>NC_088246.1:114752519-115085331 GCF_036013445.1 Caloenas nicobarica | reverse complement strand
TAACCAGGAACTTGTGGGTTTTTTTCCTAATTGTTATAGAACACTTAACCCCTGGCGAATTAATTCTTTAATCTGATTGGCAAGATAATTGGAGCAATTGAGCTGTCCTACAGGTTTAACTGCCGTGCATAATATTTTACAGCATATGTTATAAATCATGTTTTACACAAAGATAGGATGGAGTAATAAACGTTGACAATTTAAGCCAACAGTTTTTTTGGGATATGGGACACAGATATGACTTTCTGAAATATCTGCAAGTAGCTGTCACATGAATAAACCTCAAAGCAAGATCCAGCCAGCAATCCTTGGTGAGATCCACATGAAATTGTAGTGAGACAGTCTGAGGAAGGAAAGAATCAAATGAGAAGGGTGGACTGGAAAGAATTGTAATAGCAAGATAGTATCTCCATGGTTTTGGTTACTTTGGAAGGGTCTGAGGAATAGGAATTCTTGACCATTGAAAAGAGATGCTCTACTGCTCCTGAAGGCACCTGTATTACTTAGCTCCGAAACAACAAAAAGTCTCATAAATCAGCATAGTTGTGGTTGTCTTGTGTGATTTTATTGAAGACTTGCTGTTAGAACTCACATTTACCATACTGAATCACAACAAATCCTGGCAATATGAATACTAGCCATGAAAATGTTTAGAATGCAAATCCACATTTTTATATATATTCAGAGATAATTATAAGATCTATAGCCTTCATGAAATTCTTTCTTCATATTCTATTCAGGTCCAGCTAGCCATCAGATATTTTTGAGGCCTATCTTGGATTTTCTGGATTGGAAATATGAAATATCAATTCTGGGATTCTTTCCAAAATACAGGGAAGTTGTCAGGCAATACTTTTGGGCCTATTTTTAAAGCCAGGAATGGAAGATTCTTTTTCATAGTCTAGATAGCCCATGTTTTCTTAATTACTTAATCAGAATATTCATAAATATTATTCTTGTGGATCAAATATTTGTGAAATGGCCAGATGAGCATTTGCAGTTGTGCTGGTTAACTCTGTCAAGGGAAATTAAAATGCACTATAAATATTACTTGAGACAAACCTTTGTGGCAAGGTTGGAATGAAAGGGCTCATCTGCCATTTCAAGAGTACATTTGGTTCCAGATGAATGCTAGATTTGTTGAAAACAAGTACATTCAGAAACTGTTATTTTCAACTGTAAGATGTTACTCACAGCTCAGAAATCACCTCTCATGCAAATAGAATTTGCTTACTAAAATAGATTTGTAGCAGACAGAAAAGAATGTCAACCCATTCATTTGTAATAGCTCATCCGTTTTCTACTTCCTTTGGAATTTCTTCCAGAATGTGCTGAAATAGAAGTAAACTTAGAAAAACTCCTACTTACACTGTCCCTAGAAGCAGCATAGTACCTGGTGCATCTTTTAAAATTTATCATTATTGAATATTTCCAGATTTTCATATGCCACAATTTCCACAGCTGCATACTTATTCCTTTAGAATCATAGTTGTCTGTACTATATTCCTTGTGATTTGCAGTTGTCTGTACTATGTTCTTTATTAGCAGTTAATAACTTTATTTTGCAATATTTCTAACATTTCTGAAAACAGAAGAATCTTCTCTTGATGTAAAAATTAATCAAAGTATTCAAAATAGCGTAAGCATTATCTGTGGTGCCTGGAGACATGAATGTATAGGTTTCCTTTTCCAAAGTTACTGAATATCAAGAACTGAGGTGGAGTCTGGGGGAGTCAAACTCCACCATCCACAATTCTTATGCAGATATGAAAGGCAGAGAAATAAAAATTTCCTTCATTTTTTCCAGGAAGGTTTCTTACTGGAATGAGTTTTCTGCTGACATGCCTTTCTTCCCATTAGAATTTCGTAGTTCACTGGTCCCTCAGTTATTCTGTGTGCGGAAATGTTAGGAAATGATTCTATATTTTTAAGTGTAGTCCACTTCTAAATATTGTATGCTGTAAGGCTAGTGTAGGAAGGGTTTGTTAATGCCTAATTTTGATGCCTTGTAGAAGGTTAGGCTGACAGTCTCATAATTTAACATAACAAAGTATATGGATGGTATCTTTTATGTATTTGAATGTATTTTGAGAGCTTGCTGGGCTACATCTCACAAAGAGTTATTCCTGAAGGACAAAGGGGACCAGTAGCTCCTTCTTACACAAATATTTGTGGAGACTGTTTCAGCAATTTTTAACTTAAGGTTTTTTAAGTTTTCAGTGCTGCCAGTTAGATTTATTGTAAAGAATGCATACATTAGCTATTGGCTATATTTCTGTACTCTGACACTTTTATTGCAATTCACATTTTTATGATCATTTAAAGGAAAAAACAAAACACCAAAAACCATACACACACAATTTTCTTAATTGTGAAATAAATGTATAATAATGGAGTGAAATTTTGATTATTTCACTCTCACATTTACAAAATTGTGAGACTTTTTACCATGTCACTTCAGATTAATGGAATAACAATAACTTTTCAGTGCTATTAGCTGGCTTCATACTTTAGAGAATATCTAGTTAGCTGGAAGTTATTTTTAAATCTATGATTCACATTAGGCAGAATGCTAATTTTCTTGTGATGCTTCTTTGTATCATTGTTAAATTATTTTGGTAGTTTTGTGGTAGGAAAATAAGTTGTTATACTACTCTTTGGAAAATTGTCCACTGAAAATTTGAATAAAACGCTTGTCTCTTTATTCTTTATATCTAGTTGGTTCTTCCTGCATTCCTTATTTATTTATCTCCTATGCTTATCTTCTGTGAGTAATGGGACACCCATGTAGCTTTGCTTGCTCTTGTGCACTCTCCTTCTTTTGTTTCCCTTGGAAAATGTGGATCTGGTTTGCTTTACTTGCTGCATCTCCCTGCTGAGTATTTTCATATAGCCTCTCTGAATGTTAAATTATGTTTATGTTGAAAATCTCGTACTCATACTTGGTTTAAGCTGTAACACATTTCCAAAGCAAAGTCTTTCCTGCCTGGCTCTTTGCAAGCTATTTACATACGGTGTTAGATATTGACATCAAGGAAAACAGCTTCACTTCATTTTGCAGTAACTGTATCAGCAAGTGTTAGCTTGTGATGAAGCATGAAGTGAATGCTTATATCTTCATTTTATTTAGCTGTGCTTTTTATTCTGCTTTGCTGAATAGGTAATTGCCTATTACTGCATGTAGTCCATCTTCCTTTCTAGTAATAGTTTGCTTTTGTGCTATTTTACTGTATTATTATAAATACCTAAAATTATTTAACATGCACTTTTTTTTAAACCAGAATCAAGACTTGAAGGTTGGCTTTCAATACCAAACAAAGGAAATATAAAGCGGCATGGCTGGAAGAAACAGGTACAAATGGATTTTTTTTTTTCTTCCTCAACTCCTTTGGAAAGTTTTTTAGGCATACGGCGAATTGGCTTTACAGCTCACATTTAAGAAACAAACGAAATAATTAGACTAATTTAGTGTGCATACATTACTTTATTGAAGAGAAAAAACCTAGTAGGAAATTCAAGTTCAGTATGAGATCTGTAGTAATAACATTGTGCAAATTTATGGCAGGTGGGTGAGGAAATTATTTACAATGAGCATCTTGGAATCATTTAAAAATCCCATTTCTCCTTTGAATAATCTTCTTTATAGTGCTGTTACTGAAAAATAAGCTTTTTGTGCAACTTGAGAGCAGAGAATAGGGAATACCACACATGTTCTGACGGCCATGGAAGAGTGTATCACACTGTAACTTGCCACACATGATTTCCAAGGACATTTCCGTCTCCCTTACTTTTAAAATGGTCAGTCTCTCTGGAAAAGAACCGGTTTATTCTCGGAAACTGGGACTCTGTGCTGGAATTCCCACTCTAACCAAAGCAGTATTGTTTCGCCTCTACAGAGGTTATAATCCAATTCCTTGAAACTTCAAATGTTCAAATTGAGATGCCTAGAAGCTTAGAACCAGTTTCTGATTATGTTTTCTGGCTTTCCAGTTTCCGTCTTTGGACATCCATTAGTATCACAAATTGCAAAAATGAACATAGTCACTAGAGTTTTGTAAATTTTGCTGACAATTTGTATGAAATAGCTTATTTCCCTGCATCCTCCTTACTTACATTAAAAATACACAGATTTTGAGCAGGAATTTTTAATACACTTGGGGAAAAAAAAGCTAATCAGCACATTATCAAATGTTTTTGTTCTTTAACATCTTTGCCACCCTGGAAAAACACTGTGTGGTTTGACCTTTAGAATGAACGTAGCAAAAGAATGTCCATTTCTTTTCTCTTCCTCTGCAAACCTTTCTCTTACTGTCTGGGTGTATTCCTAGATTTGAAATATGTGCCAGATCTCTGTTTCTGCTGATTCATTTTGGCTCTTTATTTTACTAGTCCATTAAATTGAAAGTGTAGGAAATAGCTGGAGCTGTGCCAATCTCTTTTAGTCTACTAGTAGTTTGGTGCAACATACCAGTGAGTCCTGCAGGTCTCTAGAACTAGAGAGGTTGTTTACAACTTTATCGATAAGTGACAGATTCTGCACTCTAGGAGTTTCTCAGGGATACAGTAATTTCCATAGTAACATGCCATTAGCAACTGAAATTTGTGAGTTCATGTACAGACTTCCAGAGTCATCATAAGCATTTTGGGGTGCTACAATGACAATTCACTGTCACTGCAGCTTATAGCATTGCAGTATAGCTGCCCACTTAAATATTGATATTAGTTTAAAACCCTTAGTTTACTCAGGCTTTTTATGTGCCTGTGGGAGTACAGTAGGATAAATGTTGCTTTTTAAAATGCAATTTTAACTTGGTTTTACCCTTTCTTTCCTCAGTACGTTGTGGTGAGCAGTAAAAAGATACTGTTCTACAATGATGAAAAGGACAAGGACCAGTCTAATCCATCCATGGTACTAGATATAGAGTAAGTAAAGTCACTGTTAGTTTTGGATACAAATTGGCAAAAGAGCATTGTGTATGAGATAACTGATAACAAATCTAGAAGTTTGGAATAAAAATTCCATAAATAATTTTTAATTTCACATACTAGCTGGAAAATGTCTGTTTATCTGTATTCCAGGGTACTGCTAACAGGAGATACTATTTGTCCTACTGCTGCTAAAAGTTAGAGAAAAAGTTAGATACACAGTAGTGTGGCACTGTCTGTAGTCACTGCTCTGAATTTAGAGAAATGAAGAGCCTTGTCTTGTTATGACAGCGAAGGGTCAGAGACCGTGGAACCTGCATATTATGCTATCTCTTTTTATGATTTAGTGTAATGACTGTTTTTTCGAGTTGCTTCAACAGCTGCAAACTCTTCTCTTTAGTGACCAATGACAGAACCTGAGGGAATGGCAGGAAGATGTGCCAGGGGAGGTTTAGGTTGGACATTGGGAAAAGGTTCTTCCCCCAGAGGGTGGTGGAGCACTGGAACAGGCTCCCCGTGGAGGTGTCACGGCCCCAAGCCTGACAGTGTTCAAGAAGAGACTGGACAACGCCCTCAGACACATGGTGTGAACTGTGAGGTTGTTATATGCAGGGACAGGAGCTGGACTCGATGATCTTTGTCGGTCCCTTCCAACTCAGGACGTTCTATGATTCTATGCTTTCTAAGGCAGGGCATGATAGTTGGGGAACCGGCTGTTTGATTTTAGGTCTCATGCTCTTGCTTCATACTTCTTTCTTGTTGTCTGAGAAAGGATCAGTGTTGATCAAGCCCAAAGCATTTCTAACTTTTCCAGATGGTTTCTGTTTAGAGTGACAAAATAAATGAATTGTGATCCTTTTACATTGGTTATACATGAGGAAAATTGTGTCAAATATCACTGAAGCCCGCCACTGATACATGACAGAGTGTGATGTTTGAACAGCTGATTGACATTATGGGACCTTATAGAGTAGTAATTGAAAAAAGGTTTTAAAATTTGTGAATAGGTCTCTGAGTAACTAACAAATACAGTAGTCTGGAAATAATCTTAGACTCAGGAGGTGCTTAAGCTGCCAATTGCTTGTAACAAGGAAAAGAATTATTTTCTCTTTGAGCTGTTTCTTTTTCTCTTTTCATAAACATCTGTTACGGCAACTGTTGAAAACAGGATGTTGGGATAGATGGACTTACAGGCTTGAGGCTTGACCCAGTGTAAGATGACACTTGTTCCAATTTTAATAGCATTTTCAACAGCTGGCACCCCAGATTACCTTTTGTGATGATCTGGCATTGATTGCTTATCAACTGATAACATGATTTAGTAAAAAAAATATTGAGTAGTACTATACTTCATATGATTATTTCTGTCCAGGGTTATCAATAAGCTTTTCTAGCAATAATCAGTTAGACCTCCTGGTGTTTTGGGGAAGAATTTGAAAGCCTTTTTCACAGGTAAATTTGCCACAATGAATCTTGAACCCATTGTACGATAACCTTCTTTCCATGCTATGAAATGTTTTTGTCTTACTTGGATGGACAAGGTCTATACTGTTTATGAATGAATTCCTAAAATCATTGCAGCCTTGAAGTATATTGTATTGCTTGCGTAAACAAGATTTATAAGAACTTCAAAGCACTTTGGTAACTATTTAAAAAACATACATAGTGTTTCATCATTTTTTGATTCATATTTCTTCTAATCTAGTAAGCTGTTCCACGTCCGGCCTGTAACTCAAGGAGATGTATATAGAGCTGAAACTGAAGAAATTCCTAAAATATTCCAGGTAAAAAGAAGTGTATTCTCATTTCTATTTAATTCTGTCAAAAAGTTTGGCGGCTTCTTTGAAAGCTGTATAAAAAAACGTAGTGCTTCAGCAATAACACAGCAGTATTCTTTTTCAGATTCTCTATGCTAATGAGGGGGAATGCAGGAAGGATTTGGAGGTAGAACCAGTACAACCCACAGAGAAGACAAATTTTCTAAATCACAAGGGCCATGAATTTATTCCAACATTATACCACTTTCCAGCCAACTGTGAGGCCTGTGCCAAACCTCTTTGGCATGTCTTTAAACCCCCTGCTGCCCTAGAATGTCGAAGATGCCACGTGAAGTGCCACAGAGACCACCTGGATAAAAAGGAGGAATTAATTGCACCATGCAAAGGTATGCTCATGCTTTTTTTTCGTTCTGTGTTCTCTGCATGTTTAGCCAGACCTGCTGGGCTATCAGAGGCAAATAAAAGCACTTTAGTTTAAAAGTTTTATATTCTTTTACACTCTTTAGTTTTATGATTTTAGATTTGAAAGGGGCAGTCAACATGGCTTCACCAAGGGGAAGTCGTGCTTGATCAACCTCATAGCCTTTTATGAAGACATAAAAAGGTGGATTGATGATGGCAGAGCGGTGGATGTGGTCTACCTTGACTTCAGTAAAGCATTTGACACCGTCTCCCACAGCATCCTCACAGCTAAACTGAGGAAGTGTGGACTGGACGATCGGGTAGTGAGGTGGACCACAAACTGGCTGAAGGAAAGAAGCCAGAGAGTTGTGGTCAATGGGGTGGAGTCTGGTTGGAGGCCTGTATCTAGTGGAGTGCCTCAAGGGTCAGTTCTGGGGCCAGTATTATCCAATATATTCATCAACGAGTTGGATGAGGGAATTGAGTGTACTATCAGCAAGTTTGCTGATGACACCAAGCTGGGAGGAGTGGCTGACACGCCAGAGGGCTGTGCTGCCATCCAGTGAGATCTGGACAGGCTAGAGAGTTGGGCAGGGAAAAATTTAATGAAATATAATAAGGGAAAATGTAGAGTCTTACATCTGGGCAGCAACAACCCCAGGTTCCAGTATAGGTTGGGGAATGACCTGTTAGAGAGCGGTGTAGGGGAAAGGGACCTGGGAGTCCTGCTGGACAGCAGGATGACCATGAGCCAGCACTGTGCCCTTGCGGCCAAGAAGGCCAATGGCATCCTGGGGTGTATTAGAAGGGGTGTGGTTAGTAGGTCCAGAGAGGTTCTTCTTCCCCTCTACTCTGCCCTGGTGAGACCTCATCTGGAATATTGTGTCCAGTTCTGGGCCCCTCAGTTCAAGAAGGACAGGGAACTGCTGGAGAGAGTCCAGCGCAGGGCAATGAAGATGATGAAGGGAGTGGAGCATCTCCCTTATGAGGAAAGGCTGAGGGAGCTGGGTCTCTTTAGCTTGGAGAAGAGGAGACTGAGGGGTGACCTCATTAATATTTATAAATATATAAAGGGTGGGTGTCACGAGGATGGAGCCAGGCTCTTCTCGGTGACAACCAACAGTAAGACAAGGGGTAATGGGTTCAAACTGGAACACGGGAGGTTCCACTTAAATTTGAGAAGAAACTTTTTCTCAGTGAGGGTGACAGAACACTGGAACGGGCTGCCCAGGAAGATTGTGGAGTCTCCTTCTCTGGAGATATTCAAAACCCGCCCGGACGCCTTCCTGTGTAACCTCACCTAGGTGTTCCTGCCCTGGCAGGAGGATTGGACGAGATGATCTTTTGAGGTCCCTTCCAATCCCTAACATTCTGTGATTCTGTAATTAAAATAACAGATTGTTAACACTGCTTATGAACAGGCAGCTGTGGCAAGCCTCTGTAGGGAGGCCTTTGGTGGTGTGACTGATGTGGCTCTGCTGAGGGCCCTGAGAGCACAAGGATCCCTAGAGGTTTGTGCCCAAGCACTGAACAGCTCTTTGGTTCCCAGACCATTCTCTCTTGCACGTGGCCCATGTTAAGGACAGTGCAGTGGCCACATCACCAAGCTGTGCTAAGACCTTGCAGAGTGGTTCTTCAGGCACTTCATGGATTGGAGTAAAGGCTTCCTCTCTGTGCTCCCGTGAAGCAGAGTATTTGGAGTGCGTACTGTAGAATTCAGGCATAAGGTAGCCACGCAACTTTCCAGCTTATTAAGACTGCAATTTGTGTAAGTTTTCTCATTTCTTGAATATTAATGTTAGAATCAAGAATCTTAATGCAGTGACAAATATTGAAAGAAACTATTCATAATTTCTCCTGCTGTACTGCAAAAATACATAAATAATTCCAATACAAGTACATATATAGGTGCCATTGTTCTTTCCAGTGGCATACCTGGTATGTTGTAATTCTTATTTTGATAAGAAGTCCTAGTTTTCACTGAATCATCTTCCTCCTTTTAGTGAGTTATGATGTAACTTCAGCAAGAGACATGTTGTTATTGGCATCCTGTCAAGATGAACAGAAGAAGTGGGTAACTCATTTAGTAAAGAAGATCCCGAAGACACCACCGTCTACTTTTGTTCGTGCTTCTCCTAGAACTATGTCTACGAGATCCTCAGCAAATCAGTCATTCCGAAAAGTTGTTAAAAATACTTCTGGAAAAACTAGGTGAGAAACTACAAAAGCTACATCTCTTTTTTTAACTAAAAAAACAACCCCTCTCTATATAAATCTTATATAATGTGAAATTGTAAAATAATTCCATAGTTATGATGTTGAACTGCTGATCTAAACCTTTGGTCAAATCCTAAAGGAAGGAACAGGCAGAATCCTCCTGCTGTTGTGGTAAATTTAGAGGTTCTTTGGATCTAGGAAGGTACTGCAGGAATGGCAGTGCCTGGCCTGCCAATGCATGTGAGGAATCTAGTTGCATTTTTTCCTGTTTAAAGGCAAGGTTCACTAGATACCTCAGCGATGGCTTTTAACTGCAAGGATGATCCACATAGTCATTAATGCATTGACTCATAGAGCTTGTGTTAGCTAAAAGTCTTCAGCAAATGGGGGTGAAATGAGAAACTTACAGATTCTCAGTCTGGTTATATGTCATTTCTTTTGGTGTGAAGCAGTTTAAGTATCAATTCCATTCTTTCCCCCTGCTTACTTATTTCCTGTCTTCTCCTATCGCAGCAGTTATTTTTGTAAGCTGTTTGTGACCTTGTGTATTAACCAGGGCAAGATTTAAAATACACTTTTCCAATGCTAGGTTACTGTAAGCTGATTTTTAACCAGTGTTAGTTTTCTCATACAGTATGCATGTTCCTTTCCCCCAAAGTAATAAAGTGGGTTGACAGTATAAAGTGGAAACTGATGTCTCAGTAGGGCAAGAGTCTTCCTAGATTGGCAGTGCTACCAAGATAAATGTCCTCCAAACATTCCTTGCATGAAGAGTGCAAAAAAAAAAGCATATCATGTTGATACTTAAAAGGCCTAGGTAGAATTATTTTGATACCAAATGGTCATCCCACCATCAATTGTGGAAAAAAAACCCAGAACTGGTAATGTAAAATTAATTAATACAGTTTTAAAAGAGTTTTTAAAATGTGGAATAATGCTGGTCAACATTGTTTTAGCAAAAAAGATGTCAAGTTAACTGAGAATCTTTGGATGAGGTAGTATTCTTGGACAGCAAAAAAAACCCAAAACAACCAACTCCCTCAAAACCAATGAGCCAATGGGGTTGGAAAGAGTTATTTTAATACACCATTTACATGCATCTTTAAGCTGTATTAATTGGAATAATCTAAAACGACACTTGAGAGATCAAAGTCCTGATTGTACATTTTAGAAATCATCCTCTGTTACTGAGTGTGCAGATGCTTCCCTCTGCCCTGCCAAACATTACCTGTGTAGACTTCACTTTGTAAAGATAGTGCATGCTTCTTTATTTCAGATTTAGATATTTAGAGCTGTAGACTTTATTTTCTTTTCCAAAGATTGTTTGTATAGTCTGAGTATGCTTTCCTTTCCATTTGTCCCTGCAGGGTCCTCTGGTCGCTGTAGTTAACTAGATTTTTTCTTAAATTCTGTTGCAATATTGGTTTCCAATTTTTGAGCTTTACTGCAGTTACTGTAATGTACCCAATGCTAGGGTGTGAAAGGGGAATTTGCATGTGCGTGCACACAGAATTAAAAAAAAAAGTGGGGGAAGGTTAAAAACCGACTATAGGTAAAACAGCTCTGGTATTCAGATGTCTCATAGCGGTTAAGTTTTCAACAGATTTTTTTTTCAGCATAACCATGTAATTTCTCAGGTTTTTCATTTCAAGATCTTAACTTTTTTGTAGCCATTTTAGAGCTAATTGGAAAAGCACAGAAGCTTTCACGCACAGTCTTTTATGGGAGCAAATCCATTTTCTCAAATCAATTCATTGATTCTTTTTCATTCTGTCTTAATAGAGATGCCAGTTTGGGGTTGCCTTTAGCAAGAACAAGTCTGCAGCTCACCTTTTATAGAATGAACAGATTTACATATTTGAAAATCTACAGTAGCTCCTAAAGGAATGGGTCTGTTTTGGGAGATAGATTATTCAGACAATTTCTGTTATTAATCCTATTGAAATTTGTTGTGTGAGAGTGTTAGAGAATCATAGAAATACTCAAGTAGTGAATTGGAACTTTTCAAAAAAATGAGTAACACCATCTTTAAAGCTCTTTTTTTTAAGGTCATAGAGATACAATGAGCCTAAGAGCTTACCAGCACCAGAAGGAGGAAAGCTACACATTCCTGCACTTTATCTTGTGTCAGCTCATGCTTCACAGATTACCACAATAAACTGATCTATTTTCCATCAGAGGAATAATCCAGGAATGTTTTCACTAAAGAAAAGCTAAAAACCCCAAAGCATAACAACAAGAAAACTCCAACCGTAACCCCACAGAAGAAAAAGCATGTGGTTTTCTGTTGGGTTAGAAGTTGCAATGGTTCATGGAAGAGTCCAGAAAGCACCAGATCGGTCTCAAGAATGGAAGGTGGGAAGGGTGAAGACAGTCTTGTGCACTAGCAAAGTAGCTGTTCAGGATACTGCAGCCTTGCATTTTCTCCATCTGCCCCTGTGTACAGCCTCTCTTCACACCTTTCTCCGTCACCCATTGGGATCTTCCAGGTTCTTGGGAAGAAATGCAGTTCTGAAGTTCTCTGGCTATTCAGAAGTTAAGACCCACGTGGTATCTTATCTCTTTTAACTCCTTGAATTTTTCTAACAGACTATGGTATGAATCAAACAGTTAACATTTAAATTACTCTTCTAGAATGAGCCCAAATCCAGCAGTGAGTTTGATGACATAATTGATAATTGACCTTAGAAATCTTGCTTCTTATTGATGTTTAATACTGACATAGCTTCTTAGAACGTATAATTAAATTACAGCAAACTCTTGTTTTAGTGCTGCATATTGTAGGCACCGAGTATGGAGGAAGAAGCATATTGAGCTTAAGCCATTTAGAGAGGCACAATACTTGACCAGCAGAGTGCTAGGTATGTGTGTGCTGCTGGCCTGTGGTGCTGCATGGAGACACATGCAGGAGGCAGGCGCAGCCCCCGCGCCTCGCTGATGCTTGAGGAACTGGTTGGGTGGCTTTGTGGCGCACTCCGTCCCCATCAGACCACTGCCACTGGGTTGACTGGAACGTAGCGGGGCTTGTGTGGCACCTGCAGACCATTACGAACGAACAATGAGAAGCTTTTGAGTAACACTGAGCAAATAAGCATCAGAACAAGGTCAGATAGAAACCTCTCTTTCAGGCTGTTCTACTACTGTGGACGTTTTGTGACTTTCTCAGATAAATTTGATGTTAGTTGTGGCTATGAACTAGACAATTACTGCTGTGATACAGTATGGCAAACCTGTGCCCTGATATCACATTCCCATCCTGTATGTTAAGACAGAAGACGCATTGGATTTATTTTGGGAAAATTCACTTCTGATGTACCAGATGTTTAACATTAGATTATTAAATAAATTTACAATGCATCTTACATACTGAACACTTAACTGGTGATTGCACAGTAGCTGAGCTAATCTGACAGCCTGTTGCTACTTAAATGGGAGGATTTTCCCTCTCTGTCATCCTTTCCTGCTCTTCTGTCTTTTGATCTTGGGTAAGTGCTTGAAATGATCCATTTTGGACCCTTCCATGAAGGTCCACAATTTAGTATCCAGGCCGTCAAAAAAATGTAGACTAATTTTGCTGAGCTAGTGAGTGGATCAGCCCGCAGAGAAGTGTGGTGATGGCCAAAACTGAGGACAAGTAAGTAGGAGGGTGCTCCCCTGGGGTCAGGAAGATGAGGAAGTAGAAGAGTAGTGAGCCCTTTACCTTTCAGGAGACAGCAAATTGTTAGATCAGCTTCTGTGAACTCAAAATGCTGCACCCTGCAGTTCTCATCCTGACCTCTTAACCTAGATGTGGGACTAAGAGAAGCAGTGATGATTTTTATGGAATATACATGTTTCGCTTTTAGTAAGTGTCCGAAAATTGTTCTCTTGTCAGACAGTACAGCAGAACTTCACCTCAGTGATGGAGTCCTACCATGTAAGCAGACATTCACTGTTTTGTCAAATGGATAACAAACTTTAATACATGCTTTAGACGTTTTTGGTACACTTCATTTAAGGTCTGATCCACCTTTGCAGTTGGTAGGCAGCACATCACTGGCTTCATAGAGTGGTGTATCAGACACATTAAAAGGAGCTTCATGTGTAAGTTCATCTTAAGTTCTGTTCCTCATTTCAGTAACTCATCACAAATGAAGATGAATCAGAACTTCATTATGAACTTGCTAGCATTTGCAGTAATGCTTCTAGCTCTTAATCTACACTTCATAGTGTATAGTGCAAATTTATACACGTTGTATCAGCACAGTTGAGGTGTTTTGTTTTACTATATTTGGACTTGGGCACCTGATCAAGTTAATGCATGTTTACAAGCAAACAAAACTGTGCATCAGATGAGCTCTGGCAACTGCATGTGCGTGCTCTTAGACCTACAGAGAGCCTATTCTTGTCCTGCAAGTGAGAGGGTCACCTTGCATTTGCTGTGAATACACCCACGATTGTTACTTGTACAGCTGCAGTAATATTATCATCTCTCCGATCTCTGTGTTCATTTAATGTTGTTTGAAATTAAGAACAGTTTTTGGAAGACTGTTTAGGTATGATCTTAGTATTGTACCATGTCAACTGTGGGTTTTTTTTAATGTAAAATAAAGCATTTTCTTCACTGAAGCTCTTGGCAAACATGCACTAGTGTTATGAAGCTAATTTTTTATATTTGTTATTAATTGTCTGTTTTCTTCTTTGTTCCAGCTAACCACATGTACAGTGCTTAATGGAATGTCATGGGATGCGGTCTGAGAAACAGGGCTTTTTTTAACCACACAGAGCAGTGCAGACGGGCTGTTGTTCCTTTCAACATAACTATCACAGGCTTCAGGGTTAAGATTGCTATTACTGTCTCCTCCTTGCTTTGGCACAAAAGCACGCTGAGGGTGTTTAATTGCGGGTTTGCCTAAAGGTAGATTAGATTAATTATTACTATGTAATGCAAGTTAAAGCAAATAAAGCTTAGCTAGGTGTATAAAAAAAGGTGCTGCCTTTTTGGATTAAAAAAAAAAAAGCCTGTCAATCATGATGAAATGCAGCCAACTTTCTTCGTATCAGTGAAAGAAAAGGACTGTTCACCCCGTGAAGGGGATATTTATGTCAAGACGAGCATATGAAATGGAGTAGAGGAGGAAGGTTTCTCAATGAGAAGGACTGCAATTGCTTTCAAGACTCAAAGTTGTGCTCTTGAAGACTGCAGAACTAGCTTAAAAATGAAGCCTTATCACTTGAACTTCAGTGCCTTCACTGCAGAGTTCTTAACAGCCTTAATGCTAACCACCCACTATGGAATGGATCAAAGTGTTAAATATTTTACATTATGCTTTACAGAATACTGATTCAGCAGGTTTGTAAAGGGGGGAAACAAGTAATTGCCTTTAATCTATGCATTTTTGCCAAGCCATACTGAATTATTTTACTATTAGAGGCATTAGAAACTAACAGTAAAAAGAACCACCAAGTTTGGAAGCATATTTTGGGGTACATCATTTCTATATGTAATGTATTGCCTTACAATTTTAAGTGATAACATACATTAAGTTAAAAAACATTTAAGAAATATATGCACTGTTTGAAATGTAAATTATTCTTAGAACACTTTTACTGGGTTTTACATTGTCCTTTTAGTGCCTTAATTTGAGATAATTGTATTATTGCCATGTCAATAAATGTAGAAATCTAAAACTAAACAAAGGAAACCTCTCAAAAACTATTGCATATCAGTGGTTTTTACTGAATTTTAATTGGTTGAAGTATTGTAGATGCTAGATACATTTTCTAAATTAAGTACAATCTCTGAATGAGAATTCCTCTTACAAAGAAAGACTGGTTCTGGTTCATAAGCCAAGAGATGTGTAGGCAATGCAAAAAAAAAAAAAAGGCATATAATGCAGAAGCTCTGGGTAATTCAGGAATTTCAGTAAACGCTGTCAGACTCTTGCTTTGTAGCAGGAATACATTCATGGTATGGGCAGTATGGTTTTGTTTTATTTTATGTCTTAACCAAATACCTCCTCAGTAATTTATAATGGCTTTGCAGTTGTGTATTAAATAAGAAGCACTGGAAAACTGATTCGTCCTTAGGACGATTTGCATGTTTCAAGTGGTATTGAAAGCCGCACTGATGGATATGTAATAATAAACATATCTGTTATTAATATGGTAATGACTCTCTGCTCATTTAATGAGAAATAAAGTAATTTATGGAAAGATCCTTTTGAAAATGACTGGCATGGTGTTTTCTCCTGACTGCAGCTTATACATCTTTCTAAGCATTCAGACATTGCAACAGCTTCTAGTGCAAGGTGCATTTGCAACATAACATGTAGAGGACTCTGTAATATTTTTTTTCTATTCTACATAAATAAGTAAATACCATATTAATTATTTTTTCATTCCCTTGCTCTCACGGCTTGCTGTAGTAGCCTAATTTATATTTATTATTCAACTGCCACCCTGATCTTGCATTGTGATTGCTTCATCCTCATGTTGCAGGTTTTTGGAGCTGCAGAAATCTCACTTGGGTGGAGGGAACCCTGTTCAAAATACAAAAACCTGTGAGGTGGTTTCTGTTGGTGGGGTTTTTTGTTTGGTTGGGGTTTTTTGAACAGCCTGTGCACCCCCTGAAGCTAGCTGTCCATAAATCTCCCTAGGTAATCCACCAAGGCCTCTAGAACCATGGCATAGTAAGGACAAATTACATGCAAATGACTGTTATGTCCTTTGAAGGTCACGGAGCTGGGAAGTATAAATAAACAGAAGCAAGTGACGTGGTAATTTCAGAAAGTTCCTCTAGGTTGAACTTCCTGTATCAGAAATGTCAGATTTTCCAAGCTGTGGATGGAGCACACTACAGACTACCTTCCAGATCGCCCGTCACATTGACTGTCAACTTGCAAAGCAATACAAGGGATAATGATGACCTGCTTTAATCTATCACGTACCCAGAGGGGAAATAATATAGTAATATGATTGAATGGGTGTTACTGAAATACATAATTATAGGAAATTTAGAGTAATAGAAAAGGCCTATGGTCATGTCATTCTCCAGACCCAGATCAGGTGTCCGATTGCTTTTCTGCTTTTATTTATGTGTAACTGGGTACCTCTACAGACTCAAAAATTCTTGCTTGAATAATTTCCTAATAAAAAAAAGTCATATCTTGTAGTTGCTTATTTTATGAATCTGAAAAATCGCATAAAAACTGGTACAGATAATGACTCAGGGAAAGAGGGAAAGATTGTGGAAAAAATGAGTTAGCTCTACAGATTGGCACATAATTTCCATAGCTTTTTAGCAATACTGAAATTCTGGTAACCTTTTAAAATGCTGATTTTGCTTGGGAAAGAAGCAGTAGACATGAAGTGTACAATTACATTGACTTGTATGTCTGAGATAAGTTGCAACTAAAATGCTGTAATAATAAAGTCTAGACATGCAAATTACAGTTTGCGTGTTCTGGTACACTGATGTTGGCACTTGTTTACTGTAAGCAAGGTGCCTATCTACAGGCATGGCTATACTTTGAATAACAAATTCAGCCAAATGTTTCTACTGTTAGCACAAATAATGTCTACAATCTCAACTGTGCAAACAGATACTTCAAGGGAAAAAAGTAGTTATTAAGTCTTCAGCAAGCATCAGTTTTACCATCTAGAAAAAAAACCCAAAAACCAACAACCATGTTTGCTGCTGTGTTCGCTACAGCTCCACTTTTTCCAGCTCTTGCTGCCTTATTTTGCTTAGCTTTACCCTTGCCACTAAGGATTCTTCTCACAGGAATATTTTGCCTACATTCATCTAATACAGTGCCAGGGAGTCATCAAGAGATGTGAATGCAGAAGTGATGAAGAGCTGGCATAAATCAACCTGGCTTTGTTCATATCAGTGAAGCTGTGGTTTTACACAGTTTGAGAAACTGGGAAGTCTAGATTCTTATATGATTTTTTTTTAAATTTTCCTCCACCTTTTTTTCTATTACTGTATTAGGTTGAAATTTCATTAACATGGGTAGAATGCCAAAATCTGCTCTTTTTCATTCCCTCTTCAAGCCTCCCTATTCCTGCTGAAGAAAACAGGAAAAGAAAATGATAAAGAGTAGCCAACTGTCACAAAACAGTTGGGTAATAAGAAAAAGATCCGGCCTCTCTAACAAGCCTAATTTAACAGCAGCTACTGAGGCTGTGGCCAGAAGCAAGTCAGCAATCGATGCAGTTCCTGGGAGAGGAGGGCAACAGGTGCTCTGCTGAACTCTACTGGGAAATTTTTATGTACTAGTTACAAACATAAAAAATGCAAAGAGATTTGTTCTTTTTCTTCCCCATAGTGACCCAGAATGCAAGAAGTTTGAAAACCACTGAAATGCAACATATAACACTGAAATGGGTAGGATACTGTGTATGTTACTCCAAACATCTCCTGGATTGCTACGTTTTTCTTTACCCTGCCATTACATTTTCTGTATCATCTATTATTAGAAGTCACACCTTACTGTTTGTAGTTGCTGTGAGATAGGGATCAAACGTAGCCCTGGCTTTCAGGCTGGGAGTGCCTAGGCTGTGCCGTACCCCGGGTGCTCAGGGCAGCCCTGGTGATCTCCATTGTGGCCTTGCTCAGCCCTACATGGTGCCGGGGAGATCATGCACCCAGAGTTTCGTTCAAGTGTCTCATTTCTGTTCCTTGTTTTCTGGGTGCTCATTTGGAGACAGTCAAGGTCTGCCATGGAGCAAACCGGAATTCTTACTTTTATAAAGAACTTTTGTTTGAACATGTAAAGCACTATAACATATCAGTACACTTAGAAAATCAGACCTAAAGTACTTCAAATTAGCATCTTTTTGAGTTTAATATGCATAGCAATTTTCTGCAAGGCAGGAGATAAGAATGTGATTTGATCCTACCTGTGCTGTGAATACACGCTCATTAAATGGTTTAAAACCTTAAAAAAGCCTTATTAAAAGGTTTAAAGATACACAGAAAGGTTCCCAAGAACATTATGTTCTCCACAGAAAATAACAATGTTAACAAATGCATCTCCCAATATTTTGGGTGAGAATAACGCACCTTCCCCTTTAAAGAAACAAGATACATAAACGCAGTATTTTAATTCCTAAGACTCCGGTTATTTAAAATGAAGACTACCTTGTTCTATCGCAGGTATCACAAAGGTGTCTTGCAAAGGAGCTTGCCTTGTTTTCCCACACCTTTCACTGTATCACAGCACCTCCTTGTACCACCTGAGGGAGGGTACACTGACTACTTGTGCTCCTCGGAACTGAACTACGGTAGATTTCATAGCGTAAAAAAAGCCTTCTCTAAACACATCTGGACTTATCTGACCCATCTTCCAGCACTAATAAATCCTGCCAGGCCTGTTGGCCTGCACACAGTATTGTGCTAATGATACAGCCCCAGCTTTTGGACCCAAGCTGGCTTGCATCCTGTCAGCTCGGGATGGGAAGCGGCAGTGCTCAAATGGCCTGGCAAAAGGCCACAGAGACACAGCTGAGGCAGGCTGTTCTGCTGTCCCAGTGTCCCTGTGACCCAGCCTGGGGTTCCCTCAGGGCTCATCTTCACTGAGAAAAAGGATGCATTTAATAATGGTCAACCAATCAATTCTAACGTAGTCAAGGCAATCTGTACTTCACATTTATACGTCAGATTGCACTCTTTGTCTCTATACTCCTTACATCAGTTTGTGTAACACTCAAGGAAACCAGCACCTGTCTATTGATCCCCTCCTTAAGAAAAAAGGCACAAAGGTGTTATAGCAGGAGGAGGCCTAAGCAATCTGTGAGGAAAGAAGAGGGAGGTAGGGTTCTTCACCTTGCAGAGGTCAGAAAGTTTTCCTGCAGATACAAACCCTGGTTATTCTCTTTCAGCACAGCCCCCTCTGGTGCCTCTGCCAAATCCTGGAAACCAATGGTCAATCCCAAACCAAAACCCAATCCTCTAAGGGTAAGAAATATATCCAGTGCAGTTTCGGACTGTAGAGCATTCAGTTTTAATTTAGGAACCACAAATAAATGGCCTCATTAGAGGTCACTGTCAGTACTAAGGACAAACAGCTAGACTGGAGACAGCTAGGATCTAGTCCCACTTGAATAGATGGTTCGCAGGATCTCCCCCTAGAACTGGATTAAAGCTTTTCTAAAAAGCTCCTTTAAGCAAGTCAAAGTAATAGAAGATTCATTGCCCTTGCTGGTAAACTTTAACAACGCTTAAATTGCCTTTGTAATTGGAAACTCTATCTTAGTTAAAGATAGAGCTTCATTTCAGCACACGATCCATTGGAGCTTCTCTGTAAAATGTAATCCTCGTTCTCCAAAACTTCCTTTTCACATCTAGGAGCCTACGCTGGACAATAAAATAATCTTTCCTTCTTCTCCATGACAAAGTGAAAAGACTGAAATTTCTAAGCCTTCCATCTTAAGGCTTACTTTCAAGGCCTGCATTATTTTTATGGCCATTTTGTATATCCTTCTGTGACTGTTTGGAACTGAAAATCACATTTGGTGAGCAGCATGTTTACCAAGGAAAGATCCTTCTTGTTTTGGGTATCACTTCTATAGCAGAAGCAGGGCCAGAAGTGCAAATGCAGACAACCAACCAGTGGCAGAAGCTCTTACAGCTGCAGCTGCCAGTGGAGCTGGTGAAGGCAGTGTCAGGATTCTAGAGGTGGTGGCCAGGAGGGGTCTGAGGAAAGGATGTTTCTTCTGGTGTTCTGTTCCTATTGTTTAGGCACTACTTTTCGTTCTTTAATCACAGCCTAATGTCAAGAGCTTTTGAGATGAGACTCATCTTTCCATGCCTACTGCTTTTAGTATATTCAAAACTGCTTTTATTGATCTGAAGGCTCCTGGACACTGCTATCACGCCCATCCTTCAGCGCTCCTTATCTGTTGTCTATAACAGAGTCTTAAAAAGTGTAATTGCTTTAGATTAGCCATCCCCTCTCTCCTTAATAAAGTCCTTCTGTTGACAACTTTATCCTTTACTCCACGTTCTCCTGTAACCCAAACATATTTCATCCACGACAGCCTTCGCTTTTTTTCTGTTCCCCGTCTTTGTGCAATCACGGCTCCTGTGCAAATCACCAGAATGTCTACAAACCCATCTCAGCTCTCCAGCCCCTCACCCAGGCACTCCTTGCCTGTGGCACCGATGCCAGGTTCCGCCCGTGCTGGGAACCGGCCTCATTCCAGCCTCCAACCCGGACACCTGACGCGCTGGCTCCGCGTCCAGTTCGCACACAGCAGGTTTAAACCCGCCTGCCGCCTCACCAGCTGCTAACTTTGGGCTGGTTGTGCGTTCCCGGGTCAGAGAGAAGCCTGGTTGTTCAGCCACGCTCTCCCAAGAAACGACCGTTGGCCGCAGACGGCCCACAGCCGGAGCGGCTTCTCTTCCCCGGTCCTAGCTTTACCAAAGTGAATTTAACATGCCTTTGTGTCGTTCTACCTAATGTTCCTGCTGGTCATCCCATTTGCAATGTCAAGAGTTACACTTTGTGTGACCAAATTTCACTTCACTTCTTAATCCCAGTCCTGCACCTTTACTGGGGTGAGGGCTTCTGGAGCTGCACCCTGCGCTGGGCTGTTGTCCGTATTCACACGCAGGTGGGTTGTTTGCGTGAACGCTGTCAGCACTGAGGAGGGGAGCAGTGACGGCGTTGTAATCAGTGCTGTGAGCGTAACCTTCCATTGCAAGGAAGCAGGAGGTGTGCTGTTCTGTGGGTCTCATCTTGGTGCACACTTATCTCCTCATGTAGCTCCACATGGATGATACCGGTAGCCAAAACTACGGCCGTCAGCCGCTTTGCTGTTAAAGAACACGGTATTGTTTGCTGTTGAAGGAGGATGGAAGTGCCATGGAAAACTGAACTGGAATCATGTCTGAACTTCCTCAGAAATTTGTTTGCAATGAATGGTGCCAACAGGTTGGGAGAGTTGGCTTTTGAGCTGCTTTCGTGAAGATTTGCCCAAAGGATTTCTGATGCTGTTATACACGTTTATTGCTTGCAAAGTTTCTCAGTATATATGTCGCTTGCAATTGTAACTTCAGGGCAGCGCCTCCCTCCGCCAGCCGCAGCCGCCCTGCCCGGCCCGGCCCGGCCCGGCCCCGCGAGGTACCGCTGCGGCCGTTGCTCCGCCGGGCAGCCGTTACCGGCCGCGCCGCGCGAGCGCCCCCCTCCACCCGCCGCTCCGTGCGCGCGGCAGCCGCCGCCCCGCCCCGCCCTTCCGGCAGTGCGCGCGCAGCCCGCCCCGCTTCCGGAGAGCGGGTCCCGCTTGCAGCGTCATCCTGAGGGGCCGGTTTGAATGAGACCCCGAGGGAGGGAGGGACGCGCCGGAGCCGCCGCCGCCGCCGCCGCCATCGCCCGCCCGCTCCCTCCTCCCTAACGCCGCTCCACCGCCGCCCTTGCGCTTCCCCGCCAGCACCGCGCCCTGCCGGGACACGGCGCGCCGCCCGCCCCCTCCGCCATGCCGCTCTTCTCAGGTGAGCCGGCCCCGCCGCTCGCCCCCGGCCCGCGGCCGTCCGCAGCCTGGGGCGCGGTGCCGTTGCCTCAGCGACCAGCCCTCCTCCGCGGCCCCGCCGCCCTCCTGCCGGGCCCGAACCGCCGGCGAGCGGGGGGAGGCGGGCGGTGCTTCCCGACGGGCGGCGGGAGGCTCCTCCGGCGGCCCCGCCGCCCGGCCGCCGGCGCCCGGCACGTGTCCGCTGAGCCCGGCCGCGGGCGGCACCGGGAGCGGCCCGGGACGCGGGGCCCAGCCCGGCGCGGTGCGGGAGGCGGCCCGGCCGCCGGGGGGGAAGCGCTGGCCTGGTCGGGCTGCGGGGAGCGGCGGGCGCTGCCCGCGGCCGTGTGGGCACCGCAGGTCCTGCGAGCCCGTGTCAGACGTGTGTCGCCTGCCATCGCGGCTCCGTATTGCCGCTTCTTGCTTTATTTTCCTTTTGTACCAAGGCGAGCTCTGCTTTCTGTCAAGCCAGCCGTAATGCTGCATCCACCTCTGCTCCTCTAAATCTGATATTTCCTAATTAAAGCCAGAGGAGCCAAAATTTTCTTAAATCACATCGTATCCTGCTCTACCTCCTTGCCACGAAGGGAAATTTTTAGTGAGGACTGCAGGTGCAAAACCTTCGGTGGCACTGACAGATCAGGCACTGGCTTGTTTATATTTCACAGGTCTGGTCTCCTGGGCCTTTTTAGTACGTGAGGAAGAGACCATAGAAGAGCCTCAGTACGTGGTTGTGTCCTTGTTCCTCTACTGTTTTAATTGTGGTTGGCAAACTGGGATCCTGATGTCAGTATAACAGCACTTTTCCTGAACTCTAGCACATCTATCTGTGTTTTCTGTTCAGTGAGGCAGATATGTCCTTCTTTTTCCATAGCTTCCATTGTTTTCAAATTAACAACTTTCTCTTTTATTTTGGAAACTTATGGTGAAATTTCGGTTGTGGTCTCTGAAGAGAAACTCACGCTCTTCAATTTCCTCTTGGGTGATGAGCTGTCAAAAGCAGTGACATTACAGATTAATAGTTGCTAACTCTTCTGCATATTTAGTGGTGGATGTACAACTGTTCAAAAATGCAAAACTTAAAAGACTGTGCAGCTGATGTGTTCAGTGGCTGAGTAGCTTGTCTTCCCAGGAAAAGACTTGCGCTTAGTAGGTCTTAAATATGCAAAATAATGAATCTGTTTTTTAAAAAAATCGGAAGTCTGGGCAAATCAGAAGTTACTTTCTGCTAGAAGTACTGGAAAGCCAGTCATTTGAGTTGCTTTGCAGGCTCATTTAGACTAGGTTTTGGTTATTTTTCCTTATTACCCATCACAAGCACTGCATATATCTGAAACCTTACCCTTCTTGGAAAGTTTTTAAAAATCATGACTTTTAAGAGTTGTCTGTTGAAAAAAACCTAGAGTTGCCATAGTATATTTACTTTAAACTGAAGCAGAAGCACGAGTAGAAGGAAAGGATATGGCTTTCTTAAAGTATGGTATTTCAGCCACTTACTGTGCACATAGGGTGTTACTGTGTGCTGTATTTTGCAGATTTTCAGCGAAACTGCATCTTGCTAAAGTAGTGTTGTGTGCCTGTGGTAGTGACTGGAAGTGATCAAAGATACGTAACCATTCTTTAGAAACCACACTCTTTATTCCAGGCATTTTTGTCTGCTCTTGGTTACGACTAGCTTTACCAGAGTGAATGTAACGTGCCTTTGTGTCGTTCTACCTAATGTTCCTGCTGGTCATCCCATTTGCAATGTCAAGAGTTACACTTTGTGTGACCAAATTTCACTTCACTTCTTAATCCCAGTCCTGCACCTTTACTGGGGTGAGGGCTTCTGGAGCTGCACCCTCCGCTAGGCTGTTGTCCGTATTCACACGCAGGTGGGTTGTTTGCGTGAACGCTGTCAGCACTGAGGAGGGGAGCAGTGATGGCGTTGTAATCAGTGCTGTGAGCGTAACCTTCCATTGCAAGGAAGCAGGAGGTGTGCTGTTCTGTGGGTCTCGTCTTGATGCACACTTATCTCCTCATGTAGCTCCACATGGATGATACCGGTAGCCAAAACTACGGCCGTCAGTCGCTTTGCTGTTAAAGAACACGGTATTGTTTGCTGTTGAAGGAGGATGGAAGTGCCATGGAAAACTGAACTGGAACCACGTCTGAACTTCCTCAGAAATTTGTTTGCAATGAATGGTGCCAACAGGTTGGGAGAGTTGGCTTTTGAGCTGCTTTTGTGAAGATTTGCCCAAAGAATTTCTGATGCTGTTATACACGTTTATTGCTTGCAGAGTTTCTCAGTATATATGTTGCTTATAATTGCTTTGTAGGATATTTTAAAACTTGTTGGGAATAGTATGTTCTGATGACTGAGTCACCTTGTGGAAAACGTGTCCTTCAGCTTGATTATTGACAAGTTTTAGACTTAGAAACTGCATGTTTTGAGATGGTATAAAGTCTGGAATGTGAAATACTGGGTTAATCATGGTAATTACATTCTTTTGTATTAGGAAGTAACCTACTTTCAAAACACTTTGTTTGCAGTTAATGTGAAATGGGGAAAAGAGAAATTCGATGGTGTGGAGCTTAACACTGATGAACCTCCAATGGTCTTCAAAGCCCAGTTGTTCGCACTGACTGGAGTTCAGCCAGCTAGACAGAAAGTTATGGTTAAAGGAGGAACTCTGAAGGTAGGAATCTGTGGTTTTTTGTATTATTTCTAACTTTATTACATTATAATGTACTGAGCAATGACCATGTTTCCAAGTGTTCCTTCAGAAGATCTTTCATTGTATGTATTAAACTCACTACACTTTTCAGAAATGATTCTGTATGATTCATTGCCTACTACTAGAAAATACTGGCAAGAGTTTATTGCTAAATGACTGAGAGGTACACTGCTGTTTTAAAACATTTTTTCACTCTTTTATACCAAACACTACTCTGCTTGGTGTTTTTTCTTTTCCTTTTTAATGTTCAGAATCTGAATGCAGCTTTTTGCTTTTTAGCTTGTTGAAGAAAAGTTTCTCTGGCACTTCTTTGCTGGAGACTTATCGGTATAAAGCAATATAGGCAACTTCCCTATAAAAAGTTGTTTACATCTAAGCAGTGTTGAACAACAAATGAAGAACCTTATTGAAAAGGCAACTTGACTGCTTTTTCTTTTAGATAAGACTTGATGATGCGTGAACAGTTAATATTGTGGAATCTTGGATGAAGCAATTGTATATTTAGAAATATGTTATTAATATTAATGAAAATATTTGCTTGTCTTTTGCTGCAAGATAATTAACTTGTCTTTTATTTTGTTTCAAATACAGGATGATGACTGGGGGAACCTAAAAATAAAGAATGTAAGTTCTGAGGAATAACTACATTTTACTAGTTCGATTTTTATTTTGGCATTTAAAGAAAGATTTAAAGTTCTTGCTGCTTCTGTTTGAATGGGTATCTCTTTCTTAAAAATCAGACCTTGATGAAAAATAATTTTATAGTCATCGTACCTAAGCATTCTTACAAAGTTCTTGCCATTGATTTGCAAAAAACCTTTTTTGGCATCAGTAGGGGAAACGACACCATCTTCCTGAAGTACTTAGGAGCATATGTTTCTTTCTTTCTTATAAGAAATATTCTAGGTCAGACCAGTGGTCCTCTGATGTTGTCTGTCTGTGACCATAGTAAAAAGTGATGTTATTGAGAGAGAGCTTGTGAACCTGGGCACTGTCTGTGCTCGGTTGTGTTTGTATGTCCCCAGCGTGGAAAATTGTTGCATTAGAAATGCTGAAGTTACAGCTCTGCCTACTTCCTTTTTTATAACCCTGCAGAAATTCGTTCTCCTGTATTAAACAGCTGCTGTTTAAAAACAAAGCTGTTAGTAGCAGTAATTTATACCTTTGACTAGTTCAAAAAGAAAACAAAAAGTGAATGTGTTTCTGTTTCTTATGGACATAATATTGTAACAGGGAATCCCAAAGATTTTTGTTTGGGTTTTTTTCATAATTTTCATTTCTGTAGGTATCTTGTAACATCTGTTTGGTTCAGGTTTTATTCCTGTTCTTCACTGAGCAGATTGAATTAGGTAGCATTACTCTTACCCTTGTAATTCGTTTGTAAGTGTCTGTTAGCAGCCTGTAGCTGCAACTATTGTAGCGAAGTCATTCAGCAAAAACCCCAGTACGTAATATTCTTGTCCTTTTCTGCATACTGATATGTTAACAACTGCCTTTATTAATTTTAATAGTGTTATATACAAGTTCTAGGAATTATGTTTAAAGTGTCAGAGCTGTTTCTTTCCATTCTGTTGTCCATTGTATTCCTTAGTATTGTATTTTTCCAGGCTCCTGATAGCCATTTTCTCACCCTTTGATAGATCTTATTGTGTAGATGTGCTCCAGTTGAATGCTGAAAAACTCCTTTTCCTTGTGCTAGTCCAGCAAACTTAGTAACTTGATTTTTTTTTTTTTTCCCCCTCTTCCACTTGAATGTTAGTCCACATGCCTCAACTGATGGGATCATTTTGGTTATTTTTCACTTTTCGATTAATTTAATGTCCTCAGAACTTGCCAGACCAAAGGGTGGCACTTCCCTTTCCTGCGTGCTTTTCAGGTGAAAAAAACAACTCAAAACTCAGAGCTGTGGTCGTTGCTATAACCCACATTATTTTCTGTTTCCCCAGATTCTAGGCTAAAGACGAGGGATGTTTTTTGTTGTTTTTTAGAGAATTCTGAATTTGAGAACTTGAGACTCTGTTGACTGAGAACCTCAAACATTGCAGCTTCTTTCAAATCGGAAGTTAGCCGCTCAGTTATCCTTGGTTCCAAGGTATATTCTAAGACTTAAGGGGAAGAGGAATACTTACACTGAGGTGTTGAAGGTGCTTGATCCCTGGCGGCCCATCAGAAATTGAGCTTTTCTGAACTCTTCACATTGGGATATTTCATGAATGTTAAATTTAGCCCTGATTGAGATCTTGCCTTGTCAGCTGCTGTCAAGCTCACCAGGCTTAGTGGAAATGTCCAGCATGGGTAATGCTGTGGAGTTGTTCCCAAAGAGCACTTTCTAGATCACGAGAAAGTTAAGGTATACCCTTAAGAAACAACATTGCAATGTGAGTTTTGTAAATTAAGAGAAAGAGTGTGTTTATTTTTCAGGAAACAGCTGAGAGATGTCAAAGAGCTTAATGTTTTGGTGTATGGTGTTCATTTTTGGTTTTTTGTGGTGGTTTTTTTTGGTGTGTGTGTGTGTTTGGTTTTTTTGTTGGTTTGGTTTGGTTTTTTAAAGTGGAAATAACTTGCCTTAAGTATTTATTATTGTTTTTACTGTGTTTGAAGGGGATGACCTTATTAATGATGGGTTCTGCAGATGCACTTCCAGAAGAACCAATTGCTCGACCCGTCTTTGTAGAAGACATGACAGAGGAGCAGTTAGCTTCAGCTGTAAGCATATTTCAAACTTTGGTTTCTTCTAAACCTTTGAAAAATGGCAAGTTTTCAAATAATTGCAGTTGCTTAAAAGCGGATTTTAAAACTGTAATGTCTGTTTAGCATTTTTAGCTTCTTAAGGAAATGCGAATTGACCTTGATGACCCAAGTGGTAGCAGTGATGGGAAGTCTGGAATTTAACTGAAAAGTTAGCAACTAGTCCTGGTTTTTCTTTAGAGCAGGCAGCTTAGTAAATTTTCTAAAAACAGCATCACTGATAGTTTTTAAAGACAAAGTAGTATTGCTCTTGCTGTATTAGTGCCTTTGCCTGAATAAGGTCTTCTAGAGGTACAAAACTGTTTCCTGCCTCCTTCATATCTGCGAAGGGAAACTAGGGCTGGTTTAGTGTGGGGTTGTTGCAGATCAGCAGAACGCACCTCACTCAAAAGAGAGAAGCATCAATATGTTTCATTGAGGTAGAATAATATTTTGTCAGAGTTCAGTGAATTCAATGGAATTTAAGAAAGTTAGCAGCGGTTTGACAAGGTTCAACAAGTTTGATGGCAAAGTTCACCTTGTTAATTACTGCATAGAGGAAACATGTGGAGCAAAATCGAGTTAGCCTTGAGTTAGAATGATTTACACGTAAACTAGAGATGCAAAAGGGTAAGGAAAACCCTCCTATGGAGTCATGAGGTTCAGAGTGGAGCCCCTTGCTTTCTAAACTCCTTCTCGGAGAGTAGTTGAGGTGCAGCTGGATCCAGACTTAGTCTCAGCCTTGATCAACCATTTATTTCTAAGGGTAAAGATGGAAGGAATAAAGGTAATATTGAATTGCCACATGGGTTGGTAATGTTTCATAAGTATCAATTCAGCATGCAGTTGCAGTTACCAAGGCAAAATCAAAGTTACTATACTGCGAGGTTATGTGCAGTATTGGTCACTTACCAAAGATCTGCTGTTGGTAAAAGGTCTCTCTGCCTCAAGGAGCAACCTTGAGAGGTGTCCCAGCTCAAAGGGGACAGACTGCCTAGCAGGGCGAGCTCAGAGAAGGCTCACCTAGGCTGTCATATTTATGGATTAAAGCAGTTGACTTGTAATCAAATTATATGGAATGGGAAAGGTATGGATGAGACACTTTGTACCCACAACATTCTTTGTTCCTTGATAAATGAGTCTTGGAGAAGCCACCGCTGTTCAGACATTAATTGCATGATGGGTGTTCCAAGCTTATGGGCATCGGTGCTCACGGTACCGCTCTGTGCTTGGTGGGTGAGCTGGAGGAGGTCTTGGCCCGGCTGCGGCTCAGGCTTTGACCTCCTTTGGAGCCTGCACCAAAGCACTGCCAGTCTGGTCAAGGGGTCAAGTGCAGCCATCACAGGGATGCGTTTGGGAGTTGGTTTGTTCTTGTCTATAGGTAAACTTTCCTTTCTGAAAAAGGAAGATAAGTTTGACATTAGTGGAACAGATTATATGTTTTCCTTTATGAGAGTAAAGTCTGGGAGAGCATAATTAATCTCATTTTTTAATGAAATAAATTCTATTTGAGTTGTTTCCTTTTTTCTAATTTAAAAGGCTTGATTTTCTCATCAGTCATTTGCACTAGGAATTCTTCATACTTAAAACAATCAACTGCACGTGTAGAACAGGGACTCTTTTATACATGTCTGTATGAAAACAGATCTGTGGTTTAGGACTGGTTTTGTACTTCTGTATTTAATGCTTTCAATGATGCCAACAGGTGAAGGATATTTTTGTATTTTTGAGACTAACCCTATACACAGCCTTTGAGATAACTGAGAGGCAAACAAGGAGAAGATTCAGTGTCAGATAACATTTTGTTAAAGTTGGTCACATTGCATTTCTCTCATTCAAATTTTGTTAAACATCAAAATTAAATTGTCTGTACTGCATGTATTCATTAAAATGGAATACACAGCTAAATGAATTCTCTTTTCCTAAAATAATTAAGTGGTATTGGTATGCAGTACTGCTTCAGTTTCATTAAATTACTTGCTTTTCCCTGACAGCTACTCATGCAGGATTAAAAGAGAAAAATGCTTCTACATTATGATTTATAGTTGTTTCTGAAACTGGTTAGTTTAATTGTTAGTCGGCATTCGAATTTTTCAAAACTTTAGAATTCACAAGTTGTCAGAAATGATCAAATTAATGATCTGTTGCCGATTTCTTGAGGGGAGTTTAAATAATGCTTTTCTTTCTAACTATGAACTTCATCACATTCGGACTTTTACTGAAAACTGATTTTAATTAAAGCATCAGTGTTCTGTACGTGTATTTATGTGGAAATTTCATGGAAGTAGAATTTTAAGGTCAAAACTTGAAGGAGATTATAATTGAACTTTCCAAATGACTGCCTGCTTGAAGAATATGCTCATTAAACTAAACATGCACAGAAAAAACTCCAAAGCGATCCTGAATGTGCTCTAAAAGCACAGAATGGTGAAATTATTAGGATAATCAGAAAACAGATCTGGAAAACTTCATAAAGATTGACAGGATATTCCAGGTTTTATGCATCTCTGATCATTCCTTTTCTTAGAAGTTGATGTCAAATTATAACGTTTATACAAAAATGGTTGCACATCTGTCTCAGACCATCAAGCACTCTTGCAATTTTTTTGGTAGATGGAATTACCATGCGGGTTGACGAACCTTGGCAACACTTGCTACATGAATGCTACGGTTCAGTGTATCCGCTCAGTTCCGGAAGTGAAAGAGGCCCTTAAAAGGTAGGATTCAGTGCAAAAATACCGTAACTAAAATGTTTTTTTTAGCTTATGAAATAGGTATTTTGTGGAATGGTCATCTTAATACTGGTATGGATTATCATAGCAATCTGTTATTCTTTAAATCTATTCAATATTAACATAATGATCAATTAAAGTTTATCCTATGGCTTTGTTAGTCTGTACTTTTTAAGGAACTTAAGACTATGTATTTGTTGGAACTGGCTTTTAGTGGATAGAATCTTTTGCCTAACTAAAAATAGTTCCTATCAAGACTTGTTTAAAATGCTTAAACAAGCTACTGAACTCCTAACCCTGTTTTCTGGTGTTGGTTTGTATGGTCTTGTTCTGTATTAAAGAATTGTACAGGCGTTCTGTTACTTTTTGCAATGGCTTTGTTGGATAGGGTGTTTTCAGCTATGAAATTCTGGTGTTACTGACATTTGGTACTTGGCGGTACAACGGGAAGCTCAGGGATAGGACCATGGGTGTTACTGTGGTGGCGAACTGGAAAAAGCTGGAACTACATGGATCTGTAGGGAACAGAACATATGTCCTTATGGAATTCATTCATTTGTTCTGATTGTAGAAGAACTTTTCTGATGTTTGTTTTGTTATTCTGGACTGAAATGTGAAATGGCCAATTTTTTTGTGAGGCATCTACGAGAAACTTGAAAATTATGAAGATTGTAAGAAAAAAGAATACATGGCAATGTGAGCCTGAATTTGCCCTCCAGATGAATTATAATGCGAAAACCATCAGTATCTTAAAGCTGTGAGAATTAGGTAGAGCATTGCCATCTTAGGGTTAACTCAATTCCTTTAAAATACATTGCTTTCTCAATACCTTGGTACCCAACTGGATAGTCTAGATTACTCTAAACACTAGTTATTTAAGTACTTATAATTTTTTCTTCATTCTGTTAGCAGATGAACCTTAATTATTTAGCACTAAGAACTATCTGTGAGGTACAGAAACTCTGTTTTAAAGCTTTTTCTTGCTTTTCGGTGTTGTCATTTTTAGGAAAGTCTGTTTATTTCCATGCAAATGACTCTGAGTTACTGCACTGAATCAGATTATTTGACAAATTTAACATGCCAAATGTCAAAATGTACCTTATGAAAGTGACCGACTGCGATACAAAATGTGGCTTTATTGTCTGTGGGAAGCAAAAGGCGTGTAAATGAGGTTCTTGGGGACATGGCTTAGTGGTGGACTTGGCAGTGTTAAGCTAATTTTTTGATTGGATGATCTTAAGTCTTTTCCAGCCAAAACAATTTTATGATTCTATAGGTCAGATTCACAGGCAGCTGCTCGGTTTTCCCCTTGAGATGGAGCCTTTATTTGATCTTCCCTGCTTGATGACAGCACGGGAGGGTATATGGCAGTGGGAGAGAGGTGAAAGGACTCACGTGGGAAGCTTACTATTCCAACTCAATTTCTCACCAGCTTTTCTGTTGACCTCTGCAAGGTTGCTCCCTGTTTTGTAGCTTGTCAGGAGGATAGTTTCCTGCTCCTCATCCAACACTGGACAGAATATTTGAAGTTCAGTCTGGGATTAAAGAATGCATGAGACCCTCCTTTTGTTTGGAGGCTTATATAGTTTGAAGAGACCATCTGTTCAGTGTGCAGGTGGTAAATTAAGAACTCGTTCAGGGTGGTAAGTTCTAGTATTGCAGGGGGACTCCTATGCTTTTTCATTGTGGGACACAGCTCCCCAAGAAAAATGACTTGCCCCTCACTGTTCTGCTTGTGCTGTAGAGGGAGGAAACAGGCCTGCCCTCCATCTCTGTGCATTTTGTCTGCCAACTGTCTTGAAGATGTTTTTCCATGCATCTGAAGAAGCTGTGGCAAATGTTTCAGAAATGGAGTAGCTTCTATGCAGACGTTTTCATCAGTATCTTTGAAGCAAGTGGATTAGGGAAGCAGCAGTGATGTATCCAGGCTTCTCAGTCTGCATTTATTTATTGTGTTAAGTATGCCAGTTTTCCCTTGCTTCCATGCAGTGCTTTGCAGAATAACAGAGAATTTGAGATGAATGTAAATCTTACCTTCAGTTACTTTTGTTTTGATGATTGGTTTCTTTGATACTTTTAAATAAATCTAGCTGCCTGCCTTATGATTTGAAAACCTGACTTCTTGATTGTTTTTAATTGCATACAAATGATTTTTCTACTCTTTTAGGTATGGTGGTGCCTTAAGAGCTTCAGGAGAAATGGCCTCTGCTCAATACATTACTGCAGGTTGGTGTTTGGAGTAGAACACAGTGTTTTAGGCTAGTGTGTGATTTCCTGGTAGCTGCAGATGAAAATTGCAGTTGGAGTTCTGCCTGTTTTTCATTAGCTCCTGTGCCTTAAGACTTTCAGATCTGCTGGCACTGGAGGATTCATTTTGCTCTGTCGTTAGTGTCTTTAAAGGTTATTCTGAGTGTGGCCGCACAGCATGCGTTTCTGCATGTTACACCTAGCTGCACACTAGGAAAAATGTATTCAAGTGTGATCTAGACCTCGATAGAAATCATTTGTATCTCTGACTGCTCTGCACATAGGCATAAAGTAATTGGAACTTCCTAAAGCAGACTCCATCCATCTGTTAATTCAATCATTTTGTGTAGAAATATTTTAGTGAACAGTTCTTTGTTTCACTTAATTGTAGGCTAACACCATGCGCCTAGAATTTGTATTTCGTTGATAATGCTCAGCCAATAAATCACATTAAAAATTATTGTTAAGGTGGTAACTGATGCTTTATCAGTGATCTTAGCTTTTACCCTAAACATGCAGATTTCATAACTGAAATAGAAAGTACTGTCTTCAAGAGGGAAGTTACTCTTTATTGTGGTGATCTGGGTGCTCACAATGTGGGAGCTCACAATGGCCCCGTATCTCCAAGTTCTAACTAGAATTCTAGTTAGACCCCTTACACTTGAACAAGGGTACTACTTGTCCGCTTTTTCTTTTTTTACTCTATTTCATTGCCCCACTAAGATGCTGGGCCAGGACACTGGGATTTCTACCAGTCCATTTAAGGAAAAACAAAACAATATAAGGAAGGAAAGGTCCAGTTTGTGGGTATGCCTGCTGATCGAATTTTGGGGTGGTAAGTTCAATGGTTACTCTATACAACCATGCCTGCCCCTCCCCTTTTCACTGCCTTTACTTCGTGTCCCTTGTTTTCTTTTTAAGGTGACAGCTCTGCTTTTTAGGAATCTCAATAGTTGAAGATCTGACTAATTCTTAGTAAATTCTTTGATGCTGAGCTGGTCAAGAACTCCTGCATGACACTTATGGCATTTTTTTAAATTGCTGTGTCATATCAGTTGTCCCTCCTATTGAGGTCTTAAAGGGAGGAAGCAACTGATCTTGGTTCCTTGTAATCTTGCCTATATTCGCTTATTCAAGAGCGTCATTCATTAGTCTCTCCACTTGTAAATCAGTGAATATGCAGACTGTTGCCTACCTCACAGGGTTGTTGTGAGGATTAACAGGTGTCTCTGAAGTGATTTGTAGATTTAAAATGCTGTAACCTGGGTAGATAAGACATGTAGCCGCGTGTCTGGAGCAAAAAAGAAAGCCATGTGTATTGTCATGCAATCAGTAGCATTCATTGAATTGCACATAGTTAACGACTTGTCTGCACGTATGCATATACGTACTTGTTTTCCTGGATGTTAAATTAAGCATGAGTATTTTCTAGATATTTTAGCTGGGAAAAATGAAAACTTTTCCCAGTAGCTGGTAAAACTTAAGCTGCTCTAGAGAATAGATTGTGAATGCCTTTTGGTTTCTCTAGGTGGTGTAGCCCTCTTGTGAAAACATTTTCCTCAGATGTGTTTCAAATGAAGTCTTAACTACTCAACTTTTTTCTCTTTTGTTCTGTTAGCAGCCAGGGAAGACAAGGCACTATGTGCCAAACCCTGCTCAAAATTGTCATGTTTACGCTTGCAAAGTCATGTTCACAAATGACCTCTTAGGTGCACCTGTTACGCCACCTGGAAAATTTGGCCCTGCTTTGGAAGGATCAAATTGGACACTGTTAAACGATCAGTCTTTAAATGTTGCTGTTGTTTTACTATTATTTTTAAAGTTCCTGCCATGTTTGAATTGTTTTTCCACTTCTCAAAGCATTCACTTACTTTTTCTTCAAGCTCTTAGAGACTTGTTTGATTCCATGGATAAAACTTCCTCCAGTATCCCACCTATCATTCTCCTGCAGTTTTTACATATGGCCTTCCCACAGTTTGCAGAGAAAGGCGACCAAGGCCAGTACCTTCAACAGGTAAAGACTGATTATTAGCTTATTGTTTGAAAATTCTGTAGTATGTATGAAGTCGAGACCAAGAATATTTTAAAACTTTAATTCTCCAGTGAAAATAATTAATCCCAGTAAAGCATTTGCTTTTGCATCATGTAGAAAAGTTGAATGTCGTGTCAAGTGCTAGTTCTGAAAATGTATGGTGGAATAGGGAGAAATTCTTAGTTAAGGAATCCTTACATTTGGTTTTATAGTGTAAAGATTGATGGATTTAATATTACTAAATAGTAACACCACTAGTCAGATTTAATGTTCTGTTCCCTTCCTAGGATGCCAATGAGTGCTGGGTGCAGATGATGAGGGTACTACAGCAGAAGCTGGAAGGCATAGAAGGTGATACAGTTATGGAGGTAATTGTAATCTTCCTCTAACCAGAGTTAGGACTTATAATATTGTACTTGTGATTCACTTATTTTTTGGTAAGGAGTATGGGCTATGTGAACTGTTTAACATGTGTCCATAGTCCAGTAAGTGAAATTGCTTTCTGAGGTGTCTGATCAGCATGTTATCTATGTTATGTCAGCTATGCTGTGGAGTGTACTGTAGAAATACTTCCTCTCTGGGCTTTTTAAAGCTTGTGTTGGACCAGGGAGTGGTGACTGTGGTATGCAGTGGTTGGCCCTGATAACCTGTGAATTTAGCATTTAAGAATTATTTTTTTCTTAAAAAACAAAACACGCCCCCCCCCGCCCCCCCCCCCCCAAAAAAAAAACCAAAACCAACCAACCAACAACCTACCCTTGTGCCACAGCATTCTTGGCTTCACGAATGCTATTTCCAACAGACAGCTGACTTAATCAGCCTGATAATAAATTACTTGACGTTTTTCCCAAGATTTTACCAGACTGTAAACTGTTTTCTGGGGAGTCTTGGCAGTGGCAAAAATCTGGTAAACTCCTCTAAAATTTAAGACAGATTTAATCTGGGGAGCAAGGAGATGTAACTTTTTGGTGGAAATCTTGCTTGCTGATGTGCTTTGAGGTGGCTTTGAGAGCATGCTATAAATGCATATGTTTTGAAACTTTTATACGGTGTAAGGAGATGGACTGACTATGAGAAAATGCACCTATAGAAAGGTGAAAGGATAGGATTCAAAGAATTTAAATAAATGGGCTTATCTTGTCTGTAAAGAAGATTGTCTTTACATGCTATTCAAAGTTACATCATAAGATAATTTGTTTTACAGACAGACTCTGGAGCTACAGCAGCACCTTCTAAAAAGAAGAGTTTAATTGATCAGTTCTTCAGCATTGAATTTGAAACAGCGTATCCTAAAGACTAAGGCAAGACATAAAGAATGACAATGATTTCACACATTAGCAGTTAAGTGCAGAGAGAATGAACAGCATCATCCAGAATAGTATAGAAAAAAAAGGGGTGTGTTGGGGAAGAGAGGGAATGATGTATTGCAGGAGGACACAGAAGTTAAAGTTAAGATTGGATATACTTTGAGAGAGAGTGTGATGTGGGGAAGAAGAACGGTAATGGAAATTTACAGAAAAAACCCATAGAATTTAAATACCAGACTTCCTCCCCAGGGAAGATTGCCAGTTACTTGAAGGATGCTGAGACATTTATCCAAATAAAGGAGTTATCCTTTTATCCTAGATAGTCTTTTTTTGACTTATAAGGGAGTGTTGCCGAGTCGCCAAGTATGCTTGGCATACTAAACATGGACAAACATGGTTCCAGTATAAGTTTGGGAATGACCTGTTAGAGAGCAGTGTAGGGGAAAGGGACCTGGGGGTCCTGCTGGACAGCAGGATGACCATGAGCCAGCACTGGGCCCTCGTGGCCAAGAAGGCCAATGGCATCCTGGGGTGTATTAGAAGGGGTGTGGTTAGTAGGTCGAGAGAGGTTCTTCTTCCCCTCTACTCTGCCCTGGTGAGACCTCATCTGGAATATTGTGTCCAGTTCTGGGCCCCTCAGTTCAAGAAGGACAGGGAACTGCTGGAGAGAGTCCAGCGCAGGGCAATGAAGATGATGAAGGGAGTGGAGCATCTCCCTTATGAGGAAAGGCTGAGGGAGCTGGGTCTCTTTAGCTTGGAGAAGAGGAGACTGAGGGGTGACCTCATTAATGTTTATAAATATGTAAAGGGTGAGTGTCACGAGGATGGAGCCAGGCTCTTCTCGGTGACAACCAATGATAGGACAAGGGGCAGTGGGTGCAAACTGGAACACGGGAGGTTCCACTTAAATATGAGAAGAAACTCTTTCACAGTGAGGGTGACGGAGCACTGGAACAGGCTGCTCAGGGAGGTTGTGGAGTCTCCTCTGGAGACATTCAAACCCCGCCTGGATGCCTTCCTGTGTAACCTCATCTGGGTGTTCCTGCTCTGGCAGGGGGGTTGGACTAGATTATCTTTTGAGGTCCCTTCCAATCCCTAACATTCTGTGATTCTGTGAAAAGGTAGCTTGATTGCTTTCTTATGAGATAGATGCACACTGTTAGATGAGGTAAACTAATGTAGCCCACAACTTTCTAGTAGCCTTTTTAGAGCAAGAACAAAAAGCATATGACCACATGAGGCACACATCTCATGCCAAGTGTTAGTCTTTTCCCACTTCTCCACCCCAAAATCCTGGCTGTCATTAAGCTCACCACCACTTTTGGAAAGAATTATACTGTGCGTTTTGCTCTTCTGAAGTAAGGAAACGTCCCCTTAGCTGAGGTGCTGTATCTCATAGCTTGGTAGTAAGGAAGAGTAAAGGCCTTTTTTTAAGGTCAGAGTCATGTATCTCTCTCCCTCTATTGTGATGTTATCACTGAATGAGCAGAATGAGTAGCTCAGAGGAATGATGCATAGGCCAGGGGCAGGAGGAAGAGACTCAGTAGAAGAGTCTTGTTGCAAACCTTCCAAGTGTGCTTATGGCAGCATTTGTAGAGTAGGTGCATTCAGAGCGGTCGGAAATGTATCTAGTTAGAAGGAAGTGAACAAGAGAAAAGGATTGGGGTAGGAGTATGAAAAAGAAGAGGTTGGACAGAACGATTAGAAGAATGTTTATAAAATAATGAAGAAACGGATTCCATTTGAGTGAAGAGGACACATACAAGGCAGGGAAAGGAGGCCATGTGTGTTGAAAGAAACGGGAAGTCTGGCCAGCAGCAGAAAGAGAAGAACTTTATTAATTATAAGTAACAATGGAGCATAATGTTGTAGAAAGGCTTCAAAGCTTGATATTGGCAGCCAGTTAGTATGATCTATGTCCTGGGGGCTGGTGGTGGTGGAGAGAAGAAAGAACAAAGCAGGCCTTACAAGCTCAAATGGTGATTAAAAAGTTATTGTCCTTTTTTTGGTACGCTGTCAGCTTCAGCTACCACTTGCCATTAGATATGAAGGAACAGATTGGTTAGAAGGAAGGGCTGTTTCAAATCTTCCTTTACATACTACAAGAAATAAAAGTACTATTGGTGCACAAGCATGTGATTATTTTAAATTATCATGCTGTTCAGCATGTAGTTTTCACTAGAGCAGTAGTTCAGCTCTTGGTGGATGCATGATGGTTTTCCTTAATTTTGTGAAGCATGAAATGTACAGAAGCTGAAGAAGAGGAGGTAACTAAAGGAAAGGAGAATCTGCTTCAGCTTAGCTGCTTTATCAATCAAGAAGTGAAATATCTGTTTACAGGACTAAAATTGGTAAGCCAGTTTTTTTAATTTAATTGAATTTCTAAATGACCCATGTTTTTAATCTATGGCTTGGAGTTGACATCTGCTGTCCAGTCCTTGCAATGTTCTAAGATTTTTTTTGGTGTATGTGTTCAATGGGAAGATGGCAGTGAAAATGAATTGCATGTTAATGTACAGCAGACTTCAACAGGGCGTTTTCTTGACCCATGCAGGTAACTAAGTCCAAGCCAATTTGCTACTTGCAATTAGAAACTGTTTGTTCAGATGGCTTTCACTTCAGACTGAGCAATATCATGATTTAAGCATGCTGTAAATAATTCCCAAAACCTCCAAAAGTCAATTTAAAAATAGGGTGGCATTTTGGTCGCTAAGAAAAAAACCCACGATGGAACAATTAAATTTAACTTTGCAAATGTGAAAAGGGTGTTATTTTCCATGACACTACCTCGTCTTTAAACTATTTATTTAAGTAGGACTTCTTAAAGTAGCCTATGCTGTTTATATATACAGATTTCTAAGTTTTGGGGGGGTTTTTGGAGAATCTGAAGGAAAAAGTATAAGAGCGGGGATGGAAGCAGCAGTCCGGTTTGTACAGGACTGGACCGAGTTGTATGGTTCTCAGATAATCTTTGTATCTGCCTTCTTTTTTTGGTCAGAATTTAGAAGGAAAAGTAAGATAAAATAGTTAATGCTCACAAATTAAAAAGATTATGAAAAAAGAAACTTCACTTTCAGGCCAAAAAAGGCCTTCTGGAATTCTTAGGCTGGATTGCCTGTAGCAAGAGTCACAACACTGACAACCAGGTCAGTCTTTCCCTGAATTTTGGAAGGTCCCTGGAAGCAGAGTGTCCCCACCTGTCTCCCTGTGTGCAGCTCTGTCTGCTTTAGGGTGAGAACTGAGAAACGTGCAAATGTTCCTGTCGCAAGAAACTTCAGATTTTCTTTAGTTGTGTTCCAAGCATGAAATGACACATTCGTAACCAGATCCAGATGCTTAAGCTGCAAGTTCTACTCCTGTGGAATAAAATTTTCTGCAGAGGGGAACTCGGTTGTCAGGGCTCAAGACTGAGGCTGGAGCTGAACAAATGAATGGGTGCGATCTTTCTGCCAAGGAATTTCAAAATTCTGTGTGTTGCAATGGCAGAGAGCAACAGAAGGGACTGGCAAAACAAGGTTTAGTTTATGGTTTGTTGATTCATGCTGTGTTTTATGACGAATGTATGTGTTATTACCTTTTTTTAACAGCGTCTTCAAGAGGAAATCACCAAACTCTCTCCAACACTGCAGAGAAATGCACTCTATATCAAATCTGTGAGTAGTACTTTGTTGCTCTCTTTATGATTCTTTTAACTGTTGTCAATTTTCTGTCCCAAAACACGAAGTTATTGCTGGAACAGCATGTAATTTATATTTATAAAGCATCTGCATATCCACTACCAAGAAATTTAAGACCAGTTGAAAACGATTTCTTTGAGTACACTATTATATGGAGCTTCAAAATGGGAGGCCTTGTCATACTCCTATGTGCTTGTGTACAAATAGGTTTCCAGAATAGCCGGTAATTTAGGATGAGCGGTGTTTAAGGTATCTGTGAGTATCTGAAGTAACAGCTTTTTCTGTGGTGTTGTTTTTTTTTTTTTTAATAGTCTAAAATTAGTCGCTTGCCGGCATACCTGACTATTCAGATGGTCAGATTTTTTTACAAAGAGAAAGAATCTGTGAATGCCAAAGTTCTTAAGGTGAGTAATTTTTCTGCTTATTGAAGTTTAATTCCTCCTCAAGCTTTTCATTGAATTTTTATTATAGGCACACAACTATTACTTGAAGGCTACTTACTAAATTGTTTGCTTTTAAATTGCAGTTTCTTTGCTTAAGTACAAAGTACCTTTGTTCCCAGTTGTGATGAGGTGCGGCAAACTGTGCTACCAAAATAGTCAGGGGGGGCAGGGAAGGAACAGAAGTGAAGTTGCTCCAGTACTGCTAGGATTTTTTCAGTCTCTTTTCACTAGTGGTTCAGAGGAGAATGGAAGCATGGCCCTCTCCTTAACTAAACAGTCACTGGTCGGTGTTCTGAAGTTGATGAGAAATGTTTACGCTACCAAACGCTTCCTGTATTAGTTATTCTAATTGTCTGGCTTCCTGATTGAGAAATGCAAGAACCAGCTGCAGGCAGCTTGATGTTCCAGCTTTGCTTTCTGCGGCTGATAGAGCTCCTGGGCTGCCTGGGGAGCATCACGATAGATGATCCCTGTTTCTTACGAGACAAGCAAGGGAATAAAGATCGAAGGCACATGTTAACTATCTTAGAAGACTCTTTGGATTACAAAAATTGACATTTTGCAAGTGTACAGTCATTTTACATGATTTTTTTCCTAAGGCCGCATAGGTATTTCTGTAGTATAAAAGTATGACAGCTAATAATAATCTAAATATTTATACTGACTGTAGTAATTTATGATGGTTTGTTCATACTGAATCAGACATTCTTCTGTGACTGTATTGTAGCCCTTTGGGTAAGTAGTGTCAGCAACGTGTCAGTAGATCAAGTCGTCACAAATGTCATGAGAGTTGCATTTTAATTTGACTTAGTGTTGTCTTCCCATGGGAGAACAGTTTAATGGGGAGTACCAAATTCTGTTAATCATCTTTATGCTTTTTCCTTCCTAGGATGTTAAATTTCCTCTTATGTTGGATGTGTATGAGCTGTGTACACCAGACCTTCAGGAAAAAATGGTTTCTTATCGGTCAAAATTCAAAGATCTAGAAGACAAAAAAGTAAATCAGCAGCCAAAGAATGTAAGTCTTCTGGCAGTTTCATTGCTGGTTTGATTAAATAAGTTAAACATCTGAAATATGGGTACCAGTAAGGACTAGAGAAAACTTGGCTTCCTTACATATACTTTTTTCTTACCTAGTATTCAAACTCCTTGATATTGAGCTTTAGATCTTTTTTCGTGTGTATTTTCATGAAAATACAGTATCTGCTTAATGAGGAATGTTAAATGCTGTAGACAAACATGTTGCTTACATTTTGATTTCAAAATGTATTGAAAAGCATACATAAAGGTCGTCTGTGAATGACAAAAAATAATTCTCTTCAAACATGACCAGGTGTGGCAGGTCACTTGTTTGGTGCATTGCAGGCAGCTGTTTCCTGCTCACCAACTGGAAAGGGTTGTACACGGGAGCTCTATGTGTCTGAGTGAGAAAATTCAGAATATATGTACTAGTGAGCTAACAGTCTGTACTCTAAAAACTTGGTAAATGGTTTCAACTCCTACTTCCCTTTCTTAAATGAAGAAAAAAAAATAGCTAAACCTGTAGTGGTTTAGCTTTTTTTTTTTTTTTTTTAAGTATGCTAGTCTTCCTGGCCTAATTAGTGGCAGTTTCATGTAAACATTACAATAAGGCTTGCACCTCTTTTTAGAAAGTTTGGAGCAAGGAAAAAGTGCCATTTTAAAACAGCACATTGGCTCTGGGAGTCTGTCTTTGGTGTTTTCTTGTTGGCACTTCCACTGCTAGCAAGTCCCTGGCAAGGAATAAAGTCTTCAACTGCAGAATCGTTTTCCTGCTCCAAACCTGTAAATCTTGGTGGGTAAACAGTCTAGGCAATATGTGCTAGAATGGTTATATATTTGTTTTTAAAAAGTGGTCTTGTTTAGATTAGGATTTGCATGTCCAGCTAGAAATACAGTAATGGAACTTGTTTCAAGTCAAACAAAAACTGTTTAGGCTTAGAGACACCATAAATGAACGGAGAATTAGTATTTGATATGATTGTGCTAAATCGTTTTCAAAACCATTCCACATTAATTCAGCATATTCTGGTGTTTAGTCTAGTAAAAGTGATGGTGCACAGAAAGAAGCTAAATATGAACCATTTTCTTTTCCTGATGGTGAGTACAGCAAAATCTATTGTTTTAAAACAACTTTCTGTTTACTCATGTTTAAGTCGACCTGATGGTAGGAATGTTTTGAGAACCACGGTTATTTTTAATGCCTTTAAAAATTAAACTTCAGAAACTGACAGAAATTTAAGAAACTGAAAGATTACACAAGTCAAAATGCTGTCAAAGACATAATTGTCATCCCTTGAGTTAATGCATAGAAGACATGTACATGTAATGTGCAGCTGTTCTGTGTGCTTGTCAGTGGGTGGTAGAAAGCTGAAATTGAAACAAAAGTATAAACCGGACTTTCAAAACTGCAGTTGTGGTGCTGCCTAAATTGTGGAGGGCCTGGAGCTTGAATGTCCTAAGCATTCACCCTCATGTTGAGGACACTGTGCAGTAATTATTTTGGAGGTCTTTTTAACTGATTTGTTACCATTTGGTGCTTCCTGAGGTTTCTGTGTGATGCACAACAGGAGAAACGATGGGGGGCGTTGAGCAGCTTGTGAGCACGGTGAAAAGAGAATATTCTAGAGTGCTGAGAAACACAGTTAGGATGTGTTGGGGACTGCAACACCCTTCTCAGTACACTTGGAATCAGCCAGTTTTTTCCATTGAAAAATTAACAGTGTAATTGAACTAATGGCAGAGTGAGTTGAGCTGGCGTGCTCGAGTATTCTCAGCAGCATCGCTGCACAGCCCCTGCTCAGCACACCTGTCCTTGCAGTGTCACGGCTCACCCTGAATTCAGACAGCAGCCTGTGCTTGAAGGAAGTGTTGGCCAAACCTGTCCCGAAGGTTTACTGACCACACAGCATCATTTTAATGCTTTAAGCTTTACTGGCTTTGTGTTACACCAAGATATGTATTTATGTCATGCAGATGGACATGAAAAGTCTCCATTTCCTGAGGGTTTACCCTGGCTGAAAGCTGCTGCATTTAGTTCACAATGATTTAGAACTGTGCTGTAATTGTTTTACACAGCTGCAGCAGTGCAGTATGGACAGTGCATCTTTGGTTAATGCTGCTAAAAAAACCTGTTCATGTAAGACTCGCGTAACTTTTTCTTCCCCCTTCTTCCTTCAGATATTGGTTCTAATAATTGCGGCTATTATGACCTGCAGGCAGTGCTAACACATCAAGGCAGATCAAGTTCCTCTGGGCATTATGTGTCTTGGGTTAAAAGGAAACAAGGTAAAAAAACTTAAATTCCAGCACTAAGTGCCCTTCACAGCTTCTTTCATTCAAGGGGTGTTATGCATGCTTAGATTTTATGTACTTAAATTACCAACTCTCCTCTTGTTTCTTCTTGCAGATGAATGGATTAAATTTGATGATGACAAAGTCAGCATTGTTACACCTGAAGACATTCTGAGGTTATCTGGGGGTGGAGACTGGCATATAGCTTATGTTCTACTCTACGGGCCTCGCCGAATTGAAGTAATTGAAGATGAAGCTGAACAGTAGTCTTCAGTTTTAGTCATTCTGCCTAGGTGTGAAATAAATGTTGATTACTGATCACCACTTTAACCCCAGAGCTTTAGCAAATGGATAAATAATTTGCTCAAACCTTTTCATGTGAAGAGGGATATTGTTTCGAAACTGATCCATGTACCAATTAGTCACTACAGGACTGGACTGCCCACTGTGGTGGTGACAATATTTTAAAAAGCTTTAAAGTCTTGCAGAAGATAATTTTTTTAAAATGAGCCTCTTCCCACCCTTCCTCCCCAATGTCATCAAGTATTTATTACACACCTATTCTCACATTTGTTACTCTTGCATGGTTTATACCACAGTTCAATAGCTGTCCATCCTTTGCCTTACCTGGCAGTTTTGTTGGGAAGGCGGAAGAGAAACTGTTGCCTTGTTGCGTAACTCAGTGCTGCTGCCCATAGCCAACCACCCTGGCTACAATCAAGTATTTGTCCAGCCTGACCTGCTGTCTGTTCTGTTGCTGGCATCTCATGACTTCAAAATAAATTGTGATCAACAATGTGTCTCCATTAAAAAAAAGTTCATGTCTCAGTAGTGTAGTTAGTATGTGTTTGTTTCCACTTCTTGGGCCACCACTGCTGAATGTCTTGAGGCAGTCATGTAATAAAGCCACACTTTTTTTTTTAAGCTGTAGGGGTTTATCGCCTGTCTTCTTACTCTTTATGCAGCAGATAGGTCTAGTGTGGTGGCTGCAAAACTGGGCTTTACTCACCCTGTAACTTCTGTTCGTTCCCCACAGGAATTCAGCAGCTGCAGTAAACACTATTTCAGTGTCAGCCACAGCCAGAAAAGCCCTAGGCCATCAGAGCTCAGCCTCGGTGTAGAGGATCTGAGTCTTGAAGTGCCCCTGTCCCTCCTGGGAGAGCTGTACTGATGTTGTCCATATTGATATGAAATACCTTCAGTTGTGTCTTCATTAACAGTGACCATGTGGCAAATTTAACTGTGCTCTAACAGTCAGAAGGGCCACATCTCTGAGCCTCCCTTGGAGACTCTGGTGCCAGCTACAACCTTCCCAGGTGGTTTCTCTGCCTCACAGCTTGTTGCACGCCCTTGTTCACTGCACAGCTTCCCCAGGGGGCAGCCAAAGGACTAAGGCTGTATTTTAAAAACAGTTGGATGATGCTTAAAGGCAAGTTCCACTCATGAAGGAAGCCCCAATGCAGTACTGGGTCTGTTGCCCTGTGCCCCATAAAACCAGGAGCCTGTACTCCTTCTAAAGGCTTTTTATAGGTTAAAGAGAAAAAAAGAGACTGTACCTGTGCCTGGTTGCTGCTTTGTTGAACTATGTCACTCCAGGTATGGCCTTATGATCAGTGTTTCTTCTCTTAAAGCTCCTGTTAGCAGTTGAAAAGAGCCTTCTGCTCTGAACACTTTTATGACTCTACAACTACGAAATTATCTTTTATTACTGGTCACAGCCTGAGAGTTATTAAAAAAAACCCCACCATATATTAACTTGTTTTTCCTTCCCAGAAAGTGGTGTGCCCCATTTTTCTGTTGCTTTTGCTTTTTCCTCATTTTGATGTGTGCATTTATCACATCTTTGTCTTACTGAGACAAGATACACTTATTATTAACAGCTGGTTCACTGAAAACCTCATCAGAGAAGCAGCAGTTCCCTCCATGGGCCTGGAAGCACCTGGAAGGTCCCACCTCCATTTCCAGTAGAGGTGTTTCTAGGTCTGTCAGACGCTTAGTTATGCCATAGTGCTGGGGGCTTGCATCAGGGATAGGGATCAGGATCCCTCCCCAGGTGAGTCTAATTTCAGGCCTGTTTGAGGGCCAGAGCAGTGCTGTCCCATTTTGATGAAGTCATACTTGGCAGATGATGCAGGAGAAATCTGCGCTCCTTCATACACTGCTGTGACCAGGTCAGAAAAGGAGCAAAGCTAAACCAGGGCAACAGCTCAGTGCTAAAGTCTCTTGCCTTGAACACAAGCACCAAGATGGTGGGTAATACCTGAAGCACCAAGAACGCACCCCTCTGGAGATGGCTTCCTTCAGTCTCCTTCCCTTGGCCATCCCAGCTTTCCCAGCATCCAGCTGTCAATAACCAACCAGGTAGGCCACGTTCATTTTACTTCAGCTGCAGAACAGGGTTGTGCTTTCCCTGTGTTCCAGACAGACATTGCAAACGCTAATCCCGTGCTGTGAGTGCTCCGACTCCTCCCCGGGAGGTTGCATTTCCAGGAGCAGCAATGGTTCCTCTCCTTGGAGACACTCTTGGTTATCTCCACACACCTTAGCTCACAATATGCTTAAAGTCCCTCAATCAACTGAAATAATTCCATTTTGTGCCTTCTACCAAATCGTACCCACAGCAGGAGGTGAGACACAGGCTGGTTTATTTCCAACAGCTGCCCCATGTATCAGCCCATACCAACTTTTGCTGAAGTGCCTAATGACTGAATTCCTAATACAGCTAAATCCGAAGCGTGGAGCAGGCACAAAGCTCTCAACAGCAGCTCTGCATGCAGAACTCACCTCCCAGCTGGCAGCAAACCACCCTGGAAATTCACAGGTAAGAACTGAAACAATATTCTGCAGAGAAAAGTGATATGTAGTTTTCCAAACAGCAATTAGATGTCACTGCGTGACACAAACTCTACGATAAGTAACCACATAAGCTGTAGCCAGCTACACCACCACCACAAAAATCTCATTTTTTGAGGGCAAACAGATCCAGCCACGTGTAACATCTACCTGTCAAAAGATTGCAATATCCTTAAAATGAAACCAATTGTCAGTTCACAGTGAACTGGGACAAAAAACCCTTACCTTGTTCACATCATGACTCAGGGGAGTTCCTACGTAGACAAACACATGCAGAGGCTAAGGTTAACAATCAAAAATGAGCCTGGAGAAACTCCTCCCCATTATTGACCGTCAAGGTCCAGAGAACTGTTTCTTCAGCAGAAGAGCAGCCTGAGCACAGCACCCCTCCCAGGGCACCTCACTGAAAGCAAACACTGTGACTTGCACCTCCATCCCAGCCCTACTATTTTCTCACAAACAGGTACATTTTGATGGTCCGCAGCTCCCTGCCACCTCAAGTAATGATTTAAATGTCCTTCACACCTACTCATGCTCTGAAAAAACCAGAGACTACTGACCGCCCTGTCCAACAGCAGCAACCAAGCCCTGCAGATATGAAACTACAGCCTGCACAGAAAGCTGCCTCAACTCCATCCTCCCTTTTATATTTCCACCATCCAAGGCAAAGCTTCCTATTTCTGAATCAGGATGACCAATCCTTTTCTCAGAAAACTGGACAACTGAGCAATATTATTAAAAAGCTTTAGCATTTATTGAACATAAAACACCTATCAAAAATCTGTTACCTAGTAACGATTAACAACAAACCCAAACAAAACAGACACAATTGACAATGACAACCACCACCACACGACGACAAGTTAGCACCTGAAGCGAGTTAGCTGCTGCCTTCGGTGTCGTTGGCCAGGTTTTCCGCAAGGTCACTTAACCCGGCTTTGCTCAGCGCAGCAATCAGGTTGTCGGGGGTCGCATGTGCCCCCTCCTGATCTTGCCAGGCAACCAGCAGCTGCTTCGCTCTCATCTTCATGTCTTCACTGTCGGACTCGATCTGCCGTATGTCAGAATCTTTCATTTCCAAGTAGGGGGCCAAGGCCTTCCACTGCTCCCCAAGCCTGCTAGCAAAGGACTCGATTTGTTCGCCCGTCATGGCCTTGTCCCGTTGTGTCTCTGGACCTAGGGGGGGGAAAAAAAAAAGTCACCATGAAACTCAGGGAGTGTCTCCAGATCTTCCCTGATCCACCTCATTTTAAACCTCCTATTTATTTACTAATAGACGGATTGACACCTTTCCTTTAATTGTTAGAACATACTCAAGAGCTCTGAGAACAGATGAATTTTTGCAGATGTATTACTTGGGTTGCAAGAGGAATGTCCCTTACAGACCATGATTAAAAAAAAATAGGTTTTATGCATTTCCTGATTGAGAGAGAATTGCTAAAGCCTGAAGTACATCAGAACTGCCTCCTCCAAATGAAAACAAAAATTTTGAGAGGCAGCCTGCAATTTTCGATACATGATTCAACTACAATATTAAAATACAGAGTGATCTTTAACATTTGTCTTTTAGACTTTTTAGTTACTGTACACAGAGTTAATCCAGGTAAAAAATTGTTTCCCTTTTACTGAGTTACTAAAGCCTCACGTTCCTACTAGCAGCAGGAGCATGAACAGGATAGTAACTTCCACACATAGTCAGTACTTTAAGGAATTTTCTGCAATTCTGGCATAAAGATAAAAACCACCGAATACTCTGCTCTGCTGAGACACCAAGTGCTGCAGTGATTACACAGGTGGGTTTGTACATTTATAGCTCATCGTGGTCTACAACCTATGGCTTACCACCTGGGTATATTTCACACCATTTTAAAGAAAAAAACCCTAAAGACTGACTGACTTAGAGATTCTCAACTTTTAATAAGTATTTCACCTTCATGCCACCTGAAGAGCCAGGTGGCAGGGAGTGGAAGTTTCAACTCTCTCCAGTGCTTATCAGTCACTTATCTATGTGAACTAAACCCACTACATGGAGGGGAAAGAACGGAAGATCACGCATGACAAAACAACAGAAGCATCGGATCACTTCCATTATTTCTAAGCACAACAGTGCATAGTGGACCACAGCTCTCCCATCTTTGCTTATAAACGAGATTTAAAGAAAGATGTAAATTCAACACAGGGAAACCACAAAGGCTGTTTCAGGCAGCATTAAGCTGAAGACAGACATCACTATGAGGAGACTGTGGAAAAGGTCAGGTGTGGAATGGAAAAGGGCGACAGAAAAGATTCCCAGAAGCCCACAGAAGGCTTTGCACCAACAGAAAAATCTTTCAAGAAAATGGCCCTTGGTGTCTGGTGTGGGAACTCCACAGCCTGCACGTCCCATCTGCCCATGCTGGATCCAAGAGCCAGCACACAGAGATACAACGTGTGAGATGAAGGAGGATGGAAGGAGGCAGATTCACAGACACAGCAGACGGGGAACGACGCTCAGGAACACAACATACCAGGGTTATAGGCAAGAGACAAAAATGGTAGGACTGGTTCATGGAGAGGTTGCTCTTCTCGCAGAGAAGCTTTTGCCTTGAAGACATTTTAAATGAAGAGGATGAAAGATCTCAGTGTTGGAATATATCCATTTCTGAAAGTCCCTTAACTACCCACCCCAGCAGGGGCTAGAGGGAGACACTTGCCCGTGGCAATTGAAGGGCAGAAAGAACAGGAAAGCGGGTGAGGAACACTTGCATAGGTTCTCACACAGCAATGATGACATTTTAGCCATAAACACCTACTAACACTGTAAACATACACCACGTAGCAGAAAAGGTGGAAGAAGCAATGGGACAACGCCCTCAGACACATGATGTGAATTTTGGGGTTGTTCAATGCAGGGACACAAGTTGGACTTGATGATCCTTGTGGGTCCTTTCCAACTCAGGACATTCTATGATTAATCCAAGTGCTAACCCAAGTTCAACAAGCTGGACACCTTCAGCAGTGCAGGCCACGAGATGGACAGGTTGCCACTGGTGCCCTGTGTCCTGAAAAGGCTGTGCTTTTTGGTACAGATAGGGGTTCAAGTCAGAAGCACCAGGGTAACCAAGGACTGGTGACCCTCAGTAGAAACTAAATTAAAACGCAGCTTCTACAAAACACATCAAAAGAGAAACTGAAAAGACTGAGAATATGCAAATCTTACTTTCATTGTTTTCCTTTAACAAAGCATCATTATCTTCCTCATCTTCATCTTCACCTGTTTTTATTTCTTCAGAAGGAGGCTACAATGAGAGAACTAAACATCACTGGATGAATTTTGTATTTAAAGAGAAATTTTACAGCTCTGTGATGGTACCTGGAATGTGTATTAGAATGGAAAACCTGACATGATCCCATAAGAGACTTAAAAACCCCCCGCAGTCTCCTGTATCCAAACCGCCAGTAATAAGCGTTCTAATAAAACACAGTTCTAACTAAAAAACCTAATGAAAGGATCCACTGACTTCACAGGATTCTTTCATTTTCACAGTAACTAAGGATTCCACATGTAACTTTATTACTTACTTCAAAGAAAAACACCACACAAACAACTTGCTATGAGACCGCTACTGCTGAACGTACTTTTAAAATTATTATTCTTCTTCACTTATTCCTCACTTAGGAATTCCTCAAAGTTTTCTGTACTTTCAAACTTCTTAAAGATGGCAAAAAATATACAAACTTTTCACTTTCTGATTCAGTTACTGATCAACCAAGAGGAACAAAAGGCTTCTTCTTTTCCTACCTTTCAGTCACAGGCCTTGTCTAATGTATTTCTGCCTTCTCATAATATTTGGTACATGACAGCAGTACCATCATGAATATTGCATAAAGCAATACCTTAATATATTAAACTGCTTTTCCCCTCCCAGTATTTTTCCTAAAATTGCTATTAGCATCTAGTTAACTCCGATGGGTGAACAAACAAAAAAGCTACATATTACAATCCAACCTTTACCCCTCAATAATTTCCCATTACAGACAAGGAAGGTCTCAAATACAGACACACAGGATCATATCTGTAAGAAACTGCTGGGTTGTGCGTGAACTCAAGAGGCTTAGAAAAAATTCCCTCCTCCAACTGTTAGTCTCTCTTATCCTTGTGCATAAAGGTACAAATGTACAAAAGGTACAAAGGTACTGAAAGACCCCTGCTTGGCCTCAAATTTGTAGTGTTGAATGTGCAAAGGGTTAATGCCTTAAATGTACACCTCCACAAGGCCCATTTTTCTTTACATATATTAAAAGCCAGGGGGCTGATAGAAGAGCTCTGGTAAATCTTGCTGTAAAGCTCTGGTGACAGCGCAGTATCTTCAGCTATACGCTCTGCCCCTTTTATTGCCACCCCAGCAACCACAGCTACTGATATTCACGAGCCCTGACGCTGGCTCACACCTTTAATAAAAGCACTTTGCACTAACAACACCGAACCCAAGTAGCTGGGTGCAAATCTGTTCCTGCTTACCAACAGAGCAGTAAAACTTGGGATTGCCACAGCTGTTTGTTCACAGCATACAAGGCAATTACTTGGTTAGTCTATGTTATTCACAGTTTAGTCATTGATCAGACCAATTTTACCTCCAATTTTTACAAGCTTTTTTCCCGTGTTGTTTTTTTTTTTTTTTGCGCCCCCCCCCACCCCCTCCCCACATACCAAATGGACGGCAGAGAGACAAGCGGGAAGTCAAATGAATTCAGCATTTATTATTATAGGATAATATTACTTACAGGTAGCTCCTTGGCTAATTTGATTACCATGTTTTCTAGATATTCAGGTAAACTCTTGAATTGTTGGTTTGTTGGCTGGAAGAAGTGGGGACTTCTGCGTGCTAGAAGTCTCAGTGCTCTCCAGCCATAGTTAGAATTGTTCACAGCCCTATAATAAAATACAAGCTTGGTTGGCAACAGTCTGGCATCTATAAAAGCATAGAAAAAGATCTGCGGCATTTACTAATTAATGTAATCCTGTCAAAACTTATACTTTTTTTGTACATTACTGGAGTCCTGCATGGATACTAGTAATGCAGAGAACAGTCTGTTTTCTTTAACAATCCAAACATAAGAGAGATCAAAATAAAGTGAGACACAAAGATTGACATACTTATACTTATTTTCAACCATGTTTTCAGGGTCTGCTTGTTCAATAGCTTCTTCAAAAAATTCCTCCAACGTTGGCATATATTCCCTAAAAAATAAAATAAGGAGCTTAATACTCCTCACACTCTATGCTAACATCGCTGGTTTTCCATTCATTCATACACATCTCAAAGCTTATTCACTGAAGAAAAAGCCAAACAAAACAAAGAACCTACTCAAATTTAGCAACTGCAAATAAGCAAAGAATCTGTCTGATACATGTTGCTATAAAATTATTCAGTGCATAACCACTGAAGCATAACAGTAGTTGCTAGCACTGCCTATTATATGTATTTAATCATTCTGCTACACTAAAAAGTAACATCAACACCTGCCAGTAGCCTTCAGTGAAAAAGGACTATGGGATGCCAGGCAAGAATTCTGGCAACAAGGAAATCAGATTTTCTTAAAAGTACCTGTCATAAACAACTGGTTGTCTTGGAAACATACTGCCACTCAGCTCGCAAGAGCTCAGGAGCCTAAAATGGCTGTTAATTTTGTGCATTTGGAGAGGACAAGTAAAACTTGGCCTCTTTACCACCCCGTTCCTGCATTTCAGTTTCATCTGCTACCAGTCAGACTACTATTACTCCCCAATTTCATTGATTTATGATCACTAATTTTAGAGAGGGTAGAAATATTAGGCAGCTTAATGTTGTACTTAATGATCCCATCTCAGTGGCTCCCTGACTTGCTCAAACATGTTTCATTTCATCCCCTCATAGTGATTCCTGTATCTTCTGCTGGAGGTCTACAGGCATCAGGAGGAATTGATTTATTTGAAGTGGACTAAAAAGCATCTGAGCCCATGTGCTCAAAGAGATGTGATCAGCTGCACAAAGTCCAGCTGGAGGCCTGTCACTAGAGTATGCCAGGGCTCAGGACTGGGCCCAGTACTGCTCAGCACCTTCATTACCGGCCTACTGATGATGGGACAGAGTGCACCCTCACGATGCCTGCAGACAAAGCACAACTGTGAGGAGTGGTTGACAGAGCAGAGTTGTGCTGCCGTCCCAAGGGACCTCATGAAGTTCAACAAGAGGAAATGCCAAGTCCTGCCCCTGGGGAGGAACAGCCCCAGGCACCAGCACATGCTGGGGACTGGCTGGCTGCAGAGGAGCTTTGCAGAAAATGTCTTGGTGGACAACACTGTGCACACAAGCCAGCAACGCACCCTTCTGGCAAAGGCGGCCGGCAGCATCCTGGGCTGCATTTAGAAGAGGCCAACGGGTCAAGGGAGATGATCCTTCCCTTCTTCTGCTCAGCACTGGAGAGATACATCAGGAGAGCTGGGTCCCAGTTCTGGGCTCCCCAGCACCAGAGACACAGGTCCATGCAAAAGGTGACGGGGACATCCACCACCCAAGGAGTGGCCAAGGGAACTGGGACTGTTTACCCCGGGGGAAGAGAGCAGTAAAACCTGATGGGACAGTAAGGAGGAAAGAGTTGGACTCAATCCTACTCAGTGAAAGTACAAGCAGCAGCTTGCACAAATGGAAATACAGGAAATTCTGCTTCAGCATCAGAAAAAACAAACAAACAGGAAAAAACCACAAAAACACACACACACTCTCCCCAAACAAAAAGCAACCCCAAAACTTTTCTGTGAGAGTGATCAAACACTGGAACAGGTTGACCAGGAAGGCTGTGGGGCCTCTGCTCTTGAAGAGACTTCCAAAACCCCATCGGAGAAGGCTGTAGGCAACTTGCTCTAGCCGACCCCGCTTTGAGCAAGGGGTGGACTAAGTGGTCTCTAGATGTCCCTTCCAACCTCAGCTGTTCTGTGATTTTCAAGACTATATTTGTGGCTCATAGGGGACATGTTAAAAATGTGACTGATGTTTCTGTGCTTAGAAGAGCTAGCGATTGCTTCTGAGAGATATTCAAATCAGAATATAAGGAAACTTGGCCTAAAAAGAATAACAGAAATAATATTCACAATGTTTAGGACAGTTTGGTGCTTTGAAGACTAGAAGCAAGAAACACAGATTACCTAAGAGTGATAGGTTACTGTGAGCCAAGATTACCAGCGGTGCAAAGCAATCTCATAATGATCTGTATTTCTCCTACCAAATGTTTGACAGAGACACATCTGCTTCTACAAGGGAACCCAGTGATCAATCAGGACTGGGTGGAAGCACACTGGTCTACAAACTCACTTTAGCTCTGTTTTGAAAAACATACTTTGCCCAGGAAAACAGTGCCCAGTGCATGTTTAAGTGTAGTATTATCACTGACTACTGGAAACAAAGCCAAAATCTTGAAAACCCTTCTGATTTGAATCCTGCTATATGTGGCACTATGCAAAAACTTAAAAGACAGATTTTTATCCCAAGAACAGCCACCTAAAAAGACGACAGGTAAGGAAGTATTACCACATTTGAATGAAGATGTGAGAAACCAAAGCAAAAATTTAGTCATTTGACCATGTTCAGTCACAAAGTCAGTAATAAAACTTGGGACTGAATTCAGATCCCCTGGGATCTTCTCTTGCCTGTTTACCATGGCATGCATTTTCTTGCTTTATCTCCCTTTAAGTGTTTTGAGTTTTTTTCTTTCTTTTATTTATTTTTTTTTTTTTAATTTAAAGTAGTTGCAGTACAATACAATCATGCCCAGGGAATCAAAAGCTTTGGTTCCAAACACGACTCCACTTTTAGCCCTTGGCCTAGCAAAGGTGCGTATCCTGTCAAAGGCATTCCTGCATATCCCAGCCTCACAAAAATGAAGGCTCTTCCTCTGCACAGCTCTCAACCTCTGGAACAGCAATTCCTCCACTCAGGACACCTGCACAGTCAGGACCTCTTCCCAGGCGTTCAGCCTTTAGAGCCACAAAGTTCCCTCTGGGAACTGTCCCATTCCTTTTCCACGTTTTCATACTAGCTTCTATGTCTGTACAAAAAGGGGACCACGCTATCTTTAACAAACAAAGTTATGTAGCAAAGTACATTTTCAGCATTTCCTACAATTGTGCAAGCAGAAGGGATAACTAATAACTGTGTTTTTCTACAACTGCACCACTAGTAGATCTGGTATGCACTGAAACAATGCCTGCTAGCCATTCTCCTCTTATCTAGTATCGTTCAAAGCACATGTCCGCTTGAAAATCATAGCCAAATAACATGCTAACTTCATTAGAGCTAGACCTGGCAATCTTCCTTGATTATATAAGGTACTTAATTATACAGTCATGCTCTACAAAACTGGAGTTTCCATCTGGGTTTTAGCTTAGATTTTACTTTCCCTAAGCAATGAAAACTACTGACAGCATAAACACCACTGAAGAAAACAGTAAGAGACTTCAAGACAAAGATTCATACCATCAACTTCTCTCAAGACCCACAGTGAGATGGCACACCATGCAAGATCATCACATAAACCTTCCTTATGCCAGTTTTGTAATAATTGTAATTTTGTGTGTGATTACAGTGCTTAAAGTTAGCTTTAGACAATGATGTACCATATTTTACATACCTGCTCTCAGATTTACAAGCTTCCATATTATCAGGACATAAATTCCAAAGGCGGGTCAGTTCCTCACTGAAAAGAGAAGCATGAACACATATCAAACTCCACATCCATCATTCTATCCTTCCATGTTCTGTCACTCACCAGACACAGACCCATGAAACAACACTACAGAAATTCTCAGCCCAGAGCCTTCACAATAAAGCATTCCATACCAACTTTGTGATACATAAAGAGTAGGAATTACCAGAAATGACAGAAATCTCATCTGATGTTGCAAATTAGGAAGATGATCTACTGAATTTCTACTATAATCTCTTGCTGATCTGTGGTCAGAAACAAACTCTCACTTTCCATACTAGCTAAGGTGAGGCCATTTTGTTTTGATAAATGAAATAAATCACTTTCTTTTTCAGAAGGGACATTTTACTAAACACTCAGCACAAGGTCAAAATTTCCACACCTAGGTTGGGTGAACTGTTACAATGAAAAGACTATAATTTCTCCTAAAAAAGGCAGTGGAAAAATGCAGCACTTCATATCCAGCAAAACATGACACTTTTGTTGGAAAGGTCATATCAAGAAGAATTCTTTGTTCTAGGGATAAAATACCAGTGGGTGTTATTTTAAAACCCGTGGCATAGATACATTTTAAGCAAAAACATAAAGAAGACAAAAATATAAAAACTGACCCAAGAAGTACAAACCACTGATTTTCAGCCTGTAGCTTACAGACTATTTAAAAGGGATCTAAGACAGATGACTATAAGGAAAGGAAGCCCGCTCCAAGTTTTAAATGGACTGACACATCTCTTGCCTGTTCTTTCCTTGCAGTTCCAAAGTGAAGAATTTTCAAAGTAACTGACTAGAAAAAATTGTTGCCAAAAAAACCCCACAAAAAACCCCCAAACCAACTAATCAACCAAACACCAGAAACTCTGTAATGAAAACAATCCAACATACTTTCCCATTAGGATTTTTTTGTTTGGTCCTTTTCCTAGGAAGTCCTCTGGAGCTGGCCTCTTTCTCATGGGCCTCATTGGCTTAGAATCAGGAGGTCTAAAGAAAAAAATAACTCTTCAGTATCAAACCAGTAATACTTAGAGAAAAAAATAAGCCATTTCACCCAAGGTGGTGCCTAGTTAAATCACAGTGGAAGTACTCAGAAGGACTGGAATTCTAGGAGTGGAAAAAGGGAGAAGGGAACAGGAGAGAGAAGATAAGGTAAGTATAAGGAAAGGGATCTGCCCCACACCAAAATTAGCTCATTCAGCAATGTAAAGTTGTATCAGAATCCAGAAAGAGAAAAAGAAGCAAATCACATTTATGCCAGCAGCACATACTAAGCATGATCCACTCTGCTGCTGGGATCATCTGCTTTATGATTTCAAGTTCTCTTTACCCGAGTGCGCCTGATTTCATGGGATCAGAGAATGGAGATCCCAGACCACCAAATTTAGGGTAAGACCTACCCAAGCTGAAACTCTGGCTGAGATCTAAAGGAGGAGACAGAACATTTATAAAAGTCAAATTTCATAATTTTACTTCTTTCCCCTCCCCTAACAGTAACTTCTCTCTTCTCACAGCCCCCTCCCGTTTTTGCAAACAGCTGAAGTCATGAAGAGGTGGCTCCACCTAATCTCTCCACAAAAGGAGATCTGCAAAGAGACAATGACCCAGATGTGCCTTCCCATGAATAAGCTCCAGTTTGCGTGTAGAATGAATAAGGGCGGCAGGACAACGTTTAGTCACCCCCTCAAGACCGTCAAGTAGACACCTGGAGTCAAAGCTCAAGTTTTGCCATTACGTAGTAACTAATTACAAGGGAAACCTTTCAACGGCAAAGGCAACCTAATCGTATTTTCCTTTCAGGTAAGCAGTCACCACCGAGTGGCAAACCCAATAAGGTATGTAAGAGGAGAACTGGTACACAACACTCCAGGTAACCTGCCCCATCGAAGCCACAACACCCAAGGCTTCATTAGAGGCAATCCAAAGCAGCATATGGAAAAGTCAAGCACTAACATCTTCAAGCTAGGGTGTGCTGAAAGCAGACAACTTGCTCCAGTTGCCTTAGTCACTGGATCCTTGGCATTAAGAGAACAAAACATTGCCATGAGAGTGAGGAGCGCTCTCCTGAGACCCTGCACATCCATAACCACCTCTTCACTGACATAACGAAGCCTTAAAGACTTTTGGCAGAAATCTGAGAGCCTTCTGCATACACAGAAGGGACATCCAACTATACAGATCTCAAAGTTCTGTGAATCATTATCATTCATATACACTGTGGGTACATATTCTGAAGTTGAGCCATCATTTCAAACAAGTAGCAAAAAGCTTCTGCTTCCTAAGTTACCTTTCTTTCACAAAGCTTGGGCACCCTTCATTTTTCCATGAGTTCCAGTTTTCTTCAGTATTTAATATATGCTGCAGAAACATAATATTGCACATTATTAGGGTCATAATCCCTTTCAGAGTTGACCCCAAAGTTTTTAATTGAGCTACTACAATTAAACCTTCATTACTCTGTGTATTTCAGACACCATTTTAAGGTCATCAGTATAATCTTTGGCAGCTGGTTTAGTTTATTCAAAAATAATGTATCTCCTCTCCAATAACTGTGGGAAAGGCTTTAATTCTCCTTCTCTAAACAGGAAGACAAATGTGGCCAAAGTAAAGGAAAAAAGGAAAGCATCCGCTTGTGTGTGTATTATGCCTGTGTCTTTGGGCACAGCACTCCTTTCTTTGTTTTCAATAACCAAAGTCTCCTGTATGTATACATGAACATACACACACACTTCCATTTATCCCCAAGAGAAGAAAAGCACATTAATGAAAACACGGGAAAAACGTGACTACAAACTAAAAAGTCATTATGAGACCTTTTTTACTGAGATGAGACAAAAGTTCTCTCAGATGATACATCTGCGTTCCAAAAGCTAGTTTAAACTGATACTGCTTTTCTGTGCACTATACAGTTTGTTCAGACAGGCACCAAAGTACTTACCTCTACCATTTTCGAGAATCTTTCCCCATCTGGAGGATTTTCTGAAAGAAGCTATGATTGGGAGAGAAAAAAAAAAAAGGGTTAATTTTTTTGCATTGTATTTGTAGCAGAATACATAGCGGAAAAAAGAAAACAACAACAAAGAAAATGGTGGTCACTGCTTCAAAGGTTGTTGATACAATATTACACAATGAGTATTCTTCCACTCAATTTTTATAGAAGCATCTACTGTACTAACCTGATAAACTGCTTTTGTAGTATCTTCAATCCAAAGGGACTGTTCATCTGTTAGAACATAGTTTGAACTGGAATTGAAAAAACAACAACAAAAAAGTATAATTAAATGGGCTCTTTTTTTTTTTTAATTTGAAGAGTTTACTACACGTCAAAATAGTGCTGAAGACGTATCATTTACACTACATACTCTCTGAAGGGTGTCAGAAGGGACCTGAAGAAAGCACTCTGGTCTGGTCTCATGGACTGGCCACTTATTAGTTTGTGGAGTTAATTAGATGTGTTTGTGGAACACACTTTCAGGTTTAGCTTCCTCCAAGAAGAAATCCATTTGCATGATTCAACATCACACCTTGATGTTGACCCAAAGCACAGTAAGTGGGCACAATGAAAAGACTTACTTAAAAAAACCCCAACTCTCCTAACCCCAGCTCAAGCACTACTGTAGATAAACCACAGTAAAAGCAACAGTCTACCAGCTGTATAAAGAACACAGATCTCGAATACCTCAAAATATTATATACAACATAACCTCAAGTCATTAAACAAGTTGATTGGTACATCTAGAATTAGAATGTAATCAGTAAGTAGAAGTGAAAAGGACACAGAAATAAATACAACGTGGCTCACTTCATTCCCCAGCAGAGAACAGAACTTTTAAAAAATACATTAAAAAAAAAAAACCAAAAACCACACAGATGAGAGTCTAATTTTTGTTTTTCACTGATTCAAAAAGAATCCATTTGAAGCATAACCATAACATTCCATTTTCAGTGTTTGAAAGCAATACAACACAAACCAGCTTTTTATGAAGCACTAGGTATCTTAAATAGCAAATATAAACATGACTATGGCTAAGTCAATAACATGAGAAAGACTTTAGGAACTAGCTTCCCTTAGTTAATAGGCTATAAAAAAGCTCATTTTTTTAAGGAAGGAAATAATTAGTATTGTTTTACAATAACTGCACCAAGTGTTATACTATACCATTTTTACGTCAAACAATCCTTGATGACTTGATGCTTTTAATGAAGACTTTAATGAATTGCAATTGAATCACCTCTACAAGACTGAAATGCAATTCAGAAGACATGAATTCTATTCCTTCTCTGCCACCTGCCTTGTAAATAATCTACAGAATGAGGACAATGATCCTTATTTAGTCTGCAAAGTTCTTCCAAGATCTGTTTGTAAAAAGCAGCATATTGCAGATGAAAGACAGCTGCCTTAAATGTTAAGCATTATGTGCACATGTGGTCAAGGGCAGAGGAAACAAACAGAGGTAGGTTTTTCTTTCAGCATAACATTATAGAATACAGAGTAGGAAAACGTAGGGGTTTGTTCTGTCCCATGGATTTTCAAAAGCAATAATCGCTAGTGTGATTTCTTGCTATTTTAGACATAATGCTGTAGCGCACCAGGAAAAAAGAAATCAGCAACCAATGCCACATTGTGGAGTCAATACAGATTCAAAATGATGCTGCATACAAGTAGCTTGCATTGGTCTGACCACTTGCTGCTGCAGAGACTCCTTGCCTTTGAAAGGTGCTGGCATGGACCTAAAGCAGCTTTAGTGGCCTGTGCTTCTGAGACCACACTCAACTGACCAACAGGGCAGAAAACCAACTCTGCAGAGATAAGCAGACTGGTTTTTTACTGGTTTAGTAAACTGCACAAGTTCGAGTAAGTCTAATGAACACTAGAACCACTGTAAGGGAGGGCAGAGAATCATGTAGAGAGAAACAGAGAAAGGTAAGAACGAGACCTCTCCTTTCCTGCCATAAAATTACTTCAGCCACATCTTATATTTACCAATCCGAGGATCTGCAAGTTTCACAAGAAACTCAGAAAAAGTAGACATAAGCTCTTTTAAAATATTTTGGTTCATCCCCAAGTTCTTAGCTGCCCATCCACAAATACAAAACATTTCCCCATTACCTTTTAAATTTCACCTGTCCCTTCAGATACTGAAATAGTATTAGGTACTGCAACAAGATGTGACGGCGAAAGTTACTGTCACTCAGCTGTAAATCCATCAGCTAAACAAAAACAATAAAAAAGAATTACACATATAAAGACATACACATGTGTAAGCTAAAAAAAAATCCAAGAAATGGAGACCGTTTTTACAACAAGATGATGTTAAGTCATTACAGAACCTCTATTCAGTATCATCTATACTTGCAAAACAGGGCTTTATAAGATACTAAGATTGGTAAGCTGTCATCTAGCACAATTTAGAAAAGACTATCAAAATTTCTAATGAAATCAATTTATTAAAAGCACAAAGAACTGCTGGTAGAAATATGCCTAGATTTCTGTTTAACTAGTTTTATACTGCTGGATTTAACAACATTCACTTGGAAGTGAATGCGAATTTGGAAAAACAAATATTCAAATATTTCAGTAACTGAAGGACAGCTTGCTCCCTTTTCTTATGAACTACTGGCCACGACTTAAGGATTCAGCTACCACAGAAACGTTCGCTCTCATCAACATTTACACAGTAATACACTGCTTGGTTTCTACCCTATGTACTGCGCAGCATAGTAGATCATTAAAAGGGAAGATCTGAAGATTCTTTAAAGAAAACAGCCTTTGGCTACCATTTGTTAATTAAGCAACCGGTTCTGTATCTTCTATACTACATTATTTTAGAATTGCCAATATACAGGCCAAAGGCTTGTGAGGAATTTACCTACTCTTCTATCCCAGAAAGAGAAAATTCATGCTGCGCTTAGACTTGCTTTCTGTCATCTACTGATGCCTGCATTTAAAAATTGAAGTTACATACTATTCCAAAATGAAGACAACAATTTTAGGATTAAATTCAATAGAGTTGTATTTTTTACTTAATATTAACAGAATTAAAAACATCTTAAGATATTTTTCAAAGTAATTTTAAACAAGACCATTATGAGGCAAAAAATATAGCTAGCATATCATCAACTGAGTTTTGAAAATGTAATTCTAAAGGCAATTAAAAAGCAACAGATCTTTAAATATTTACTCTTTTAACTTCCCTTTCTAAATGTAACAATACAAGTCAAATGAAATAAACTAATGTCAGCTGTATTGCACACTCTTATTCCAGAAACAGAAATCCCTGAATCATCAACTAACACAGGGAATCCACAAAGAAAGAATAAATATATCTTTATCACTTAATTAAGGGATCAAACAATTTAATGGGATACCCAGAGAAGCTGAGGAGGGCTCCATCTGTGGAGCCATTCAAAAACCAAGTGGACACAGTGCTGACAACCTGCTCCAGCTGAGAGCTTTAAGCAGAGAGGTTGCACTATGCAGGGCTCCTTCCAACCTCAACTAGTCTGTGTTTCTGAGAAAAGAAATCACATACCTTTTCACTAGTTAGGAACTTTGCAAAATACACATGTTCTCCTCCTGTTTTCAATTCTTCCAGCTTTTTTCGGGAAGCCTGAGTATCATCCAATTTGTAACTTTTGAAAACAGCCAAAACTTCTTCTGAGTACTATAAAACAGAGTTATTTACCACATGAAAATAATACAAAAACTTTGTGGTTAATTATAGAACTACACTAGACTTAGTCTCAAGTAAAATAATTTGTAAACTTGCTATCAGCCAGTCAAAACAAGACCTATTTGCCACCAATACATAAGGGCTCTCTAAACAACACGAATGACAGTGAAAGTGTTACTTATCATTTCAGAACATCTAATCATTTGGAGCGTTTTAAATATGCTAAGAAAAACAATGGTTGTGAACAGTGCACAACTGCTTTTTCATAACATCTAAAAAACAAAAAGTGATTAGAGTACTATATTCAAACTTAAAATAAGTTGTTCAGAATATATACCACGAAAGGTACATAAGTGAGAGTTAAATTTGCAGTGCTGTTCCTAAAAATCAATTGAGCCTTAAAGCTGCAAAGAAGAAAAACTCAAAAATTTAATCTAAAAGACTTAAACCTGGCCTTATTCAGCTTCTCTGAACCAAACATGGTTTTTTTTTCTGTGTTGTTTTTTCGTTTTGTGAATGTAGGCCTCGGCAACTAGATTAATATTAGAACATCTGAACAGATGCTACGTCTTATTACCAGAACACACAAAAGCAAGACTAGGAAAAAAACCCCAAAACATCCAAACCAAACAAAAACCCCACAAACAAATAAAAAACAAAACCAACAACAAAAAACCCAAACAGCCACTCTTCTTGCTATTAAATAAATACTAACGGTGATGAAACAGTAGCTTAGCAAAAAAATAATCCTCAATATTCATACTAAGCAAAATTGAAACAGCTGGCTGAAGGTGACGTTCAAGTAATTACTTCTACAAAGAGATTTGTTTCTCTAGAAACCTAGCACCTTTAGGATCCCACCAGGATCCATACGACCATTCAAAAGTAAGATCTAAGACTAGGTAAAACTATTTTTCTTCTTAGGGGGAAAAAAAACCCCAAGTTCTGCTTTTTTGCAGCTGATATTGTTTCAGCACATGAAGTCTTTCTGCTGGTGACTTACACAAGATTTGTTAGGGGATTTACTGTACATCTTCATTGTTCACTGTCAAACTCACTTCAGAAAACAGCAAAATGCATTTTCTCGTGTACTATTATTTTTCGATGGCGTTAGCGATTGAACTGTTCTATTCATACGCAGTCACTCTTCTACTTGTACAAATGGTTATTTTTACACAGGCTGAATGGTTGAAAGCAGGAACTCAGATTACCTTCAGAAAAGTTTTCCATGAGACCTTCTCATAGCACTGCACAGGATTTCTAAAATAATCCTGAAGTGACCAGAATTTTCTATACAGGTTATAATCTATTGGAATGGAACTGGGGGAAAAAAAATTAAATAGTTATGAAAATCCATACTGAAAGCAATTTATTAAATTCAAGTCTACTCAGGAATGTGCAATCCCAGAAATTAATTTTGTAAGTGAAATAATAAATCAATAGTGAGCCCTTCCAGAGAAATCTGTAATTCAGAATTTGTCCTTAAAAGTGTTTGCCATCCCATCTACCATTACTTTCTCACCATATAAGCAAAAATAGTGTAAAACTCAAGATCCCTTTTTCTTACACCCTGGGAAATGAAGAGGAACACAGCTTTATCTCCTAAAAGTATACAAAGCATGTACTCAAGAATCTTTGAATACACCTTATCAGAACAAGTTTTGTCAAGATAGTTGGGAAAATCGTGAAAATTGTGGAGAGAGAGTAACAGTGGTTCTCAGCCAGTGTAAGCAACTTTTTCAAATAGTCTGGAGATTTCTTTCCTCTTCCAGGCATCCCCACTTAAACACTGCTAGGTTGTATCAAATCTTGAGAGGACAAGAGGTAAGTAGAATTCTCGGTACATCACTTAAGGGTATTTCCCAAACAGCTCTTTACATTGACTTTGTAAACCTTTGTTTCAACTTTTAGCATTGCTAAAAGCTCACCAACTTGTTGGTGCTTCATCATCTCCCATTTCGCCTTCCTCTACATCCATTCCTTCTTCTCTCTCCTCAGTGTGCTAATAGGAAAAAATAATAGAGAAACTTACACAAATGCCACTACGATTTACATAGTTTTCGTGGTGTTCTGTATTCTAAACATTCTAATCACACAATCTAATTCTAATCTAAGCTTAAGCCGGTAATTTAAAAGATGTTCTATTCCAGTAATATGTGCAACAAATTCCTGGTTTAACACCTTATTACACTTTGCGATGGTAGCCTGACTTGTCTTGAAAAAAAGCTGAAGGAACAGCACTATACTCCATACACTGTGGGGAAAACTTTGTACAGTTAAGTGGCAGTACTCATCCCTTGCAAAATCATTTTTTTTACCCCCTCAAAGTCCGCACAGTTTAATATACCAGGTAATGTGCTTATTTCCAGAATCAGCAGCTTGATCTGGAAGAGGGACAACCAAATTATAAACATACGATTCTACACGTTATGCACAGTAGTGCATTTCTGCACCAACAGTCTTGCATGTGTCCCGCAGAATGAGCGAAAAACAACGCAGGGATTTTCACCTTCTGTCCTAGAGTGCTCTCATGTTCATTGGTATTGAAAACAGTGACATTTTCCAGGTTAAACTGACTCTGCAAATTAAGTCCTGTGAAAAACAAAGGGTCAGTATTAGAAGCTGTGAAGTTTGTAACTCTGTTCATTCAATTAGTTAAGAGATGCTGATATTAAATTCTCAGAAACAGCCTTCAAATCTTGTGTTTGAAATCACAGCAAATGAAAGCCACAATATCAAGGGTAAAGACCGGAATCAAGATACAAGTGCAAAGTTATTTTCTCCAACCGAACTTGGTCTGCAACCATTATAAACTTAAAAGATTCAGCATATTTAGTCTTTATTAGATGTTAAGCGTGGTGGAATTCAAAAAATCTCACCTGACTTTTCCGAAAGCGGAAATAACCTAGCCAAGAACAGCTGAATTCTTCCACAGAAGACTGTGTTTTGTGACTTAGATAATCTTCTTAGGAGGTCTAAATATTGTAAAAAGTACAGAATATTAGTATTTATCTCACTTTTAATTCCTCTCACACCAGAATTTAAGACTTGCTAATTACATGACCTACATAGTTCATGAAAGGAAGCTAAGATTTGTAAATTTAAATGCTAGTAACTTCCTCAGATCAGCCATATTTTTTCGAAATGCGTTCTACCAATTCTGCGAAGACATTCGACAGCAATAAAAAAATAAGTTCAAATGAATCCTACTCAAACACAGCCTCTGATATGGGCCTTGTCATTGCTGAGGAATAAATATTTCTCTCCACTGAGGAAGAGATTTCCCTAAGGTCAGAATTACTTATGCATGAGTCTTGCTGATTAATGTAAATTTGCTGAGTGATGAGCCTTTTAACCTTATTACTTATTGAACACATCTGAATGTAAACCACATTATTAAACCCACTTTCATTTGCAGAGATATGGAGTTTTTAATTCCTCACCACCCCCCAAAACAAACTACAACTCACCATTGCACATTCGTAGCAAGTAATTTTTCCCTGCAGAGTAAAATGTATTCTGAAATGGAGTAAAGGTATTTAGATCATTAAGAGAACTCAAAACCTTCTTGAGCACAATTTAATTCAAACCCAAGCCATTCCTACTGCTATGTCTAAATTTGAGTTTTCCCTTAAATAAGCAGGTTTCACAAAAAGGCAACTAAAAAAAAAGCAGCCTCACAAATTCCAAGAAAGCACAACATTTAAATCCAGCCTCCATACAGAAAAACCATATGTGACTATGCACTGTAAGATCAGCATCCACTTTTTTTCCTGGGATACACTAATTTTTACATTCATTGCCTTTATTATTCCATGCATTATTTATACACATACACAAAGAAACATAAAAGATACATAAAGAAACATAAAAGATTTAGAGCATTCACAGTACTAGTAATTTGGCAGCAGGAGAAAGAAATCGATAGGTACTTGAATTAATGATAAAGAACAGTTTATTAATATATCGGGGGGACTTATCTGAAACAGAGCAGCCTGAATGAATGCCTATGGGAGGCAGTCCTGGTTAGGAAAGCCAGGTTAGGGAAATACAGAGAAACTGGAATGCTCTACAGGTGTTAACTATACAGCTGCTGACACTTGTGGTCCCAGCAGCACTGCCAAAGACCAAACCAAGGATACCGAGATACAAGATTTCTTATGATCTTGGAATAAAATGTAGGCAGGCTGGGACTTCTGCCTGCGACCCGCAAGTCCCTCTAATTAACAGTGCCTGCAGCACAAGAAGCTCAGGAGCCTATTGCAGCAGCTCTTCTCCTGCTACAGCACTGTGACATAGCAAGAGCATAAAATGCTCACACAGGTCTCAAAACACCAGTTGCTCCTCAAGAGCAGAAACATTTTAGGGCAACATATCCACCATCGCTACAGTCCTGTAATGGAAAGCTCACTAAGGAAGTGACCAAGAAAACTTCTTTCCCTGCAAACTGGAGATGGAGGAAACTGCAGCTCTGAGGGAGAAGCTGAATAATAGGTCAAGAGAGATGCTATTCATGCAAATTGTGCATCCAAAGTTAATTTCTGGTTTCTAAATGCAACAATTAGTGTATACTGTAGAAAAAGGAGTTAGAAATAGATCAAAATAATGATTTATTTTATTATTAATTTTCTGACCTGTGCTGCCCAGACATTATTACGCCTCAAAACAAAACATGCTCAGTGCTACTATTTTAACACAAACAGATACAAAGATAGTTAAAATCTGTTTGTAAAAATGGTTCAGACAGACAGAAGCTTTGGTACAACTATTTCACGTTTTGGAAAAATACCTACCGATTTCCATGTAGCAACATTTTTCTCCACAAAAGTGAAAATTTTGTCACACTGATCCAAGGGCAGGCAATCTAGAACATCTCCCAGAAGGACAAAAGGGGTTGATGCAGTGCAGATGCCTATGAGGAACAGGGAGTATTTTATTCAGCAAATTTGAAGTCAAATGTGGTAAAGATGCATGGTAGTTGAGGGACATTATGCCAAAAAAGAAGAAACAAGTTCTCCTGAGTTCCTATAAATCCTAACAAAAAGCTTGGCCAAAGCGTGAACTTCCGTGAAAGCTATTTCTATATGTACATACATGCAGATGAGCTTTATAAGACTTTTGCACTAATGTAAAACAAATAATAAAAATATAATAAAGAATGACTTCTAAAAAACTCAAAGTCTACTAAAGCAGTGCTCTAAGTCTGTGTACCCATGCTCTGTAGTTTGGTAGTGCCTGCATTCCTCATGACCACAGATCTCGTTAGCCTATAGCTCATAAAACACGAGTGTAGTTGAGCTACACTTACTAAAACACACAAGTATTTGATGCGTCATATGAACAAATAAACAAAGGGAAGAGCATGGGAGCCTCTTCAGAAGAGATTAGCACAATCATTTCTGACACAAAAGACAGTTATATTAACAGATTCAAGTATCTAAAAAACAGTTCTGTACTGACAGGTCAGTACTGGGAGAAGAGCAAAGATATTCAGTAGTTATTTCTGGCTCTACCAGCAACTGATAGAGAAACCTAGAAATCATTTAACCTTCCCTGCCTCAGTGGTCTCACCTCTGAAATTATGATGGGAGACTCCTAAGCATTTTGCAGTGGTGGACAAAGATAGGAAATGCTAATTGTGTTGCAACCAAACCCACACATCTTTCTGTATTAAAAAAAAAAAAAATGTATTCAACACAAATGCTGCACGTAACCGAATATTATACATCATTCCTTTCATGAAACGTACTTAATAACCACTAGCATAAGGACCACATATTACCAAAGCTAACTGCTGTAGATGACTTTCAAAAATCAAGACTTTAAAATTCCCCTAAATGGCCTCTAAAACTGCCAACAGATTTGAGAGAAAGATGCTCACCTTCTGTGACTCCACTAATAGCAAGAGAAATAATTGCCAGGAGATTTTCACATGGAGCTTTATTTATCTAAACAAACAGAACAGTATTAAACTTCTCTATTATGACCTAAATACATTTAACAAAACTAAAATTCTTGTTCCCAAGTAGGCATATTTAAAACAAATACTGACATTCAACTTCCCAAAATGTCAACCAATCTATTAAATCAGACCTGTCAATTAACTATATAAAGTTTTTATTCAGTGAGCAACATTTCCTGACCGCTGCTATCCATTAAAGACCCTACAATACCTACTGTGTAGAGAGAGTTATTTACCCCTGAAAATTAATATCCTACATTCACCCTTCATTCAAGTAATACCAACAAAACCATTCTTTGATTTCTTTCATCATTCTTTTCAGCTGACAGGCAGCTTTGTTACATGCTAGTAACAGATATCCCACTCCATCCCACTCTTAAAGCATAGTTGTAGAATAATGCATATTTATGAACTGGAATTTTAAGACACTGCAGATTTTCATAAGTATTACAAAGAACTGCTGGAAAAGGCCAAGTCAACACCCCTCACCATAGCGTGCTATCTGTAAAATACTGCCATTCTGTCCTACCTACCAATCTCCTTTAATCATCTATATTCAAACTTAATTAGATAACTTTTACATAATGCATGTTTTAATAAGCAGTATTTCCCTATACTAAAGTAAGTTGCTGTTAAATTAATACATTAACTTGCAAATAGAAATTTGAGCTTTATCAAGATAAAAGATGTAGCAGTTTAAAGTACTTACTATTTCTTCTTCTACAATAACTCTAAAAGCTTGATCCAAGGTACATTTCTTTTCATTTTCACTGCAAATGCAAACATTCCACATCAGTTAATAACAACTATTAGGGACAAGATTACTAACAAAACACCCGAATAGGCACCTTTTAAAATTACGCAGCATTTACTTACCTTCCAGGAATCTGGTTAAATGCATTCAACAATGGCTTGATACTTTTGTGATTCAGAGCCTCTCTGGTAGACGTCTACCAAAATGTAAAGAAAGAAAAGTTACGAACCCAGTACAAAATGAGGACGATCTCCTCCTTCCTCTATCTGACAGGGGACTGAAATATTAAAGAATTTATTTGCCACACATCACTTTACAAAGAGATCTTTGTAACAAGTAGGACAAGTAACAAATGCCTCCCAAATCAGGCATGTGAGCTAGTAGAGCGTCACATTTCAAACCTGGGCTAACAGTGCAGTGAAAACGGTATTTCTAAGTGAAACACAGAAGAATATGCTATTGTGACCGAGATGCCACATGTACAGCAGTCTCAAGCCCCATACGCACAACTTCACCCACCTCACAGGCAGGTTATGGTGGTCTGGGACACGACTCCTGTTATCAAGATGGTCTAAAAATTACTATATCCCGTAACTAAATCTATCTATCGGGGCAGGTGTCTGTGCCTCAACCACTTCTGTGCAAATCCCACTTTTTTGTCCAACAAGCTGGGCTGCAAACGGCGAGACCCAGAGGCCGGTGTGCACATCCAGCCCCACCTGCTCTGGCAGCAGAAAAGCACCATTGGGCAGAGGCACAAAAGAGACAAGCGCAACAAACTACGGACGTTTTGCTGCGCGGAGAGGGGGGGGAGGGGGGGGTGGGGGGTGTTACGCCAGAATTTAATCTCATTTTATTTTAGGCTAATTTTAGTTAACTAAGCAGCAGACCCCCCCCTGGGCGGGCCAGGCTGAACCGGCACGAAGCCCTTGTCTCCAAAATTAAACCGCTTTATCTCAGCTGCGCTGAGCGCCCGTTAAAGGAGAGCCCCGGCAGGGGCCGCAGGCCGCTCAGGCGGGAGGGGAGGGAGGCGGGCGGCGCGCTGAGGCACAGCCCGGCACCGGCGCCACGACGCGGTCTCCCGCCCGCCCGGTCCACCCTCCTCAAGCGCCAGCGAGGGATGGGGAGCCCCCCGCGCCCGGCCGGGCTCACCATGAAGCGCAGCCTCGCCTCGGGCAGGCTGAAGAGCGGCGGCGACATCGCTCCCACCGAACGACGCTCCGCGGCGCGCGACGATGACGCTGACGCCATACTCCTCCGCACGGCAGCGCGCACGTCCTGGATACGCCCCGCCCCCTCCGCCCGTCCCCGGGCGGCGCGCGCGCGTCTCTCGCGCGCTTCCCGCCCGGGGCTGAGCGCACGCGCGGCGGCAGTTGGGGCGGGAGGCGGCCGTTGGGGCGGGGTGGTGAAAGGGGGAAGCCCGGTGTCAGCGGGCTGCCGTCAAAGTGAAAAATGGCTTTAAAAAGGTCAACGTGTGGGGGAGTGGCGAGTGCGGTTGTTTCTTGTGACAGCCACCATCTTCGGAGTATCGGTGAAGGAGGAATAATGAGGGATTTTTATATCATCCGTAAAAAAAGAAAAAAAAAAAAAGCTCCGCACTAACAATTCGCAGGTTGAACAGTATCTTACAGACACCCTCTTCAAAGTTACTTTTAATAGGAGTTATTTAACGAGGGTTTCATAGGTAAATGTCTGAAATAGCCTCGCAAAAATAAATGTTTATTGTTTACTTAAATGTTATAGTTTTGTGTGGCTCAGCTCCTTTAAAGACCACATTTCTAATGGCAGTTTGCAGGCTTGCCTGTTCACAGTCCATGTCCAGGCTTGTAATACCTTGTCTTCCATTCCCATGCCCAGGCTTGCAACTCTGAGTGGGGAACCCTTGCCGTGTGCTGTCTGGCTGTAAAACCCTTACAAAGATGTTCCTTGTTGACCTCTTCCAAGAGCTCCTCAAAACTGACTGGGATTACTCTTTTCTCCTGCTACTCCTCAATCCTGCTTTCCTTTTTGCTATCAAGGCAGAAGCATTTGGCTCGCTTTCCTTTCCTGCTGAAAAAACCCCACCCCACCTTTTCTCTTACCAGTGCTGAAACTCGTTAAGCAATCACTGTTATTAAAAACCAGCTACTTGGCTGAGCCTGCCAGCCCATCCTGGTGATAAATGGCCCTCAAGATGTGCGACCAGCACTGAACAAACCAGTTGAAGTCTGCCTAGACTGTCACCATGTTTCCAGGTGTGTGGCTGCCCTTAAACCTAAATTCCTCAACACAGCATGGCTGCGTTGCAGCATCGAGCGGATTTATTTGGCCCCTGGAAGACAAAGCAATGTTCAGTTGAAGAGAAGCTGCCGAATTAATGTATACTGTGATTAAGTTATAAAAGACGTACCCGTCATTAACCAATTGACATAAGTGCTTTCTGACCACCTGCAAAACGAGGGGATATTTTTCATGTTTTAGATCTTTCTGCATGACAAGAAGGAGACAGAAGATTAAGTAATACATTGTTTAGAAGCAGAGTGCTTAGTTTATATTTAACTAATAATTAATAGATGTATTGTAAGTAAGAAACTAAACAATTATACCTAACATCATTGATTATTTCTTAGTATAGGTGTATGTCAAAATTTTCAAAAATTGCGATGCATATGTAATAATTATGTGAATATAAGCAACACAAGAGCATCTAGTCTTTGGAGCACTTATGGAGGATGATCCCCAGTGTTTCCCCAGTGCTGATTAAATAAAGAATGCTGCTGAACAGTATAATTGACTCTGCTCTTAAGTTTATTTCTTCATTTCATTTTCATGAAGGAAGGCTTCATTCTCGCATATGTAGAGACCTGCTGGTTGCAGTTCACCACGTGAGGAGCACTGGTCTGCCAGAAATGCGGTGAGCTCATGCATCTATCCATGCATGGTGTTCTTTCTCAGCACCGCTGTCTGTTTCTAATTGCTTTGGGCTGCAATTTCTCAAACAGCTGGACCACTGGTTTCTTACTGTCAAATGGAGAAGTGCCCTTACGTCCTCTTCCACTGGAGACGACTCCTGAGGACACAGACTCTCCCCCTGCGTAATTGTTATGAGGCCCCACTGAGATTCCACATTATTTCCATCTGAAGAAGTTCCTATAGTGCAAGCCAAAATACGTAATTGCTATAAGAAAATCTGGAGCACCATGAATAGTGTGATTTTGCTGGAAATATTTCTATTTTGCTCTTTTCTAGCACTGTAACCTCAGGCTTTTGGTCAGTTATGCCATCTGACGCATGGCATGTGTGGGCAGTCCTCCTGCCCATCTCTGGCTCTTCGCATGAGTATTTCAGCAGTTGTCTCCTGCTGTTGTCTCTGAATCCCTGAAGGGAACATGCTCAGCTGGGGTTGGCCCATGTTATGACCCGCAGTGCTCCAGTATATGCTTTGATTTCTATTAACAGGAGAAGAGCAGAAGTCCTATTCTGAGCCTGAAGTCCTTTCCTGCATCCAGCTTTGTGGGCTGGAAGCTCCAGCTTTTCTCCACTGTGCACCAGCCAGGCTGGGACGAGCCTTTACCGCCTTCCTAGCAGAGGGGATCATACATGTGCTTTGGGTTGAGCTGGCTGGGCCAGCGCGTCAGCTCACCCACGCCTGCCCAGGTTCTGTGCAAGCTCAGCGTGTCTGCATTGCTCCCAGGACCCTTTCCAAGGCAGCGTGGAGTTAAATGCGCGTTTAGGGGAGTAGGTATAGGAGGTAGCAGAAAACCATTCAATCAGCAAAGTTGCTCGCAAGGGGAGGGTCTGACCAGAATTATTGACAGCATTAGAAAATGTCCACTGTTGCTAAGTTTTTCTTTTTTTTTTTTTTTTGTTTGTGTAAGGTAAAGGACTGCCAAACCTGTGTTTTAATTCAGAGAACTGAGAGAAAGCCAAGCCCTGACGTGGTTTCCCAGGTCTCCTAAGCCTGCTGTTTGGTGTCTGGCCAAACAGCTCAGGTACTGCCAGACTCTTGTTGCATAGGCAGGAAAAAGCTCAGACATCCAATATGCTGTTCATATTGGAAGAGGCAAATACTATTAAAATAAGTTTATCGTTATTGTTAAAAGCAAATATTTAAAGCAACGTATGAAAGGATAGATGGAATTGATTTTGTGTGTGGTGTGGCTGTAGTTGGTTTTTGTGCCGGGAGAGGGAAGTGTTTGCCCAGAAAATGAAGGCGCAGAGTGAGGGACGGCTTGGCCTGCGCTTGGGTGGCTGGTGCTGGTGTTGCTCCGGGAACGGGGAGCTGGGAACATGCCACCAGCCTAGAGTTTGTCACTTCATCTATCAATGAAGCTGTTCTTCGACACTGCCTAAAAAATGTGAAATATGTCAGAGCCATGCCAATTCATTTCAAATAATGTGGAAAGAGACTTCATAACATTCAAAATAGGCTGAACCTGATTTATCATTTTGAATTATTCACCTGCATATGCTATAAGGCATGACTAATATTATTCATTCTGGCTTGGAAAAAAGTTTACTTGTTTTTTTTACAAGGCTTTTTCACTAATTAAATTAAATTAAACCATATTATCAGCTGAATGAAGGGCCATTCTAAATAAATCATTTGAGATTATTCTAGCTCCCACTTCTAGCTATATGAAAGATAAAGAGCTCTCTGAATATTTTTTTTTTAAAAGCTTGTAAACTTTTACAAAGGTAGTAGAAAGCCAGTTGCAATTGTCCTGAAGAGATACTGCCAAAGTAAATTGAGTCTTTTTTAGAATACAAATATTCCTTAAGCCAAGACTGATGTTGTACGTGAACAGAGAGTAGGACCGCCAGCATGCTGAAAAGCAGTACAGTATAATTGTTAGTGAGCACAGCATAGACAAAACCATTTTTTTCCTGGTGTAGGAACAGATGAAGAACAATGTTGCCACTGTGATTTAATAGCATTTTATAGCCACCTCTTCTTTGATACTGTTTTTTTCCTCTGTTTAGAACAGTTTTAGCTTCCCATAGATCTCATGTGAGGAGGGAATCAATGCTGAGCTGTTAGTGCTCATGGTGGGATATCGACAAATGAGTCTAGCAAGCTGGCCACAGTGACTGCAGATGTTGGCACCCCAGCAGTTGCTGTGCACCCCTGGCAGAGATTACTGTTCCCACAGCAGTGTCAGCACCGTATCACTTCTGCTTGCCGCTTGTTGTTGCCACAGTGCAAAATCCAACAACTTTGCTTAAAGCCATTTTCATCAATGATTTCGGCAGAGATGCCAAACTCTGCACTGGACTGGCAGATAGAAATTTTATTCTGTTTTGGAGATCAGAAACTCAGTCAGAGGAGTACTGCTGCATATCTGTAAGGCAGTAATAAAATGCTGCAACTGTTCTTGATGTAAAGAGGAGTCAGTGTCCTAAATTAGCTTGCAATATGTTAGAGAAGTACAGCATCAATTAGCCTATGTCTTCTAGTATGTGCTAGGTGGGAAGGTAAGGATGGAACAAACAAGTTAAGTAATTTTCTTTAAAAGTATTGTAAACAACATCACTTTTTAGCCCAGATTTAAATGCAGTCACCAGCTGAAAACCCAGATGGATGAAAGCAATTAACAAAAACAGTGTCTCAGAACATCTCTGTGCTCAGAGAGCAGTTGATAAACAGCGATTGTATTACCTGATGTCAGTAGGTTTTGCAGTCTGAATCACAAAAAGCTTCACCTAAAGCAGATGCTATCTTTCTGAATAAAATCCTGTTCCAAGACCAAATTGAGTTTCCATTTTAACTTCTGCTGTCATTCCTACAGAACGGTACAGTTGGTGCCTCCTCCTTTGTTGCCCTCCCTTGTGCTCAAGAGCTCTTCTTTTCAACCCTCTTCTTCCCTGGACAAGCTTGCACAACATTCAGTGTAGAAGGACTGGTACAAAAGGTGGACAAATTGCCTTATTAGCCTAGTTTAAGTAGCTTATCTGTTATTTCCAAACCAGTCATGGGAAGTTGCACAGGATGCTTTCATCTTTTCAACAATTGTGAATACAAGCCGTACTACCTTTGGTACTTAATTTTTAGGTGGCATCCCGCCAGCCGCTTTAAGATGTTACTGACTGTGAGATACAATTAATAATGTGTGGACCGATGAAGGGGAAACTAGATTAACACAAAAAAGAGCCCCTCAGGAAAATTCAATTACATCTTTTAAAAACTATGTAACAAAGAATATTTCTACCTTTTATTAGTGTGTTACACTTTTCACCAGAGCATACATATAACTTTTATGTTTCTTAAATCTCATGATGATGTTCTGCTGCATTTGCGACTTTCTGGGTTTCTTCTTGATTTCCTGAATAAATTGCTGGGGAAAATATGTCATATGATCCCATTCTGTCATGCCAGTTACAGCTGAAACGTTTCACCAATACGTTTTGGTGGCATTTTTCAAATAACTTGGTAAGGGGATGTTGAAAGTGTTCATTTACCTGTATTCACCTGTTTCAAATGTGTATCTGAGAATGACTTTCTACTCATCTTTCGTCTGGGACATGGGACTTACTGACAGTTGTCCTAGAATACTACCAGTCTGGATATAGATGGAAATATGATCACAAATGAAAATGGATCTGACCCCTTAATGACTTTAATGATCAAGACCAGGGTTTTGATGTTAGAGTACGATGAAAATGGGAGTCAGTGGAAGCTGAGAGCATGGATTATGCTCTTGCAACATGCTAAAGACACTTACAGGCTGATACTGCCCAAACTACAATCCATTGTTTCCATCTTCATTGAGCCAAACAAGCTACTATTCTAACAAGAGATGATGATCAGACAAGGTACTGCAACTATTAATAGATACCTGCAGTGGCCCAAAACCCATGAGCTGAATGACTGAGCTAGGAAAAAAGACTATTTTTTTGGCCCATCTCTAAAACTTTGCACTATTTCTATATGTTCTGTTATTGTCATCATAATTATCAACATACACAATTTTTGTACATAAATATTAATATTCTGCAGAAATAAAAGCCAATTAAATGTTGTCAAATAGTATTATTTGCTACCTTTAAATGTCTTTTTTGTATTTGTCTAATTTATCATCATGGTCTGGATGTCCTGAGTATCAGTTTGTGAAAGTGGTTATCATATATTGTTTTATCTCGATGCAGAGAACATGTCATTTTCGTTGCCAAAATAATTTACCAAACTTTATATCTCTATGCTACTAATACTGCAGAAATCTGGCTTTTTTCAAAAGCAGGGTGTCACACATCTGGCTGCTATTCACAATAATCATGCTATCAACAGCTCCTTCCCTCAGTCGGTAATATTTTTTGGATTATAACCTAATAAAAACTACTGTGAGTTCAGCAAAGAACTTGGATTAGCTTGACATTTTTTAGCTAGAATTTCCTTGCAACATACCTCTCATTTTGAGTATACCGAGATATGGATCCCTTTAATTTTATTCATGAGTACCTTATAATGTCAGGCTTGGTTATTAAAAAGTGCAGGAAGGCATTTTCTGGACCACATACCCATGTTTCTATATCACAGGTGCCTGGGGTTACTTCTTTACTTTCACATCTGCCATTGGTATGAATTCTGAAGTATGCTGTAGTTTTGTGATCATGCTGCTCAAAATTGATACCATTTTTTCAGATTCAGTTCCTATAGATTGCACTACTGAAGTTCATTCCTCTCTCCTTGTCATCCCTTTTGATCTTCCTTGTCAATATTCAGGTAAAATACAGCTCTGCCCCAAAGAGCTTGAAGTCTAGTTCAAACATGCACATAAAAAAATACAAAAGCCAGTGGCAGAGGTAGGCAGGTAGTGCCAATTGCAAGGTTTTGAAAATGAGCTATTCTTTGAGGATGAATTCAAAGTAAGAGAACAAAGCCACTCAGCACTCCAGGCTTGGGGTGGGATGGAAGAAGACAGGAAAGTGAGGATTCCAGAAAGACATTTGGGAAAAGAGTGGGAGTTAAAAAGATGTAAGAAGGAGGCAGAGTCCTGACAACCTGGAGGATGAGCTTGGTCTCAATGGAGAGGGAGAGAACCCTTGGAGGAATAATAGAGAAGCTAAAGGCAGGGAGACCCACCTTACCTGAAACATTCAGCCTGCTTTGCCCTGAAATTGAATAAATCCACCGTGCTGCAATTGTTTGTCCTTTGGCTGCCCAGTGGCTCTGTCGGAGGCTTGGTTAATGAGGAAATGATCCCTAACCAGTGTTTTGTCCCGTCCAAATACCCTCTCGTTGTCACATGGATGGACAAGTGGAAAAGAAGGAATCACCTCTTGTAGTTCAAGCTGCAGGAATACAATGCTGCGTAGCAGGAATTAATCCCAACATCTACCCAAACCAAGGCAGGCTATCTGGGCAAAGTCTTTAGATCAGAAATTGTTGCTCTGGCAGCTGCTGCTTCTCTCCTGTGCTTCAGCAATGGGCACAATTTAGGAGAAGGGATCCTCTCTTAGGTGCTGCATCATCTCTATGTGCTACTCTTATGTGTTGGTTTTCCCCAAAGAATGAAGAAAGAATGGAAAAACATGATTTTAAAAACTGTAGTGGAGTTCAGTTAAATATGTTAAAAAAGGTAAGGTCTACGGCTAACAATTTTATTAAGATTTAAATAAAACAAAACCAAACAAACAAAAATGACAAAACCAAACATCAGGAGGGCCAGAAGGGGAACTGGCAAACTGTGCGTGTCGCATCTCCCGCCTCACTTCACTAGTATGTCCTTTTCTATTTTATCTGGTTCTTTATATTGTGAAATCCATAAGGTCTCCATGCCGAAATGGAGGTTTGTAAAGTACCTTGCATTGTGTGGACCTGTGTTTCACCTCAGCCTGCTGCTCTCCAAGTGACATTGTAGATCGTTTGTGTGTGGGGGTCTTGTGTCACCCTCTCAGACAGATTGTGGCTGGAAACTGCCAGCTTATGGGAACTGATGGTATTCTTTAAGAGCCCGCTGAAGACAAAGTAGAAAATCCAGCCGTGTCCATGTGTAAGTTCTAACTAAGGCATGTGTCATTGATAAACTTTGCTATCGTGGCTCTCTGTTATACTTTATTTATATCAACTTAAAGCCTGAAAGAATGTCACTTTGGCTGCCTTTCAAAACATGAAAGCTGAACATATGTGGATTCATTGAAAGGGAAATTAGTCACTCTTATTGTTTTAGAGAATCCAATCATTTTAAAATCCCTGCAACATCAATACACCTCAACATGAAATAAATGCCCCAGAGGATTTCTTGTTTTGAACGTTGTCTTAATGCAACTGTCTATCTAACTATTAAAGCACAGTTTCACCTACTGAAGTATGGAAAAGCATCTGGAAGTGTATCGTGTTCAATCAAAATGTCTGAACAGACTTGGAATCAGCACGGTGTTTACATTCTTGTCAATTATCTCCAAGTGCTCGCTGCTAGTAGAAGTCGCCTGTTTCCAGGCAGCCTCACATGTCACACAGTACTGGAAAAAGCTCATGAAGACACCCCCTGTCCCTTAATGCTGCAAACAGTAGCAAACCTGCTCTGCCTCTCACTCTGACGTGCACATCTATGCACATTGTTTTCTTAGCTTCGCTAAGGTGAGCTGTGTCTCTAGGTATAAAAAGACAGCACGGGCCCAGAAGATCAAGTGTCATTGCCGTGGTGCAACCCACTATGGTGATGCAAGCCAACACCTTTCCAAGGGCTCCTCCTACTCCGTATGACTGTGACATGTGCTGAGCAGGTTTCTGGGACTCTGTTATGGAAAGTCTTCCCCAGCCTCCCAGCAGGTGAATCAGGCTAGGTGATGACAAATGACCAAAGAGAAGGCTAATTCCCACAATGGCAAAATGGCTTTGGTTGGTAGCAGCGCTCTGTCTGGCTCTGAGGCTGCTTAAAAGATGTCCCTAGTCATCCCTGGGGAAAGTGGCAAACAGGCTGCTTTCCTCTGGAATCCCTTCTAGATGAAAAGCCTTGAAGCCAAGCTCTTGAGCATCTTTCCTACAAAAGATGTGGGAATGGTGGACTCAGACACATTATGTGGACAGAAGGTGAGGGGTAAAAGACCTACTAATTTGTACTCATATATCTCACAGCTAGCTCTGTTCCTTCAGTACGGCCCAGATCCCAGTCGCCTGTGGAGACTAGGCTAGGAGCACAGCCTTTCTGAGCACCTCTTCTGATAAAACCAAGGGTGATTCAGGGTTTACGTGGGATGAGTGATGCTGTGGTGGTGTGCTGTCCTTACAGGGAGCCTAGGGCAAGCAGGCATCTCTCTTAGGCACTCAGTTAAGTACCATAAATTAAGTGGGATGGATTTAAATGACAGAAATAAATCTCCCCTATTTCCCCAGAAATAATCTCCTCTGTTTCTCTTGTGCTGTATGCCTAACTGGCAAGGGGAGCAGACCAGGATACTGGCAGGACGATTTTAATTCCTTGCACACACTTACCCTTCCTTCAGGCTGTAGCCTGGCTACATTGACTTACTCAACATAATCTCAGATCTGCTGCTTTTCCAGATGTCTGCTTGCTTTAGGTGCTTCTTACAAAACTAAAGAAAAATCTGATCAGCCTGTTCACTTTTTTCTGGAACTTAGTCATGGTCTTGAAACAGAATTTCTTATGAAAACTGATAGCAAATTTAATGTATTGAGAGGTATATCTAGCACTGTAGCACCAGGAGTGTCACTGTGATTTCTCTCCTTGGTTAGGTGGTTCCCCAGACGCTCACAAGTCTGTATTCTTTCTGTATTCACAATCAAATTATTTGCAATTTCATTTTCCTCACAACATTTGGTATTGGCTTCTTGTTTTTCTTCATAATGAGACTTAAATTCTCTAACTATTCTAATATTTTGGCATGGTGACCAACCACTGGATTTTTTCTTGTTGAGGAATTTCACAATCATGTAATTAAAATGAGAATGATTGCATGGCAGCATCAGAAGCTCTGAGCCACTGAGCTATCGTTTTGGATTTTAAACCAGTTGGTTGAGCTTGTGTTTAGGGCTGTGATAGCAACAGATTTGTAAAAGCAATTCAGAAACAAGGTTTACTAGGCCACTGTTACTAATATAAAGTCTGCTAATGTTTCTGTTTTGCTCAGAAATAGGTTGAGGAAGCTGAAAAGTTAAAGCCTGCAACTAAGAGTCTGATGCAAACAAGCAAATATTTAAGTACCATCTGAAGCATGCAGGTACCTCCAAAGAAAAATTCCTTTACAAGTTCCTGTGCTTTGCAGGATCTGAGAGCTGGGTAAGCAGCCAAAGAAGAGCATTTGCTAGCACATGAAAGAGTTCCCCAGGCTCATGAGGGAAGAAAATTTTGGGAGGGACTGGAAGTACTTTCTTTACTTGCCCTTGACTCTAACTGCCAATTTAAATGACTTTGTGGCACATTTTCTCCTTGTTTTCAAGTTGTTTTTCTCTCACATCAGAGCAGCAGGAGAAGAAAATGGAGAACTTATTACATGGAGAAATACATGGCAAAGAGCTGCCAAACACACAAAGAGCTGCCAGCCATGCAAAGTCAGTTCACTGAAAAAAAGTGAAAAATACATTTCCCCATAATTTCTTTAAAGTAGGATTAGTAATCTGAGGTGCTTCTGTGCTGCACAGCAGCAGGGATGCTCAGCTAACAGTGTGATTTCTAACCTGAAGATAAAATATTCAAATGACAAAAAATAAAATCCGACTACAGCTTTCAGCCAATCACATCTTTTCTTGTAATAAATAACTTACCTGCTTAAATTTCAGATGCAAATTACTTTTCTGGGGTACCCAAGGGAACAGTAATAACTTACCGAAGTATTCACCTGAAGGTTCCTAAGATTATCCAGCTATCTGTTTGGCTCTGGACAGACTAGAGGTAGCCATGGGGGGCCTTTCTTTAAAATTCAGCCCTGGAAGAGTAATTTCTGCTTCAGCAGCAGCCAGTAGGGCCGCCCTCTTGCTGCAGCTCTGCGTCTAAAAATGTTTTGAAAGCTCCGTGTCTCCTTCACGTGAGAAAAGTGTAAATCAGGGAGAGAGGCATCACAAGAAAGGCCATCTGAAGTAGGGCAGTCTGCACAGATCTTATTCCAGCTTTTTGAGCAGGGGACATTTGGCGCAGGGGAACTCAGGAGGTGCTGGCAAGATCAACCTTCCTGGAGTAGCAGTGATGCTGTTTGCAACTAGTCAATGTTGCCAGATCTCAAGGCATCTCCTAAATCCAGCCCCATAACTTCCATCTACCTGCTCAGAATCAGCTCTTCATTCATTGCCTTACTTAAGGAGAAGTTGTAATTGGTTTAGTCAGCTGCTGTCTTTGATATAATAAATGAGGCAAACGATAGTTTGAGTTAGTTGATTACAAGGATCTGCTGAACTAGTTGAATTTTCTGGGTGTTAATATTTCTAGTCCATCTTCCAGTCAACTTTCTTAAGGTATTTTGCAGGTGTTGCTGCGGGAATACTCACAAAACCTTTCTTTGGTTGGCAAACTTCATCAGCATCTCTAGTGAAATTTGATCAGCATCTGAGAGAAACGAGTGAAGAGTCATTTAGACATTGGTCAATGGGACCCGTGATATGTTTAAAGCCAAGCACAAATTTAAGTGATTTACCACATCAGACTTTCAAATCTTTGCCAAATGTCACCCAGAAAATTGAGAATAGTACCCATCTCTCCTACAGTGCTGCCGTGCTCTGGCTTTTATTATACCAAACTACTGCTTAATTTAGTAAAAAAATCAGATAAACGGGGAATAAAAATGGACTGGCTTTGTGATAGACTGCTGCACATGGGAGACCTGTGTGACAGTGGTACAAGGTGGGATTCAGTCTGGTTAACCCCCCTGCAGGAAGGACCCTAGAGACTGGGCGTGTTTGCAGAGAATCTGTGAGGTAGAGGGATGGATGTCTTCTTGGTAAATCATCTGTTGTCAGGCTATAGACTTGTTAAAACAGCAGGCAAATTTGACCTCATTTCCTGAAAGATGAAAAACATTAAGATATCTATAGCTGCTGCTGCCTAAACCGTAACAACATTCAGTGATTCCCTATTAGGCGTGGTACAGCCTAAAATCAATACTTTGTTTCATTAAAGCATATGTTTTAATGCAAGGTTGTTCTACACTAGCTTAGAAGAAAGTAAAAGGTAAATGTCAATGAGCAGGACAAAAGAAGGCAACGTTCTTGGCAAGTTGTACTTCCTGTGGCATCCAGCCCTGCCTGCTCTACAAAGTGCAATGCAAACCTCTGAGTGGCCATGCTGCCTTCAGCTGGCTCAATCTGAATTAGCCCTAATGATGCCCTTAAATACCACAGTGCCTTTACCTTTTTGAATGTGTTGCTTCCTGTTCAGGAAGCCCAGTCTTCACTGTTAGGTTGGTTCATTAAGAAATGATGGTCTAGGAGTTGATCTGTTGGGTGTAAGTCTGTGTGCTCTTCCTTCCACATATATCTCTCTAGTTACAAGGGTAACGAGGTCTCTCAATTTGCTGGTGAAACTAATATGATTCTAGATGTCCTGCCTTTATTCTTTTCCAAAGGAAGAAAGGAGCTTTCCCTGCCCACCCCGTAGCACCTGTTCAGAGGCCTGGAGCACATTTTGCCACAGTGATTTTTCCTGTACCATGGCATGGTGACACTCAGAGCTGCTCAGTATGAGCACTACTGAAAACAACTGCTTCTCCAGCAAATTCAAGAGCTGAAGTGTTACACTCACTGCAATGCTCTTCTCTGTTTAAGTTTTTTTCTTCCCTCTCTGGTTGGCATGCAAATGACATAGTTCGGCCTGCTATATTAATTGCAGGTTTAGAAGCCAACTTGCAAATCCTTTAGCTGATGTTTTAATTAATATTTTTTTCAAGTGTACACTATTCCTGCTCTAGAATTTAATCTATTTATGCCATTATACACTCGTTATTATATGAACCAAACTAAACCAGGCCAAGCTTGTTTGTGGTGCTGTGTAGCATTAATGGTGCGTTTTCCAGGCACTTTCTGGTGTCACCTTAACTCAGGTACTGGATGCTGTGGTGTAGCTGAGACATTCACACAAGGGTGGCATATATGACACAGCCCAAGATCATGCCCTTGGAAGTGGGAGAAGATGGCCCTGAGAACTCAGCACCTGTGAGTAAGTGCCTGAATACATCCTTTGCTGTTTGGTTTGTTTCCTCTCTCTTTTGAACAGAAGCAATGGGCCTGATTCTTCCCTGCCACAGATATTACACTTTGTGACCCCTTGGATGTGTCATCCCATGTGGAGGAGAAATGCATGGTGTGTGCTCCTTTCTAGTGCCCTGATCACGCCAACAATAAATAACAATAAATAATATATTTTCCTTAAGTTCTACTTGTCACATATTTTGGCTAACGATCAAAGGTTCTAGGTGGTTTGTTTGTTTGTTTTTTCTTCCCAGCAGAAATTCAGGTCTTTCACATGGTTTCTTCTTCTTCCTATTGATATGTTCCAAGATTAGGGCTGAACCTTGCAAGCTGCCGCATATGCATTGGGAAATAGCTGACCCAGCGCTCATCGGGATCCTTGGGCACGGAAACACCTCTGGCTGCAGCATCGGCTGTGGGACGGGAGCTCCCCTCTGACAGCTGTGGTGCAAGGTCCGTGCACTTCTCAGCTGGAGTTTAAACTGTCAAAGCAAGGCTTGCTTAGGCTTTGGGAATCTTGTTCTTGGCTCTCCATGTGGAAGGACTCTCATCCCTCATCCCTTACCCATGGCATGAGGATCATGGGGCCCAGAGTGTGGCCAAAGTGCTGTGGGAGTCAGCTCCCGGTGGGTTTGCACAGCCTGTTACATGGTGTACGCTCTTTTTCACTCTCTCTCTGTGCTCAGAAAAAGAGGAAAATTCCTGGCTTTTTTGCCTGGTTTTCGCAGCCTAGATTTGTACAGGGTTTTACCCTGGCTAGTGTGATTACAAAGGAAATAGTGCAGTAGCCCCTCAAATTGAGGGAAAAGAGCAAATCAAAACATCCATCAGTCTCCTTAGCCACCATGCCAACTGCCACAGAGTTGGGGAAAATGCCATGCATGTCATTTTGCTGCATGCGAAAATGAAGGGAAGGGAAACAAAAAAAATATACCACCATGTCATTTAAAAATGTGTACCTACAGAGTCGAAGCAACCACGAGTGATGCTGTGCAGATGGTTTTTCTCTTGCCAGGGAGAAGTGTAGTGGGGCCAGAGTCTTTTAATCTGTCATATATATAACCAAAGATTTACAGTTGGAATCAGACTTGAAAATGTAAATGGATTTTCAATTGCAGAGTCTGCGCCATCGTAATGGCTTTCATTCAAAGCTTTGTCTGGGTAGAACAACAGCTGTTCTGCCTGTGTTTTTTCTTGGTTTATTTTATTTTTAGACTTTTCTCATATGTAAAATGCCAGGAGATGGACACAGACTGGGAGACCTCGTGGTGAAGTCTGCTAAATAAATAAAGTGTCCCAGTGATACCTGAGTGAAACTTATGTTTAAAATGCTTTCTTCCTTACCTAACATTGCAAAACACACAGAAGGAAAGAGTTATTTCAGTTGATTTCAGCTAGTGAAGTGCCCTGACCCAGACTTTCGACCAATTTCCCTCTCCTAGCGTGGCTGATCTGGATAAAATGGGATGCAGAGATCTAACCTGATTTTAAAATTAGTTTTTTGCTAGTGACAGTTAAGAGTCCCCCGGAGGCTCCAGGTTTTGCACCTTAAAGTTAAAAATTGAGGAAAGCTGATACTCACTCATTTAAAAATGCTACCTTTAAAATCCCTACCCAAGAAAAGCACTTGGGTATTTGAAGTCGAACTCTTCGTATTCAAATTCAACAATTGTCTATCTGTTTTTTAAAACCATACTACGTCATTTTTGTTTCAAAAGTTCTTCTCTTTCAACATCTGTACATTTCTGCTGCTGTTTATTACAATTATTAAAAGTGCATGTTTGACTGTTCATAAAGTGCACCTGTTCAAATGCAGATACCAATGAGAGTTTAGTACAGAAATAGGAGTTATGAGTCCAAATACTATTGTGGACCTTTTTCCCACTGCACACATTGTTTTGTTGCTTGGAGACTTGCTGTATGTTCTTGCTTTAATATCTTCCACAGTTGAGCTCTGTACTTCTAATACAGCTGCAAAACTAGAAAATATTCTGTGTTTCAAAACTTGTGTAGGAGGAAAAGGACGTGTAGGAAAAAACAACCAACCACCAAAACAAAAGCCGCAAACCAGCTCCCTGGAGGCCTGGAGCCACCAGGAATTTTTGTTTGTGCTGGGAAAGTAGTTCATGACTTCAGGCACCAACTGAATGACATGCTTCTCTCACAAGCCAAGGAGGTATTCTTTTCACAACTGGGAATTACGAGAACCACGACAGTGCCCTGTTGTTTCTGAGAAGAGAGCTCCACTGTGGCTGGTCTTACTAGAAACCATGATGAGAACATCAGGGTTCATTTTCCTCCTCAGTCATTCTCCATCTATTTCGCTTCTCCTCCCAATCAGTCCCTTTCTCTTTCTCTCTCTGTTCCCTTTCTGTTCTCAGCTCTTCTCTCTGTTCCTTTTTTCTCTCTTACCTCCTACAGTTTCTTTAAAACACTGCAGGCATGCGGGGTTGCCCCCATCCATCAGAAGATAGACCAGTGACAAGGCTGTACCTGCAGTTTAGTTTGCCTCCACAAGCAGATAGCACTAAGCTGTCTGCTGTTCAAATATCAATTCATGCTGTTCTCACAGGCATTAATCCAGGAACATTATTTGCCTGCTGCAGCGGGATACTGCAATGCCAAGGGATATTTTGTCAAATTTCCACCTCCAGGCTTTTTTTTTTTGGCATTTTAAAAAAGTGGACAAAAATACATTGTTACCATTCAGAAAAATAATTCATCATCTGTTTTATATGAATGTGGGTAATAGAGCTGGAATTAAGGAAATGTTGTATTTGCAATATGCCCAGACTTCTGAATGAGAGGGATTCCCGAACAAACGTCTTCCAAAGTCACGTTTCAGACTTGCAGCTTCTACCAGCAGGACCTCTGGCAAGGCTGGCAGGAGCATGACTGCAAATGCAGGGAGTTTGGAAGCAACTCCCAGAGCCTGGAACCAGACTGATGCCTGAGCCGCGGATTTGTGCCTTGGCGAGACAGATAGACCAGAAAAAGTAGAAGTCACATGTTAATCTCTGAATTGGAGATTTTAATCTCTTGAAGATCAAGGGCCTAAGTCTGACCTGCACTTAGATTCTGCTCTGGTGTAAAACCAGAACAAGTGTGCTTAATCTCGGACCTGCAGACTAATTTCTCAAACGCCTTATAAAACGCAGCACTACCTTACAAAAAGCCAAGCACTCGTAACCTACTCTAATTCAGCAGGAAACCATCTTCTATCCCTGTTTTGTAGCTCCCTGTCCTCTAGCAGTACTAACAAGAAAAAGAGTACGGAAACTTCCACCATTCAGCAAGAAGGCTCCTGTGTCCTCAGATAATCCCTTGTGGGGCTGGACGGTGGGACCAGAGCCAGGCTCTGTTGTCAGGGCTCCCCGGCTGGTCAGAGGGATGTGTTTGTTCCCAACCATCCCTTACTGTGTCTCAAGATGAATGGCTCCACACTGACCACTACAATTGCATGATGGCCCCAGGAGAGGTGCTATTTACGCTAAAGAACATCACTGGAATGACAAAAAAATGTGTCTAAACTGGACATAATTACATTCATGCTGTTTTCTAAAAGAAGATTCTTAATAAAGTTTTTGAAGAGCAGCCAAAATTATTAAAGGGGCAAAGAAACCCCTAATTATTTTTAAAGTAGAACTTGAGATTTTTTTTGGGAGGATTTATTGATTGGGGGCTGCAGAGGACTCAGTAGTCTCAGCAGTCCTCTAACCTGCCTTCCTGTCAAGGGGTCTCTCGGTAACTTAGACTCATTTGTTAACTCTTACCTACACCAGACATTGCTCTCTGCTGGGCTGGTGATGCTCTGGTGCGATGACACTGAGCTCTGCTCTCCAAAACAGCAGAAACAGCTGCTTCCCACACACGTGGTGTGGGAGACACACCATTCTGTTTAGTTTAGTGCTGGAAAGACCCACCTTTGCTGCACCGAGGTGTATGAAAACTAATTTGCTCTGTGCCAATGTTGGCTTCACTGGAAAAAATCACCTCTAAAAATCACCTCCCCAACATATGAAAACACATCCCCCAAAACAGGGACATCAAAATGAATCACACTCTTGAAAACCTCCTTTTCCTTCCATCACAAAATGGGGCTGGCAATACTTACATGCCTCTGGGAAGCCCTTTGGGTAAGAAAATCCCCACTGTGTACAAGATCTTCTCTAAAAAGAGCATTATTTGCTCAGTTATTTGCTTTTATTGTTCTGGTATTCAAAAAAAAAAATTCTCCACAAATTTTGGACTGTTACACTGAGTTTATTTTGAAAAAGAAATCAAAGAATGTTTTTTTCATCTCTGAGCCAGATGGAAAGAAAAAACAAATGTATTCCGCCTTAAGAAAGAAAACACATGAGAACTTTCAAAAAAATTTTAGGCAAGTTTTTTTTCTTTTTTTTCTTTTCACTACACAGCATGGAAAAAGTGAGGTGGAGAAGGTGAATGTACAAATAGGCTCTGTTTTTAGGAAGGCCTGGTTTCTGGGGAACAAGGGTTTTGTCCATAAGGCACTGTGCTTTCCCATCTACAGATACCCAAACTACCTCTGAGTGAATGTGGGAAAGCACCAGGAGCCCTACAGCTGCCGCCTGGTCCCTCACCAGAAACAGCAAGGTCAGATCAGCTGTTATAAACATCTGATTTAAGCTAGACGCAATAATGGCTTATCTAGGGACTGATCCTGCACTACTCGGGTCAAGACATCCTTCACTTGGGGGGGCCATCTAAGGTGCTTTGCCTGCTTTTGCTAGGACAGGGAACTGCAAGAGGGAATTCTTGCTTCTTAAGACCTTCTTAAAGGTCTTGTTCAACTCAGACCTTTAAAACCAAGTTTCTAGCACCTAGGTGCTGCAAGAAAAACACAGTAAAACTGCAATTACGGGATAAAATAGCTGCAATCATTATTAGAACTAGGATGGTGCAAGTGAGAAGAAAGGCTTTAATGAAAATAATTTTCATCTGTTTGATTTTTAATACTGACGAATGCTTCTGGCTTCACATCTCTCCAGTCTCCACATCTCTCTTGGTTACACAAGCACACACAGAGTAAACAACATTCACTTCCATGTCTCTGCTCCCTTTATTGGAACATTTGCAGGTATTATTTATAGACACCAAGGGGGATGAGAGTTTGAGATTTATACGCTCTAATCAACTGAAGGTGTTTCCAAATAAATGGAAGGAGTCAGAAATGACATTAAGAAATCCAGCACTGGATGTAAATTGCAATGACTTTGCACTCTCTCTGCCTTCCCCTCTCCTTCCTGTAACAGTCTCAGTGCTTGCCAGCATATACGAACTTGCATTTAGTTTGATGTAAAACAAGAAAAAGGACGATGGAAACGTGTACTCAGTGTGCCAAGTTACAGTATTTGTGCATAGGAAGGAAAGCCAAAACTCGAGCTGGGACAAAATAATTTCCTATCACTTAAAACTTTCCGTACAACCTGTGTTATCGCTCAAGCCATACAGAAAGCAGATTTAACGGGGATGTTTTCCAGACCCCGTGCGGCAGCTCTGACTTTCATGACAATTTATTGGCCCCTCCTGGTGTCCTGCTTGCATCCCTGCCAATCTCTCCTTTCTGTGATGGGTTCCTGAGCTGCGTCCCAGTCCTCCCAGTGATTTCAATCTTTGTCGCCATTTGACACCTCCGTTTCCCTCCTGCGGGAATACTGGGTCAGAAAGATGGTCTATCTCAGCCCGCCTGGCTGCTCAGGCCGGATTTTAGGGATGACCGAACACACCAGGCACGCAACTGCAGCATCCCTCTCTGGCCAGTTTTGCTGAACAGCTGCAGGCTTTGCTTCAAACGTGTGAACGGAGAGCTTGCGCCCAGGCACGTTTCATTTCTCAGTTGAAGGTAGATCATTAGAGCATTACTATAGATAATTACAACCCAACTTTGAAATTCACCTCGAAATGAGTAATTAATTCATAAACATGTTGCATCCTTAAACTGTCCTTGTTCAATGGTTATTTCCATGCTAAGGCCACCCAACTGCCCATAGTTTAGCAGAGCCGCTGTGCTCATTTTCAACAAGATAAGCAGCTATTGCTGATAAGCAACCATTTCTGTCACCATATGCGGGCATAAGTGCAGCCATAGCTCTTGATCACCACTGTGCAGAAAACCTTCTTAGAGGGAGTGGAGGAGACTAGATGACTCTTGGATCATCTCACCTTGAAATGTACCATCACTGCTGTTGCTGAAGGAAGAAAAGGATGAAATCAGGGCAAGAAAACAGTACAGCTGGAGCTTACACAGAGGTTTCTCATGAACTTCTTTTGTGGACAGAAGTCTATCACATCAGTAAAAAGCAAGAAGAACTTCATTTAATGTGGCAGATGCTCAGAATGGGCTTATTTCACCTAAATAAGCCAGCATTCAAACCAAAGGTCGCAGTGCTTCTGTCTCAGTGTGGCTCTGCAAAGCTCCACTCCCAGGGTTTGTGAGGATCTCTGGGTGTGCCAAGTAATAGTTTTGTACCTTGTTATCCAAAAATAGCACTTTAACATTATCTCCACAGACACTGTGTAAATAAATATGTAAACGCTACAGCGTGTATCTACACACAGCTCCTAGGTACAGCATGACAGGGTGTGTGGCAGAATCATGTTGTATTCAAAACCTGATGAAAAAGCCAAAAGAAAAATCTCAGGAAATACAGCCTGTGTGAAGAAAACCCCAGCCTCTAAGATGGCAACACATGGTTTCTGCAGCTGAAATACACAGACCTTTCCCTTTTAATTAAACATACGCAATTTCCATGTTGTTCTTGTCTCATATCTAATATGAGGACATATTCCCACAGGACATATTCCCAAATGTTAACACTTTGTGTGTTTTCTTTAAGAAAATTAGAGTTAAAATTAAAAGCCACCCCACCCCCCAAATGAACACTGGAGGGAGTGTGGGCTGTAGGACAGCAGCAGTCTTTAATTAGTTGGTCTTAGGAGCAATATTTGAAAGTCTCAAGTACAAAATCCTGTCTCTTTCCAACAGAGCTGGAGTACTTCAACAAACTTAATCTGCATTCAGCCAAGGTAAACGGCAGGTCAGGAGGCAATGGAAAAACAACTCTCCTTCCCAAGAAGGCAAAACAACTTCCTTCGTGGTATAGCATGTGGCCATGAAGAGCATCAAAACTGAGAACTGAAACCAAGGTTTCTGCTAATGAACTTCAACTGGTTGCTAATTTTTTAAATTCCTGATAAGCAGCACTGCTGCCTAGACAACGGCTCATGGGACCACGGAGGAAACTGGCTGGGTGATGATATCATCTTATTAGCCACGCTGCCTTCTGTTTAGCAGCATATTTTATTTTCTAGTTTGTTTGGGAGAGGGGTAAGTACTGGTCCAAGAAAACGGAGAGATTGATTTACAAATCACTTTGGAGAAGTGCAAATTGATCAGACTTTTCTGAGTATGGCATGTTTTTCTTACCAAATTTTGAAATCTGTCTTAAAAAGAAACATATTTCAGTGTGTGCAGCTCCGTTTCTGTTTTCACAAGATCCTTCATCTGGGCTTGACTTGCAATGTGGGTAGCACCTACTGGGGTAGAATTCTTCACGAGAAGGGAGAAGAAATGCAAAAATTTCAAAATCATTCTAAAAATGTGGAGATTTACTTCTGTGGCATTTCTTGTGAGCAGAAGGAAGGGAGGATGGCACGCAGGTGGGAAGGCAGGAGAGCTGGCAGGCTGGAAAGAAGGAAGGTAAGCAGGCAGAAAGGCAGGCAAAAGAAGGCAGGCAGGCAGAAAAGGCAGGAAAGAAGGAAGGCAGGGAGGTAGGAAGGCAGGGAGGTAGGAAGGCAGGAAGGAAAGCAGGAAGGAAGGAAGGAAGGAAAAGCTTTTATTAACACAGTCTTTGCATAGTACCCTGGTGGAACATTGGCTGTGATTGGAGCTATGATGAGTATCTAGTCTTTAGTCAAATTAATTCTTACACATGCAGACTAGACTGCATATAATAAAGAAAACACTATCTAAAATCTGCTTTAAAAGTTATTTAACCAGAACAAATCATCTGGGAAAGTACAAATATTTCTAACTGGAAAAATATTTCTCTATAGTTGAGCTAGGCCTGACAGCAAACCTTAATGAATTATTAGTACCTTTGTTGTTTTCTTTGGCCCCTGTGCACTATATTTGTAAAAAAAGTCAGTAAAAAAGAGAACAATTGTAAAAAGCAAATATTTTGTACAAAAATACAAAGTTTTAAAAGCTCTTAAAAGTATATTCCATATTATTGATAAGAGTTGGACTATATATATATATTTATATAAAATCTATATATTCGTGTATCTGTATAATTTTCCTACATTTAGGATGTTAGCAAATGAAACATACTGTTTACACAGTTGCTTTATATGTTTTTCTATATGAGTGACCAACAGTCTTACTCAGATTGAGAGAATGTCTTTTCTCAGAAGACAAAAGTTGCTTATGTATGCGGTTACCGATTGGGAAAAAAAATCTATATCAGAATTAGTCCAATAGTATTTCCTGATGCTGTGGGTTGAAAGGCCTTGAATAATTGAAGGATGCTGGAGAAGAGTTGCTGCTGAATTCCTTTACGTGTTTAAACCAGTTTTCAGTGCTTGCCTTTTTTTTGTTTCCCAATTTTGGTAGGCAATGTTGCTCTCTGCTGGGATTTTCTTCTTCTTTAAGTAATTTTCCGTAATATGTAGGTATCTGTAAAGTCACAGCCTATTACGCTCCAAATATTTGCTCTACAGTATGAGAGAAAGAAAAACAAAGAGAAAAATAAAAAAGTAAAAAGCCTGTGAAGATTAAACGCATTTCCAAAAAGATCAAGGTATGTTAAAAATTTGAGAGGACTCATATTCAGATCCTCTAAGTCCTGGAGCATAAATATTTGTAAACCATAAAGTTTTCCTAAAATAACAAACGTCTGTAGGAAAAGGAGGGCAAATTACATTGTTACACATGCTCCTTTACTCTGGACACTCAGAGTTATACACACACAAACCTTATACGGCACTTTGTTTTGGTTTAGGAGGGCATTTTTTTGTGGATAGGATGCAATTTTGGCTCTAGCTGACATTTCCGTCTGCCTTCACTGAAATTCAGCTTACACGTTTGCAACTGGAGCATCCAGGCACCTTTGGCAAAGCAATGTTTAAATAGGTTGCAAGGAGGAGATGATACTATTTTGGGCAGAGCCCCACCATGAACACAAATACCACCCAGCTCTGTGAAGACAGGGCGAGCTTCTAAGCAGCCGTGTGAACAACCTGCCTGCTGCCATTGCAGAAGTGCCTCTATAACCAGAAAGAGATGCCCATGGCAATCACAAGGGTGGCTGCTCGGCCACACTGGCAGTTGATGAGTCCTCCACACCAACCGCAACAGATGTGTTGCTAATGGCCTGTGCGCCCAGACTCTCAGCCCTATGGGACATCTCCTGGCAGCAGTGGGGATTTTAAGACCTCCTCAGCAGTCACCAAGCGCCTCCTGTTGCACAAACTTTCAAGATAGTTCTTTTGCTTTTCAAAGGCTGGTCCCTGAGGCATCCTAAGACCAGCTTTCCCCCCTACATGGCCATTGAGCTGATAAAAACAGCTTTCAGTGCAGCCAGGGTCTGGAGCACATGTGCCAAATCATGCTTGAAATGTTAGACGTGTTTGAAGTCTACAGGAGATGGTCAAGATGCGGAGCATGCTACGCCTACAACCACCTTGAAGGCTGCTCTTTTCTTGTGGTGAAAGAGCACAAGATTTATTGCAATAAATCCAGCATCTGCATCGTGCAGAGTATTAGAAAAACCTGTGTTGGGCTGGGTCTGTGTAGAAGTGCTCCACGTGTGATTCTTCCTCTTCCTCAACAAGGCACTGTCATAGCATCTGGCCTTATGCCTCAATCTTCTCCCTCATAGCCGTGGAAAATTTACTTGAATTTGCCCTGTTAGGGTGAAATAATCAAACCAAGCACCTTGCTTACCTTTGTCCATGTCTTTTTCACAAATGAAATTGTTAACATCTTCACAGTAGAAGTCATTCCAGAGCCCAGCATAGATTAACCCGGCGCAATCTTCCCCTGGCCCGTGCCCGTGGTTCCAGTTATCAGGTTGTCCCGTTTTCCAGTTTCTTTTAACCAAAAAGCAAGAGATATATGATTGCACAACACAGCACACATGACAGTTTTTCACCACAAGAAATTAACGAAAACATCATGAGGTCTGTTCTGAACTGGAAATACACGTTGAAACAAACAATACATGACTCTTGCTGAAAATGGAAAACAGATGTATTACAGAGCAGGGAATCTATTTGGACTTGGGCTGCCAAAACTCAGAGACCTAAAATTAGACCGACGAACTTTATTTTAGTTTCTGAGTGCACATGCACATATAGTGGGAGTGCTCCGTGTGCATCGCTCCAATCCTGCATAGCCCGTGCGCTGTGTTCCTGCGGGCGGGTGGGACTGAGAAGGGCCGCGGGCTCCTGAGGGCTACCCAGGGTGTCAGCACCTTGCCATCCCTCACCGCAGAGGTGCTCAGACCCCTGCCCACACCAGGGCGGGCTTCTCGGGAGGCACAGCAAAGACTGATCTGTTTTACGGACCCATATTTGGATGGGAAGTGCATTTTTGGACTTCTAAGGAATATACAAAGTATATACGCACGTTATCTTTTCAGATCATTAGCTTTGATGGGGAAACTTAACGCAGCACGTAAAAAGCTTGCAGCAAGTGTTCCCTCATCCTGTTTTTGTTTAACAAGTGAGAAACGCTTCCAACCTTAGGACTTAAAAGCTCTGTTTTCCTAAAGAAACAGGTTGTTGAAGGGAGCTTGTGATTGCTGGCTGATACGGTCCGTGCTCAGCTGAAAAACATGCCTGACTGACACAGAGTGTCTGACCGGGCACCTGGGAGGACACGCAGCTTTCCAAAAGTAATGAAATACTTTGGAAATCAGTAACTGACAGCCCTGAGGTTACAACAGGGCACCTAAAACCATGGTGTAGTGGAAACCTATTGAAAGCAGTGGCTGAAGTGGGAATCAGTCACAGTGCTGCCATAAAGACGAAAACAGGGAGGGAGAAAAAGGGAAAATTACCACAGCTCATTTGAAATACATCTGACTTTTTCCATGTTTCTCATCAAAATGAACACCAATGAGATCACAGCTAATCATTTTGTAACATCTGACTGACTGTAGCCTGTTTTTCTGGAGCACAGCATGCTCAGCTCTATAAACTCTTTAGTCCACTCCTCAGTATTAAATATTTGGGTGGTTGCAATCTGTTCCATTTAGGACAAATTAGGTGTAGCCCTAGGATTCCTGGAGAGCTGCCAATTCAGTTCTCAGTTGGCCATAGCTTAGACACCCTCATTTCATGCATTTTCCTTATGTTTAATGCTTTCCACTTGGATTTGGGCTTTATCTAAAGGCTGGTCATTTTTTATCAGAACGAGCACTCTATTTATAGCCAGTTGTAATGCAAATAAGGAAAATCAAACCAAGACAGCAAAACTGTCTGTGCTTTCCATCTCAACTCTGTAATAAAAGTCATAAGCAAATGTTTTGGCAAGAAACACTGTGCTATGTAGTTATGTGATTATTTCATTCAACATTCAGTTTTCTTTCTGGCAAGGAAAGAAAGCCTTGTGCATGGAGAAGGGAGAGAGAAAAAAACGAGTTCAACAGCACCCTCAGTAAAGAATTATTTCATTGGCATCTACAGCCCTCTGGAGTCATTGGATTACTTCTAGATGCTGGTTTTAGAAGTGTCAGCAAGAGTGGTAGCATCTGCAGAAAATAAACACCATTGTTTTTCATTTACGTACGTGTAAACTGGTAAGGATCCATCCAGCCATCTCCATTCATTTTCCTTCTCTGAATCCGTTAGTCCAATCCAGAAGCTGCCTTTCCCCAAAATCTGCCTTTTTATCCATTGCTGTGGAAGAAAGATCTTAGTCCATAACAAACAAACACAACCATCTTTGGAGCCAATAAGCTACTCTGGTTTCATGAGTATCTTTGTTATCAGAATAGGAAAGGCAAATGAAATTTTTCTAAGCTGAAGATACATTTCAGAAGTTGGCCTTGCGACCCCTTGCCCACACTAGAATCCATAGCAGTGTTTGCATGTGAGGTAGAGAAAGCTAGGCATGAAAATCGGGTTGAAATAAAGTCACAGCCAATGTCTTATAGACACAAATTGAAAAAAACCCAAGTACAAGCAGTTGTATCTTGATGATGTCCCCACTGCTATGTAGCCACCAAATAATTATAGAATCATGCAACACATGTTGAACAGTACTAAAAGTATAGCTATATTAAAAATATTTTTGGGTCACAGTAGTCTTAGGCTGCATATATTAAATTAGACAATTTAAAATTAAATTATATTCACCACCACAAAAACTACATTTTGGATAATATGCAAGGCATAATTGACTCCATCTTTAAAGGTCCAAAACTACAATTCTCACCAGCCTTTCTGGCTGCTCCATGCCTACTACCTTCAGGGTCAGAAATAGCTCTGCTCACATTGCCCTTCTGCACACGGAGAAGCTACTGAGCAGGCAGAAGGTAGACCAAATGCTAACTGGAGTCAATCACTGTGCGTCACTATATGAACTCACGATGCTGTCAGCTTCCCACTTGCCTTGTGGCTTCCTCATGTTAAATAACTTCAAACCCTCCCCTTGAAAAGGAAAGAGAAGGTAGTTACCTGCTCCTCTTTGTTGTCTATGATAACCAAGCGTGATGACTTCTCTTCACAGAATAACTTTGCCTCTTCGAAAATCTCTCTTTCAATTGAAAAGTAGTAGCACTTCTCTGTATAGTTCTTCCAACGAGGAGAACAACCTGTGATGTGAATTTTTTATGTTAAGCCAGTTATTGATAACTCAATAGGCCAGCAGTAACTTTCTGCATAGGGACAATAATAAGTGGTGGATCCCATACCCATCTACAGCATGCTGTCACCTAAACTACTTACATACAGTTTGGGAATTTACTTATTAGGATCCTGACTCTGTGAAATTAAGGATAAATTGTGTGGTCAAGGGAATTAATTACTCTTACTACTGCCACCTTTTCTTTAGCCCTAAACATTAGCTTAAAACAATTTCAGGCCATCAGAAAGAAGACCAACAGGTATGGATTCACTTAACAGGGCTTCTTACGGTAAATCCAAGAGATTTAGTCTAAGGTAGCAGAGGTTATATGAACCAGTAACTAAGTGGTGAGCACCCTCTGCTTAGATATATTTGTATCTCAGTAAAAGATGCACGCGGTGTGTGGACAGCTTACCATTGGCCTCGGGCACCAACGTAGGTTCACTTTGTAGTGCCATTGGCATTCCTGGACCTGGTGGCCCTGGTGGGCCAGGTGGGCCCTTTGGACCAGGTAGCCCAGGGACTCCAGGTAGCCCAGGTAGTCCTCGAGGTCCAGGTACCCCTGGTTCTCCCACAGTTCCTTGCAGGCCTTGAAATCCTGGTGGGCCTTGTGGCCCAGGTGGACCATCTTTGCCTTGTGGACCCGGTGGTCCTGGGTCTCCGCTTGGTCCAGGCAAACCCGTCTTGCCAGGAGAACCTCTCTGACCTTTGGAGCCAGGCAATCCTCTTGAACCTTTCCCTCCTTTTTCTCCTGGTGGTCCGGCTGGCCCAGGTGGGCCCTTCTCACCTGCAGGTCCTGGTGGTCCAGGCTCTCCTTTCTCTCCTTTTTGTCCTTTTAGGCCAGCAGGGCCAAGAGGACCTTGAGGGCCTCTGTCACCTTTAGGTCCCCTTGGACCAGGAGGGCCTGAAACAATGCAAGCATGCAAAGTGGGCATATGGACAGAAAACAAAGCAAAAAGCCCATGTGGGGTCCTTGTTTAGTGTATCTCAGACCAGCAACACAGGATAGTCAGCACTGTGAAAACTGGGCTAACAGCTACTTCTAGCAGTGCTTGTAAAAGTACGTCTGCTCCTCAGGCGCTACATACCATTGCTCTTTCCTCAGCATTCATGAAATATAGGATACAGAAGAAAATAATCTGATGCACCCTGTCCTGTGAACTGGACGGCGACACCATGCCCCAGGTGACCGGCTGAGGTGCCAGTCCCTGCAAGACACACTCAGTGCTGTTGATGCACATGGTCCTGCATGTTGATGCTCCCGTTCCCTCGCTCCGCTACACCCTCTTTTCCTTCTAGCCTCATCTCCCCGCTCTTAGACTACAGGACTCTTCTCTGCAATGCCCCTGTTTGCTGCTCTGTCAATAATAGGATGTCAAAAAGAGACAACACAATGGATAGTGAGCAATAGGCCAACTGTGGGAAAGACCAGAAGTACTAGTTGCTAACTGGCCAGCTATAACAGGAAAGGGAACAATACCCAATATAGGAAATAGCAATATTGTGACAACGATATACAACAAAGCAAATTCTGATCATGAATGAGCAAATGCCTTGTGAATACCCACTCCCCCGGCCAATCTACATAATTTAAACTCCTCCAGAGAGAAATTCCTAAACTCGAGTAATTTAGGCCTGGTTGAAATGAGAAAGGTGAAGGTTACTGACATGTAATCTTGGCTCTAATTCAGCCTTAGTTTATTTGGAGCAATGGATTTATATTTGTGATTAGAATTTTTGGCCTGACTGGCTCACATCAGGTTGGAAATATAAGTGTTCTTTTCATTTGGGATAATACTTGGCTGGGAGAAACCTCCTAAACTTGATGCTATTTATTTCTGGAGAAAATAAAATATCCCAGGATTTAAAACTAAGTGAAGTAGGATGTTTTCTGGCAGACTAAAAACTGGCTTAAAGTGAAATAGCAACTTGTTTTTCAATAAGGGTGGACCTTTCTGGGAATAGTCCAATGTATATTTTTTAGCCATTTCCTCCTTAGCAGGGATTGGTTTCTTGAGGTTCCACACCTTCACTAGCTTATTTTAGAAACTAAATCAACAGCAGATCCAGTCAGTCATTCACTCAGAACAAATTTTTGCTAAGTCAGAATCTTCTTTCGTAACATGCCCACTCTAGGTATGTAGAGAAGGCATAGGGAAATTAGTAAGGAATATTCAAGCTACATTTACATTTCCAAAGTTTAGGATTAGATAATGGAAAACTCTGTATCATCATGCACTAACTAACTTCCACAGAACTATAGAAGTAATGCAAGCAGGAGTTCAGCACAGACGATTACGAGCATTATTAGAGAAGCTGCATACCTTGTAGGATAGTGAAGTTTTTGATGAGCTGGCCGTGTTTGGAATCTACCAGTTTCATTTCTTCCATGATTACTGACAAATTGGCAACTTCAACGTCTAACCTTGACCTCATCAAATCCTGCTGCATCTTGAGAGATGCAGAGTCTAAGCGAATATTGGCTAGGGTGCTGTTCATAAAAATCAGCTCATCTGAATGTTTGCTTAAGGTGTCTGTACAAGTTGTCCTGACCTCATTGAGGTTGCTAGTCAGCGTCCGTAGATGATGAGCTGTGTAGCTGATGTTGCTAATGATATTCACTATATCAGTTTCAAAGACCTGGAACCTCTCTTCTAGCTGGTTGAATTTGGCTGAAGTTCTGTTTTCATATTCTTTATGCTGTTCCTGGAGATCCTTTAGATTTTGTTCATTGGCTTGGGCAATTGTCGTGATATTCTCCATTTGCCCGCTGAAGGAGCTGAGCTGATTGTTCATGTCTTCAAGTGTATCATTGTTAGCTTTTGCCAGTGCTGAGTTGTTGGCGGCCAAAGTCTGTAAATTTTGTACTTTCTCCTTAAGCCAGTCAGTGTCCTTCCGGGCTTGAAGGACAACCTGCTGCAGATTTTGAAAGTCATTCTTGATACTTAGAATAGCTGAGCTTGTATCTTCCATTGACTTCTGCAGGACACTGATAAGATTTCTTTGCTGTATTTGTGTCAGGTTTAAGTTGTTCAGGTTCATGATGACCACATTATGAGAATGCACTTGGTTTTGCAAGTTTGTTTGAATATTACTTGTGTCTTGTTGAAGATTGTTGATATAGCCAGTATATGCCTGAAGAGTCTTATTGACACTGATGATCATGAAAGAGTTACTATCTAACGCACTTCTCATCTGGCTCTGTCTATCATCTAATACATTTCCAGACTCTTGTAGCTTCTCTAGTGTATCTTTGTTTCTGGTAGTTTTCTCTGCAATGTCATGAAGCTGCTGACGAAGAGCCAGAATGTCAGATCTGAAGCTAGACAGTTCAGTGTTAGTATTCATGGCTTTTTGTCCAGCTTGGTCATCTGTTGAAGAGGAAAAAAATGGTAAGGCTTTAGGATGAGTTTTATAAAACACAGTATAAAAAACCATAGTCTATTTTAAGTACAGTCAGGTTGTCAAAATGTTCTGTCAATAGAACTTCTATGCTATCTACTCCAGAAAAGACAAACCACTAAGTAAAGTTCTGCCACTAGACAGAGGAAAAAAATCAAAGGGATGAAGACCTTGTATCTTGCCGAGGAAGACAAAATGATGATTCTGTTGTCACATAGAGGAAAAACTACCATTAGAAACTGATGAATATAAGTTGTGCTTGTATTCTCAATGAAAACTGAATGGTAAGCAGAATACAAAATATTTAAGAGGTATAACTACGTTTATGTTTTCAAGTTCCAACTGGCTATTGCTGAAAGCTCAGAGGTAAATTTTAGCTTCTTCCTTTTCCTGGCAGGTGGAATATCTTCATTGTGACTTAGTACATATCATTCCATTTTTTAAAATCTTTGGGTTAGTTTTTAAAAAGTTCTAATACCTGTTTTAAAACAATCTGGATTAGAGAGAAAAGTTTAGCCAGCAGGCTACTCCAGATATGACAGGAACTGATGTATTTCTGTTTTACTCTCTAACATAGTACTATTGCTTTTAATGACATTTATTTTGCTGTTATTGTTTCCTCATGATTTGAGTTTCAGGAAGGCGAAACCTTTAATCTTAGAGGAACACCTCTGCTCTTACTTACACTGCCCTACAGTATACTTCTGGGAGCTTGCCTGAGTATGATTAAGCTTTTGAGGCTGCACAGCTCATCAGTCAGGACACAGAAACCAAGGAAATAAGCAGTCGACACTCATTTTCAGGGAAGATTCTCTTCCTTGACCTCAATCACTTCCCTCTCCATGCACAGTCCATATATTTTTGTCCTCATCTAAGCGTAGCTATATTTATGAATTACATAGTCTGGCTTCCATAATTTCAGATGACTCCAAGAGAGGGCAGAATGGTTTTCATAAACTACAGTGAATACAGCTGTGTACGGAGCTTTCTTCTGGGGTGCCTGAATGAGGCATGATGGTGAACATCAAATGGTGGCTTGTGAGACTTCAGTCTGAAGTGTTTAAGAAGTCTTTTGTGGATGGACACCTTCCCAAGCACAGTTCCTCTCCCTGCCACTTGTCTTAATCCAGGATCTTCTCAGCTCTGACTCTATGTTTACTTCTTGGTTATAGCTTAAATTGTATTTTGTTCCTCACACAGCTCTGACAACTGCCAGGTCCACATATGGCTAGTCTCTGAAGGCCTGTCTTTCATTCACCACATACTGTTATCCTTCTGGCCCTACAGCACTTCTCTTACCTTTATGCCTCCCACATACATTGCCCCATAAATTTTTTAACTTCTTCCATGGCAAGTCCACTTCAACGGGAACTGATTGTCCTGAGCATCTCACTGGCCATCCATCCAGCAGCACGTAGAAATGTGTGGGCATGAATGAATCAAAGGTGCTCCAAGTTTTGAAAATTTAATCAGCATAATATGATAACCCAAATACAACTCAAAAGGTTGCATGTGCTTTAAGGCATACCGTTTACTTCTGTATATGTATCAGTAAAAGTACATGCCTCTGAATTACCCCACATCTTTGAATTAAATGCAGTTTGCAAATACTTCAGAATCCAGCTATTTTTTGAGGGGAAAAAATTGTAAAAATTTATGATCAAGCTGCAAGCAAGTAATTTTTCCCTATGAAGCTAAACAAAAATTATTTCGAGAAGCACATGCATTATGTGTATATTAATATTCAAGAAAAACTAATTATACAAACTATAAGTCTTTGTATATACCATTTGATAATAAACAGCTCTGCTTCCTTTCCAGACAAGGAAGAGAGGTAGAAAAGTACACTTAATGAGTAGAACCCTTATCCATGATCTTTTTCCGTCTTCTTGCAAGTTGAGAACTGTGATAGCACTTGGGAGACCTGAACTCTTAACAACCTTGTGTCCTGTATTCCCTGAGATGATTAAGAAACATTTTATGGAAGTAATCAACTTGCCTCAGACATAAGAATTTTCAACAGCTGATTATTTGTGCACCCCTTAAAATGTCATTCAGTTTTGAATCGTAATTGCTAAAACAGCATCAAGATGGCTGGCTGAAAGATTTTCATTTTATGTAGAGTCTCTTGTGCTGTGGAACAGCTTCTGCTATGTTTTACATCTCTACCTCAGAGAAGACTCTCTCCTGAGGACAACCTTAAGTGTCTGTTTATTTTAGTATAAATGATTTCAGAGTGACTTCAGTGGGAAGTGTAAATATTGAAGTATACTTAAAATGCTGTCCTAAGTAGAGCTGATCTTAACTTTTTTTAAGTGCTTTCCCAAGTACTTGAGAAATTGGAATAGAAGTGCTGTATCTTGTCATAGCTAGAGATTTTTCAGATAAATTTCCTGCCACCATCTGCCAGGAGAACATCCCAAAGCCATAATACAAAGAGGCTTTGCTTGTGTGTAGATTACCTAATTTCTTCAGATCACTCTCCACCTCTGTGAGCTTTTCTGTATATCTTCTGTGGGATGTTTCCAGGCCACCTGTCACATTGTCCATTTTTTCTACAACTAGGGGAAAGAGAACAGTACGTTATGGAAAGAAGAAAAGCGAAATTATGAAAAAAGTCTAGTAAACAATAAAGCAAACAAACAAATAAAACACTGCTACCATCAAACACAGAAAGAAACCACTTTAAAATTGCCTTGTTTGCCACAATACTCTGCTCTTGCTCTGTGAAATGTTGGAAGGATGAGCTCCTATCTGCTGGTGGGACCCAGCATTCTTCCAGTTCTTCAGTCTGACAACAGGCCCCAAACTTTATTGGCTTATGACCAATCTCTCTCCTGAATGAGGAAATCCCTCTTTGTGGGTTTTCCTCATGAACTAAGTCCTTTTCTCTAAACAGTATTTCCATGCTCCAAGCGCACTGCGGTATGGAAAAGGCAGCCTAATTGCTAAAGGCTCAGATGTATCAGAGAGGACATGCTTTTAGTTTGCTGTAAGCCATTTCTCCTTAAAAACAACATTTTTTTTCCATGTGCCTTTTAATCATTAAAAATTGCCATTTGGCTAGCAAACTTTGGTCTGAGATAGCAGTTTGAAGATGCAATTACTAAATGTTTTGGGGATCAGCTTTTAAACATCTTGATAATGGTACAGATCACTCAAAACAGTCTTGAAACCATTCTGCCTCGTTGAAAGGATGATCATTCAGCAAGTGCAGATTTATGGCTGATGTGGTCTTTATTTAGTAATGTCTGAGTCATCTTCTTGTCACTGAGACAATCTGATTATTGATGGAATTGATACGGGAATGGAAAAAGCAGAGCAGCAAATAAAGAACTTGGGGTGGCTCCGTGGCAAAAACATGAAATGCCTGCAAGGTTAGAGGCAGCCTTCAGCTTCTACACCAAAAGCCACAACCAGGGACAGAAATTTCTTCTCATCAAAAGATTATTTGGCCCTTTTGCTACACTGGGAGCAGAATGAATCTGAACCAACCATGGGAGAAGCCACACAAGTTATTGTGCCAGCCTCTCCTTTCAAACTGAAGAAATAAGGTGCTTCTGATGTCCTGAGATAGTGAAGCCAGTTCTGTAAACCTGTGTGGGGTAGAGGGTACCACTAATTCTTTCTGTCTGTGAGATAATCTGCAGCTAGGAAATAGCCTCATAGAAGTTGCTGCTAAGTAGATTTGGCTTTTTACTAGTGGCGGAAATTTAGGGGATCTTTTGCTGCTCACGAGCAACCACAAGAATCCTGGACTTTTAAAGTGTAGTCCACCAAGTGCTCCTTCATTAACTTTTGCCCTTGTTTTTCTGACTCTGGGTACCACAGTTACACAGCAGGCTTTTATTGCTTCACCAAAACTAACAGGAGAAAAAGCACACCAAGATTATCTCTGGTGCAACTGCACTGAGGTGAATGGAGTTACAACAGAGAAAAAGTCTCAAGGTTTTCAGACAGACCAGACACCCTTTTGTGAATTACCTGACTGCTCTTTTCTATACTGCAAACAACGAAAACACAGACTTCTGTGTACACAAAGACAGTCAGAGTGCAGCTTTCTGTATTTGGGACGATGGTGCATGGCTTGCTCAATATCACATTTAGGCTACAATAATGGCTTTGCTTTTTCAGGAGGACCATTGCTCAATATCCTTTACTCTCAAAGGCATTTTTCCCCCAGTATAGCACTAATGTTTCACTGGTTCTTGTGCCCATTAAAGTTACTTGCCAAAAAAGCCGTATAGCACTTTTCCTAAATGAAGCCAGAGTTGATTCTCTGTTTGTCCTGCCCAACTCTCTTCCAGGCTGGAGCCCAGATCAGCAGAGTTCCTTCAGCTACTTCTCACACTGCACTGATGCATGTATACACCTATGCATCACATGCAGTGAGCGTGGGGACCATACTTGGCTTTTCCTTCTGGCTAGCTCTAGGCAGTTTCTTGCTCAGTCTGTGGTGTTCTGCTTTTCTTATGGGTAGTGACTGCAAAGGACACGGCTTACTCTGGGCACTTAGACAGGACCTCATGAAACCATCTGGATTTAAAAAGCAGGACTACTCCAAGTGCTTCTGCTTCACCTGTGCCTTGACAAGCAATGTCACATCACCTAAGGGTCTTGTTAAATCAGATTTAGTGTAATATTCACCTGTTTTCCCCACTTGGAGTTGGCAAATGAATGTATGTTATATATTGATAAAATATATTATCAATAACGAAAGAAAAATGCAGATTCTTCCTTTTGCTGTTCAAGTGCATACCAGTTTGTACTTCAGATTTGAAGTTTGTAAAATTGAGATTTTATGCTGTCCTATAATAACAAAAATGTTTTCACAGTTGAATGAAATCTAACACTGGAAACTTGGGTTAAAATATTCCCCTGAAGAGTCCAAAGCAAATGAAAATAGTAGGAATGCTATCAATATGGAGTTGCCTGTATGACAGTTAGATGAGATTGGATGGAATTAAAGATACAGCCTTTCGGTTCTTAAAAGGGGCCTGTAAGAAAGATGGGGACAGACTTTTTATCAGGGCCTGTTTTTAAATTAAAAGAGGGGAAATTCAGGCTAGACATGAGGAAGAAATTTTTTACAAGGTGGTGAAACACTGGCACAGGTTGCCCAGAGAGGTGGTAGATGCCCCATCCTGGGAAACAAGGCCAGGCTGGATGGGGCTCTGAGCAGCCTGATCTAGTTGAAGATGTCCCTGCTCATTGCAGGGGGGTTGGACTAGATGACCTTTGAAGGTCCCTTCCAACCCAAACTATTCCGTGATTTTATGATACAACAGCATATGGTATTTTCATTGCTGCAAGAACAAAAAAACTCCACCCCACAATAAAAAAGATCAAAGCTGGTCTGTAGCTATGGACGTTCTTTGTGTGGAACACCCCAAAACTTTTCTGAAGCAGGATTTATTCAGAAGCCTTACCGGTATTATTGACAATTGGCCATAGTATTTGGGGCAGACTGTACCTGGACTGTGTCTGAAAGATCAGTAATGAGCACTGTTAGAAGGTCTTTCAGTCCCCAGCAGCTTGCCTCCTACAGAAAGTAATAGCTTTTATAATAATTCTAGCATGTAAGTGGATGCCAGACAGCAGCCCGGGATCAGGAGGGCTGACACGACACTTAGCTGGAAGATGCTGGTTTAGAGAGGCCAGAAAGAGAAGTCTGCTTTCAAATACGCAAGGTATTGATTTTTGTCTATTTGACACTAAGCTGGCGATGACTTACCCAGATTAACTGATGCAAAGTGCAGACTAGCTCTATCAGGCAAACCATTTCCGTTATTTTATTTCTGTTTCCCCTCAGGAGGCAAGTCAGCCCTGTCATGTGAAGAGTAGAGGAGAGGCCAGAGCCAAGTTCAAAGCACCCAGCTCCAGAAGCAGAAACAGAGGTGGTCTCTGCAAACACAAACTGCAGGGCTAGCTCAAGGATTTCCAGTGATGCAGCCTAAGCTGAATTTTGTCATCCAATAGACAAACCAATGTACATATTTGCTTTGTACAGGGGAAGAAACTTTACCTCCATGTTCAAACAAATCGTGGTCCTGGGGGACTTGATATGACCAAACTCCTTCTCCAAGCAAGTTGCAGCTTACTTAGTTTCGTGCCACAGCTCTGCAAGTGGAAAGGATGAACTCTGGGGAGAATGAGTAAAGAGCTGTGGCCAAAGTAGGTTTTGTTGCTCTTGCTGTCAAAGCAGGCCACATGGATAGATGGATGTCCTATTATTGGGAATGCCTTTCCTTCCTCAGCAGTAGCCCCCACCACCATCTCTGGATGGTGCCTTCAGTTGTAGGTGAGCACGTGGAGCACTCTCAGGAGTGAAAGTCAACCTCTGGGGAGTGCCCTGGGCTTGAACAGCCATTTTCCGTCTTCTCCAGAAAAAGGCAAAGGCAAATCAGGCAGACCAGCCGTAGTATCCTTTATGAAGGCCACTCTGCTGCTCTCAACAGTCTGCTGCTCTCAAAAATGCCAAGTCTGTCTATGCCTTAAGCTTGCTTTTGGATAGCTCCACCTGAATTCTCAGCTTGGTCAAATCTCTCTGCATTACCGCTCACTTTCTGACAAGGTGACTATGGAAAATATGGTAAAGAACCTCCAATAGAAGCCAAAATTTCAAGTAACTGCTGATCAGAACAGTGAGGACTGTTTGCATCTGAGCCACTATTTCAGAAACAAGGATAAAATGAGCCATGTCACCAGGGTGTGTTGGCCCTAGGTGATGGCAGGCAAACTCTGTCTGGGAGACAGATGGAAGAAGTAGATGAAAGTCGTGGTGGGCATCAGTCAAGACACCTAAAAACAAGGAGTGACCAGAGATTGAGAACTACCAGAAATTCAAGCTGAGAGCATGCTAGCTTCCCTCACTGGTGTGAGTCACAGGAAGATCATTCACCTTCAATCAGCTAACCTGACACTGACTGGTGCCAGAAAAAAATTAGCATTGTATTTTTCATTTAATTTAAGAAAGTCTGCATTAAAAATTACAGATTGCTTTATTAATGTTTTTAACAATAATTTAATATGTCTTCTCAAAGCAAACTGGTAGTAAACTCAGCTTCATGACCTTGATGTTTAACTCATGTTTTGGTTTCAGGTTTCTCCAACCTACTATGTAATTTTTACCACCAGTTTGGAGGTTTGTTCTATATTGACTTTGCCTCCCATTGAGTTATTTTTTTGACTGCCATATTTAATCCACTGATTAGTAGTTTTAACGTCTTAAATCACAAAGGATATCTAAATACCACGTAGGAAATGAAAGTTTTAAGAGTTGTTTTGGGCTTTATAAACATAAGTGTGGGAGACAAATTTAATGCAAACTTAGCTAAGAGACTGAAAGAATCCCTGATGCCAGCAGAATTCCTTCTTTCAGTGTAATATTGCAATAAAAAAAGACAAGCCAAACTCTGATGCAGAGTTCAAGAGCTCTATAAAATTTTATTTTGAGTTTCATTCCTCTTTTAACTCCTAATTCCTTCTCAATGAACAAAAATATTGCAATAATTCCTTTAAATACGTACCGTCAACTGGGGTTTTGTCTAACTCATGTTTTCCCTGCAAATCAGCACTTAGGCACTGTGGGGACAAAGCTCTTAAGTTGCGGGTACAAAGGGCAAAATTAATGCCTGACATTAGACCATTTGCTGCTTGGCATTACAGAAGGGATGACTTGGACTAAATTGGACATTTCTCCAGCATATGCCTCTTGGCATTCAGGTGGAGGAGTCACCAAATCGGTGAGCGGTGAAGCAGTGGTCACCAAGATGTCTTAAGGTCTGTAAGATGTGCATTATTCACCTTCCTACAGTCTTTTTCCCATTTTTTTTGTGGGAAAGGAAATTCTTTTGTCCTTGCCCTGGATAGATGTGTCTCGGTACTGCTATGACAGAAAGACCAGTCCCTGGTCAGGCACCAATGATTACTCAGTACAAGAAGGAGATTTGGAAATTAGTGTAGCAAAGATGAGGCCTCAAGATTAGAGCAAAGCCTGAGGAAAAGACAGTGCTAGAGCCTTCATGGAGAAAGAAGCTTGAAAACTGTGAATTAAAACAAGGAAGAGCAACTCCCTCTCCCAAAGAGATCTTTTGGATAGTGTTCTTATTGCTATTGCTTCCTATACACAGACAAACAAATATTTGCAAAAACAAGATACAGAGCAATGGTCCCTCCAACTTGATATGCTGTTTGTGATGTCAAGTGAAGTCTGAATCTTCTGGTGATCCCCAGAACTTGTATAAAACCGTCTTGAGGAAAATTCTGCTAAATCTCAGGCATTTAATGGCTGGGTTATAGCCCAGAAGGATCCATCTTCACCTGCTGTAAGCAGATCTCTGCACATTTGTATCTGCAAAAGGCCTAAGTTTGCCCTCCCCCAGTCCATATAACCAAATGACCTTATCTATATCGATCAAGAACAAGTTTTTGAATCTTGGAAAGATTTTTTTTTCTCAGAATCGGACCAGAATCTCCCCTCCAGAGACCAGTTACACATTATTCAGGAGAATGTCTGATCAGTTAAGTACGTATTGTGTTTATTTACTTTTGATTTTAATTTACCACATTTCATCTGCTTTACTGTGAAAAAGGAATACCGACGTGTCTCTATCTGTCCTTCACATTCTCTCATCTTCCTGGCTAAATCTTCCATCCAAACAAAGCAGTTTTAATTTTCTTCCTGCTCAAAACTGTACCAAATCCTCTTAAATAAGTATTTATCCCTTTCTATTTCTACAATTTCCTTTTCTTTCACTGGCAAAGGACCAGAGGTGATGTCAGCTCTGCTACAAGTGCAGCTGTTGGCGGCACAGGACGCACTGCATGCTAATCACATGAATATTTACCCAGCTTCTTGGAGGGGTTTGGAGCTTCTCTCAGAGCCATACTCAAGCAGCTCATTTAAAGCCAGCTTGGGTTTCTCTGCAACATGCCACGATGTCCTGTTATGACACTCACAATGATGCTATTCACTTTCTTTTTCTTACCAGAAACTCATGTCCTATTTGTTTAACTTATTATAGCTGTGACTGCACAATAAACAGACATTTACATGAATCCATTCATAAAAATGCCTAAGTGGCTACAGATAATTAGTGCTGAGGACGTATGGGAATTTTCAGCTGTGTTTTCCAATGTGCCCAACTGATGACTTGCACAAACGACATTTTCTCTATTTCTGGGTTTCCCAGCTACCAGAGTCTTTGAGATAACTGTCAAAAGTGTCTAAGCATCTTTCTTCATCAAAATAGTTGTAGATAACTCAATATATTTGCACATCCTGGTTCAATCTTTCTGCCAGATATTTCAAAGTAATACTGATCCTCCACTTTGTGCCTGTGATAAATATTGTATTAGTAAGACTCTTTCTGGCTGTCCCATAAGAAGGACATGTATTCTGGAAAGGTGTCATATATGTAAACGAGCTCAGTGAAATCAAGGTATAGCACAGAGCTTTGAGTCTTTGGGTTAGTAGTCCTTCATGGTGGAAGAATGATCATGTGCGTAGAACAAATAACATTGCCATGGTATTGATACTTAAGGTAAAAATGTGATAAACTGCCTGTCTATCTAATATGTGGAAATACGCTTGGATGCTTAGCTGAAAGTGGAATGTTGTGCTCGATGCATACATACCTTTGTATCCCAGAATGGCTACTGTGATTGTTAACAGGGCACATAAAATATATAATAAGATGATGGAAAACTTCAGTGCCCAGTTATTTTTACATTTGGTACATTGCGTCCCCTCCTGAATACCTGCAAAAGAAGATTTTAAGAATTTCAAAACAACGGTAAAGAACACATTTCTAGTGTTGTCTCCCCATTTCCTCTCCTCCATTTTCTAAAGAAATAAATATTTGTGTAAGCAGGTGATAATATGGGTGCCTATCTGCCTGTTCTGCCAGGGTAGACTCCGTGGTGGTTAAAGCACCAGCTTAGCAATACAATCACTTTGGGATTTTAGCCTGTGAAGAGAAGTAGGAAAATCCATGGCTTTCCTGAGAGACAGGACTTTTTTCTGATTGTTCTAACAAGACTATGGTGACCTTTGGAAGTCAAATGTTTATTATCATCTCCTCTGGCAGGTATCACACTGCAGCAGCTCTTTCTTAGCATTCGGTCTCCCTAGGAGACAGTAAATGCTCTGACAGAAGAAAAATACAGAAATTATTTTGAAACCCTGGTAGGAGTACTTGACCTGCTTTGCCACGATTACCACAAATGGCTACCATGTGAATATGTTCTTTCCATAATGAGAGAGACTTTTTTCTTACTTTTAGGGGGTCTGGAGAGTACTATTTGCAAAGAGAAGAAGGGGTGCTATACCGGTAAAGCCAGCGGTACACCTATACCAACAGAAGAATGTTGGTGAATTTTCCCTCGTGGACAAGAAAAGGGCCTCAAGTTGATGAGAGAGAACAGGCCTTTACTGTTTTATATTTTAGCTTTTTGCGGACTCATTTGTTATCTTTGAGTCTATTAGGGAAGCAATATTCCTCTTTTCTTGACATGCTCCTCGGACACAGCTTGAGAGTGTTGGAAGCTTTGATTAAGTTACCAAGAAATTAATCAGAAACACAAACGTGTAAAAACAGGAAAACCGGACCACTGTGCTGGAACAAATGGTGGGATTTATCCCTCCTTCCAATGTGCATTAAGCAGGCCAGGATAAATGCAGCTTTCTGTCTCTGTCAGAAAATGCATTTCTTTGATATTTTACTCTATTTGTGTACTATTAGGGGAGTCCCACAGGAAAGCTTTAAGCTCTAATAAATTCTGTGTACCAGATTACTTAACTAATCAAAACTTGCTCGTAGCTTTTTATGAGTAACTTATATTTCCCCCGAGGCCTAACCCACAGCTGATTATACTTTCCCCAAGTCATGACCTTCTGCAGAGCAGTTTTTTATTTTTCATTTTTTTAAGAGGAAAGCACAGGCCACTTCCCCGGGTTCACAAAGCACGGGTGACCGACATATCAAGTTAAGTCAACTGTATTTTTCTCTCAAAAAACAGCATTTCCCAGTGACTTCCTTAAGCCCAGAGTACTTGAAGAAGGGATTACTATACTGGAGAAACCCAGGAAGAGTATTTTTACTAAGTTTATTTGACAAGGTATTTTCCTCAGTTCCCTCTGCACATATGCTAGCTGGCTAAGGCAGAAATGTATCTCTTGCAGCTCAGCCCACTTTCCACATTATGTCATCTCATGTGTTTTCTAAACTTTTCAGCTGTGATGTCATGTTCTGTTACTGTGTGATGAAAGCCATGTCACAGATTTGGGTTCCTTGGGGTTTAGGCTTGAGATCAGTTGGGAACATCTGGTTCTTTTTTCAGGGACAGGAACATCAGGGGAAAATGAGACAAGGACTTGTAAGCATAAACCTAAGACCAGAAATTTCAGAGGGGAAAGGCTTCTCTCCTGCCTGTGTATGTGGGAAGGAAGGGAGCTGGCACAGAGACGGGCAGTTGTATAGTCCATTTATTGGTGACTTGGATTTGGGAGACTGACAGCCCCTTCACTACAAAAGAAAAAGTGAAGGCTCCATAATTCAGTAGCCAAGTTTGCTTAGGGATCCTGATGTGTCAGCTGGTTTTCTTTGTTTGGTTGCAAGTCTCAAGGAGTTTGACAGTGGGCAAGCTCTGCTTGCTGAAAAAGCTGGAAAGGGAAAGTGGAGTTTCTAAAAGTTTGCAGTAGGTATTTAGAGACTGAAATTATTTCACCATGGGAACTCATGGTGTTTTGCTGCTGTTAGCTGGTACTAACGGGCCCTTTGAGCCCCTCTGCAGTAAATGCAACGTTCCACCTACGAAAGATTTAAAATTCAGATTCCAATCTCATAAGTCTTTGAACATCCCAGATATCAAAAAACCCCATGAGAAACTTGGGGCAAAAAGCACATCACATTCACCTTCTAAATACACAGATAATAGAAAGCGTAGGCTTCCCTATTTGAATGCTAATGGAAGCAGGACCAGGTCCATAACTGGGAAGACTGATAGACTGCAGAGGTACAAAGCACAGAGAAAGGCAGAAATAAAAACAAAACCTTTGACAGGAACTGCACATAGAAAAGTTTCACTTGATTATAGTCTCATGTTAAGATTACTCATTTTATGACATGACCTGCTTTCTGTCACTGTACTCTGTCTTCTGTGCAGCATAATGAGCTGAAACTTCACTGATGTCACTGGATGTATTGCAGTTCAGCATCCAGCATCATGCATGTTCCAGTGCTTCATTAGGATCTTGTTTCACTTGTCTCAGTCCTCTCTATCGCTGGTTCAATAAAACAGCACTTTGGCTTTTCGGAACTTTTACTTTCAGTGTATTTCAAACTGACATCAGAACAGCACCCCAACAAAAGCCAGACCTTTCCATCCTTTAACAGTCCAGCGCTGTTGGTTTCAATAACATAAACACAGTGATCATATAGGCAGGAGATATTCCATTAAATGAGCTGGGCTGGAACTATATATTGCATTGCCTGCTGGTGCTTTCTGCCTCTCAGCTTAAAACCGCATCTAACTGCCATCGAACCCCCACTACCCTCACCTAACTTGCCCCAGGTCCAGGGCTGGAGTAGAAAGCCAGGAAGCTCTAACAGTGTCCTTTGTTTTCCTTTGCCTGGAGATGGACACAGTAAAGTCTTTCAGAGCTATTAAATTTACTCTTTAGTGGAAATATATAGCTCCTAACTCTGCTGCTAGTATTAATAACAGCTGTCTTTCTAGTTTATTAAAGAAATAAAAATTACTAAAGGTAGAGGTACCATGAAGAAAATATTTGAAAGGCCCATTCTGATGTCTTTTTGTGTAGTTAAATGATCCAGGCTATGAGCAAAGGTAAAAGCCAGGAATGCAACCCTCTCTGTGTAGGGATGAATTACAGTGTAATCAGGGCTCCACGACCTCCCCAAGCAGGGAACCTGGCTTTGACTTGCTCTGTTGTTCTTCCCCACTATCCTGTTTAAGGACCAAGCCCAAATAAGATGGTTCTGATATAGGAGATGCATTTAGTCTGTGCTATGAGGACACTTATTTTATTGAGGGGTTGCTCTGAAAAGACCTGATGGCCAAAACATTAAGCAACAACAGATGGGAGATGATTTCAAATGCTAGTCGTGATTATACAAAACCCAGCATGTTAGCATAAAGTTATGCAGGTTTATCACAAAAGATGTGAGTCAAGCCTGAAGGAGCCCATGCTTTGCCTTTAATTTGACAAAACTGCCCAACTTATACCCACTCGACTGCTTGCTTTCATGACTTACATAAAATGCAGTGTTCTTCCAGGAGATGTGTAACCTCTCATCTAGAAAGCTGTAGAGTAAATGTACAGGGAAAGATCCTACACATTAATTCTGTGGATAGAACATATGTCAAACCTGCAAAAGGGGGTTCTGGGCTGAAGTCAGCCCTTCTCCATTTGTTATTGTTGCTCCCCGTGCAGCACGCTCCTCTCTGTGTCCTGGACACGTGTTTTTGATGTTGGTTTGCTCCCAGACATGTCACTAACTTCCAGACCTGGGGAGCCAGGGTCACTTCCGCATGATGTGCATTTCTCACTGCTGATTTGATCAACGTTTAATAAATATCAGATGGGACACAATGTGCCTAGTTTCACTGGACACATGCTTTTTTTCCATTCCTTTCCCCCACTTACTTTAATAAGAGCTCTGGTTTTTCTATCTCACTGTTGGGAAGACATCTGGCCAAACAGACAGAGACCCAGTACAAAGAGATCCTGCTGACTCACATGCTTTGGGGACCCCCTTCTCTGCAAACCAAGATAGTCACCAAAAAATATGCAAGTGAGACATCCCCCTGTTATCAGGCTTTGTAGTATTTGTTTTTATAGCATTGCATTCCAGCAACTGAAGACTTTGTTCTCATGCAGGGGGTATACATCTGCAGATTCCTTTTGGGCTCCAGATAAGCAGAAGTTTTTCTGGGGGAGAAGCTGGTCTTTTTGGTTGTTGCTTTTTTTTTCTTCTTCTTTTGGTTGTTGTTGTTGTCCTGTGTTTTTTAATGAGAGACTAAATATCTTTGCTCTTTGACATGGAGTAACCACCTTACAAAATGCCTGACTCCTCAACTATATTATGCTTCAGGAGCACATCTTTGAACACTCAAGTATGATACACACGCTTTTTTTTCTGAATAATTTTTTTAGAAGCATTTGCCTCTGTGTCCTTTTTTTGGCTCTTGCTGCAGGATCGTAGCTGGTCTCTTAGTATTTCTGCTAGCATATCGGTTTTGACAAAGATGCAAAGTTCCCTTTGTAACCCTGACAAAAAACATACTGATAAGATACTTGAAGAAATGTAGTACGGGAAACGAAAATACATACATTAGTCAGGAGGGGTTTTCCCCAGTGTGGTTCATTGAAAAGAGATAACATCCCTTGAATTTCGGAAGGAAGACTGCAAGCCTAGTTTGCAGCCTTCAAATGATAAATTTCTCAATGCTAATGTTTTCAAAACTGATGAGCAGTAAGTCTAATGGTTATATTTAAAGGGGTCTGAGCAAACTGCGTACATCTTTTAATAGTTCCAACCCCTCTGCCACAGGAAGGTGTCCCGGCCCATGGCAGGGGCTTGGAACTAGATGATCTTCAAGGTGCCTTCCAACCCAAACCATCCCATGATTCTATGATTCAACATGTAGGTAGGAATTAAATACTGAGAGGTACTTAACCGTGCAGAATTGCAACCAGCTCCCAGTGGGAGCCTAACTCACTAGCAAAAGTAGATGATCTCATGAGGAGCTCTCTCTAGGTCTAAATAACTAAATCTCTTGAAAAAAATCTGGCTGTAAGTGCTTAAAATCAGGCACCCAAGGGTAAAATAGTTAGTTTTTACTAGTACGCATGCCTAGGCCTTAGGAAATTAAGTCTGTCTCTTAGGACAGAGAGGATTTTAAAATTCAGGCATATGAGTATGTACATATATACATACACACACATTTATGTTCAAATATATAGAAATGCATATGTGTGTGTATGTGTTTTACAGAGAAGGTTTTGTACTGACACAAACGCAGCATATTACATTAGCACACTCAAATCAAAAGCAGACACATCTTTACCAACAATAAACTTTGTGTAGCTTTGAGATTACTGGATTCATCCAACCACAAAATTCAAAATGAGACTTTTGTCTTCTTTTCTGTGTGATGTTACAGGTTATTAACATACTCTTCAGGAAAACAATTCCTGTGATCCTCTATGACTGGTTTCATTGCAGTCAGCAAAACTGATGATTTGACAGCTCCATATGACTAACATAGCTCAGAAAGGAACAGTTCTTTATAATGGTTACAAATTGCAAAAACTGAGACTGTTTTATGCTTTTTAAAATTATTATTTTGAGATAAATCTCTTTCCTTCAGTTTAGAGTACGTTCTTACACTCTAAAGGCTGTAACTTGAGCTATGTGTAAATACATGCTCTAAATTTTTCCTGGCTAATGCATAAAGGTGCGTGCCCATCCCTGAGTTATTGGATGGGCATTTAGCGTGAGGCTGCAGGCATGCAAAGTAGCAGAGCGCTCACTGGGGCTTCTCTAAGCAGCCGCCCCTCTAGCTGCTGCACGATGCCCCCAGCCACTCTCCAGCTCTGCGACCTAAATGCTGCTGAGTAGCCCCTCTTGGGATAAGTGCGGCTAAAAGAGCAAACATCATGGTTGTTGCACAACCAGTCTGCAGGGGAGTGCCAAGCCCTCAGGTTGCAGTTGTGAAGCACCTGGTTTGGAGGAGCCATGCTGCTGCCTTCATTTGAACTGAGCTGTTCCTCATGCCATGGCATCCTCGTGTGTGCACATCCATCCCCACGGTTTGTTGGGAAGAGCTACAGACCAGGGAAACTGAGGCCCTTTATTGCATATCATAAACCAGAAGAGATACTACCAAATTGCGTCTGCTGCCACCCCCTTCTTTGCTCTTCTTTGTCTCTTCCCATGGTTTCCTCTCTGCTCGGCCCTGGGGGCACGTGAGTGCCAGCCTTCCTCCCACATCCACAGTCTTCTCAAGCCCTGTGTCCCCAGTGTCAATGGCCCTGCTTGCCCAGGTGGTGCAGCCTTGCGGGCAGGCAGACTGCAACAGCCTGCTTACCTTCACTGTCAGATTTTCACAATGCCATTGGAAAAAATATTTAGCACAAACATGCTGTCATTTGTTCCGGAATCTGCTAGTTTTGCTTCTGGTTTTGTAATCAAACAGGGATAAACGCAAGCTACGCTTGTTTTGAAAAGGTTTCTTGGTTATGTACTAGGAAGCAATTAAAGGGGCAAAACTTGAAATCTAAGCGGTGGGTATGTACTCATCTAACTTGTGCCAGGTTTCCTATGCCAGGTGGAAAATCATGAAATGCAGCAGCAAGACAGAGGCCAAAACAGCCACTCTATATTTCAAGTAAACACTGCAAGACACAGAGCTTCTTTCTTCATAAATTAATAAATAAATGGACCAACCCTGAATCACTCCATCCTCACAGGTTTCTACATTGTCCTGCATAACCTGATCACCTTGTTGTGTAGCTGGCAGCTTGTATGAATAACCTCTGGAGAGGAAAAAACACACCTCAAAAGCCTGGTCTGAGAACTGATGCCTTCAATGAGCTGCACGACTCCTGCCGAGACCAGTGATGCCAGTTCCTGTGATTTTATCCTGAGCTTCACACTGTGGGATTTCTTTTTCACCCTGGTGCTCCTTTCTAAGTGCAAGCTCCTGCACCTGGGTCAGGGCAACCCCCAGTATCAATACAGGTTGGAGGATGAAGGGATTGAGAGCAGCCCTGCAGAGAAGGACTTGGGGGTACTGGTGGAAGAAAGACTGGACACAAGCCGGCAATGTGCACTCGCAGCCCAGAAGGTCAATCCTATCTTGGGCTGCACCAGAAGCAGCGTGGCCAGCAGGTTGAGGGAGGTGATTCTGCTCCTCTGCTCTGCTCTGGTGAGACCCCCCCTGGAGTCCTGTGTCCAGCTCTGGAGCCCTCAGTACAGGAAAGACATGGACCTGTTGGAGAGGGGCCAGAGGAGGCCACAGAAATGATCAGAGCCATGGGACACCTCTGCTGTGAGGACAGGCTGAGAGAGTTGGGGTTGTTCAACCTGGAGAAGAGAAGGCTCTGGGGAGACCTTATTGAGGCCTTTCAGTACTCAAAAGGGGCCTGTAAGAAAGACGGGGAAAAACTTTTTAGCAGGGCCTGTTGTGATAGGACAAGGGTTAATGGTTTTAAATTAAAAGAGGGATGACTTAGACTAGATATAAGGAATTTTTTTTTGGTTTATGATAAGGATGGTGAAACACTGGCACAGGTTGCCCAGAGAGGTGGTAGATGCCCCATCCCTGGACAGATTCCAGGCCAGGCTGGACAGGGCTCTGAGCAACCTGATCTGGTTGAAGATGTCCCTGCTCATGGCAGGGGGGTGGACTAGACTTTCAAGGTCTCTTCCAACTCAGAACTATTCTATGATTCTATGATTCTTGCAGCTATATAATTACAAGTCTTTCAGCTTGCACTTTAGGAGAACAGCATATTCCTAGACTTAAGAAAAGAAAGGTGAGGAGGAGTTTTTCCACCATTTTCAGGATTTTTCATAATCCTGCCCCGAAAGAGCTACTCTCACCACTGAGAGCTAGGGCTGGCAGGGGTCACTATGTCCCTCATCCCCTGAAGGTGGAGGGGGATACTTTTTCCCAAGAGCCCAGGATATTTCAGTGGAAACAGGGGGTTTCCTTCTCTGGGACACCCTGGAAAAAAAACCCACCCTTGATGATCCACAGGTTGCAGCCTGAAGCTCTGCAGGCAGGAGAGGCTGGGCAAATTCCCCTCCACAAGACTGAGTCTGTCGGAGGCAGCGGCTGCTTCCCGTAAATCCAGATCCCACATCTGACATAATAAAGAGCCTCAGAGGGCCAACACTATTATCTCTGGAAAGCTTTCAGCCTAAGAAATACTTTATTCTATTTAATGTACACAAACCCTTTCATTAAAGGAGGGGAGAACCCTCATTTTCAGCCTGACCATCATCTCTTACTTATTTATATAACCCAGCCAGCATTTTCTCTCTGGCTTTGTTCTTCTTCACAGTAGACCAGAGATTCACAATGAATTGTCAGAAATCCTAATTATACACTTCACCAACCATCACCATTTAATTATATAGTACTACCAAACAATGTCCTACTGTGATTAAACACTAAATATCTTAATTGAAAGGATACAGAAAGCCCGACCACAACACAGGCTCGGCAAAGACTGCTGAGTATCTGAACTGCATGTTAGGCAAATATTATGAGCAGAACTGAAGGACTAGAGTGGTAAATTTTAAGAAAAATCATGGATTTACAATGGTTTAAGGTCCAGCCACAGCAATGTGGTAAGAATATCACACACACCAGCATCCCATAGACTATTAGATGTAAAGGCACATATAGAGCTTAACTCAAACGAGAACAAAAAGTGGTAAGTGCTGGTGCTTTAAAGTAACTGTCTGGAGAAAGAGATGTGCCTGTCCTCAGTTACTGAAAATCAAGCAAGAGATCACTCAGTGCACGTCCCTGGAACTAAACCCCAAAATCTAATTAGGCTGTTCAGAAGATGAGAGAAAAACTAGAACAGTTAAAAGAAGATGAAAATCATGTATGAATTAAAGACCTGTTCAATGACAGGCAAGACAGCCATGATACATCACAGTAAAGTGCTTCTCCCAAACTGTATCCCAACAGAGAAGAATTTAGATCAACTCTCAAACAGATATACAGCCAGATCTATAGGGAGATCAAAGCCAGATCTTCGGGTTGTGCAACAGACTCCTAAGACAACCTGAGGATATTCCATCCAATTAGTTAATTAAAACTAGAGTGAACAAAGCATTAGCAAAGTCACGGAAGTTATCCATCCTTCAGAGTTATGGCATTTAGCCAGATGGCAAAGTAATGCCATTTCTGCCTAACTCCAGGCCCTCCCTTCTTAAATAAACAACCTTCTTAATGAAACATAGCTCTTAATTAAGATGGTATAATTTGATTATTAATGTACACAATTTTTAGTCTTAATTCAAACTACATTTGACTGAAAGGTGGAAAAAAGCTAACACACACACACAGATTTAGGTGTTAGTGACTCTCGTAATGGTGTTACATTGACTGGTAGGTAGAAAAAATAATAACTCTGTGCTTTGTGGCTTTCGAGATACATTTCTTTAAGACAGCAACATGATCTCATCCGGGGCTGTGAGCAGGTAAGTGCCAACACTGCTGGCAGTGACACTTGTACTGCAGAGCAACTCACCAGGGACATGGTAAAGTTGTCCAGAGAACAGGTGGAAAAGCCATTCTCTTCAGGGGAAGCTTTCACCCTTGGTTTTACTAACTTCTGCAACGTTTGACATTATGCCAAGGACAATGTTAGAAACATTGAATCACTCTTTTACAGACCAAAGAAAAGCTCGCCCTTGCCAAATGAAGACTGCAACCCTGCAAAACAAGGCAACATTTCTGTATGCACTGATGCTGCTGCAAATGCTGTTCCAGCTAGCTAGAGAAATTAAACTTTAAAATGCACCTGCACAAGTCAAACAGGAATATTTGGAGATCATCTGTTCCACGGACGTTTCTGTGCAGGTACGTACATGCACACATGCATCTCTAACGCAGTCAAGGCAGGTAATTCATTCAAGGGCATTTTAAAGTCCCATGTGTCTCTACACGGTATGCTTTTAAACAACAAGGGTGGTAAAATACTGGCACAGGTTGCCCAGAGAGGTGGTAGATGCCCCATCCCTGGAAACATCCCAGGCCAGGCTGGACGGGGCTCTGAGCAACCTGATCTAGTTGAAGATGTCCCTGCCGATTGCAGGGGGTTGGATTAGATGACCTTTGAAAGTCCCTTCCAATCCGAATTATTCTATGATCCTAAGATTCTAACTCATATGAATCTAAATTAATTTTCACTAGGTAGTCGGAAACACACTGGATGCCCCTCTCATTTGTAATTTTTTTTAAATCTCTCCTCCCCTATCTGCTACAGCGTAACAACATCAAGTTTCAACCACATTTGATGGCATGAAAGCTGCATTTCTCTTTTTCCATTAGGGAAAAATACAGAGCTGCTTTTGGTGAGGCTTTCAGCAGGAAAAAAAAATGCCTGCAGGCTACAAACAAGTATGCCCAACTTCATGTGGAAAAGCAAAAGTTTGAGAAAGTTATAAAGACTGTGATTTGTTAGCATTAAAACGCAGATTTAGCTGTATCTACAGGCTTTGTTACATATTCCAGTTGTAATGCTAGAAAAGCTGGCATTAACAGAATTGAAAAAAAGTAAACCTGATTTGATGTCTCAAATTAATATACAGACCTTTATCCACCCTTTGCTGGACTTAGTGGTACGGCTTCTCTTGCCTTCATTAAGAAGCATTCTAACACAAAATTTGCATCTTTTCTAACTGAAAGTCTATCTGAGGACATTATTTTGAATTTAAAAGACTGATGTGCATGTAAAAGAAGAGGTGAAGGTGTTTCTGTTAGTGCAGGATACTTAACAACAGGCACCTTATTTGGAATGTGACCACACGGCTGGACTTACACTCCAAAAATGAAGAGGGTCATGAGGAAGAACAGAGTAGGACCTCACAGAATAAAGTGAGTGCAGAGAACAGAGTACATTTACGGAAGCCTGCTCTACTCATTCATTTAATTACGGCTGTGAGTGCAAATTGTCATTTCTGACTGGCCTTTTCTGTGATGATATCAAGAATGCCTGGCTGGGACACCACCCCTGAACAGAACAGAAAGGCTCCCCGCAGGCACCACATCAAACGTAGCTCATGGTCACAACTCCACTGGCTGTAAATTCGCTCCTAATCTCCTGAGGCTACATGTTCAACTAGAGGAGAGAAATTATGTCCAGGTATAAACACTGCTCCTCTGAAAGTGTGCTGCCTTAGTCCCCTTGGCAGAATCGAGGCACGGCATTAAATCACCTCTAAATGAGAGGGGCTGGCAGGGCTTGGATTTATTTTTCACCTCACCGCTCTTTTAAAACCACTTTCTAAAGGTAGGGCTTTTTTCTTCAGAAATATTGCAGGCTTGATGGCAGGGACAATAAATCCCATTCCCATCCTTCAACCCAGCCAGTCTCCCCCAACCAACCTCAGTCTCTGCCTCCTTTTCCTGAATCTTATCTTTTCAAAATAGAACTTTTCCTCTGTGAAGCTGGATCTCTAGGCTGAGAGGAAGGACTGTGATCCAACACAGCTACCGCCTTTCAGTTTTTCTCATTCTGTTCTCCCCTTTCTCCTCTCTCTTGTCTTCTCTCTGTTCTGCAGTATCTCTGTCTCCAAAGCTCTCCCCACATCCTGGCTCATACACACCTCACTAGCATCTAATTTCCTGGATAAAAAGCAGACTTACAATGAATTTCTCAGGCAATCAGAACATTTTTCTCACAGTTGTGCCAATGTGTAATGGCTGTACAACGTAAAGAGCAAACTGCCCTGATAAATGGATTTTTTCCACCTAATACCATCACGGTTTCTGTGATTCTCCCCTACTTAATATTCACCTGTATCAAGAAAGGAAATTTTTGTTCTATAAATTACTACAAGAAGTTTTCTGTACAGAGGCGGAAGTTTGGTTGATGAATGCAATCCATGCTTTTCCTCCTAATAAAGCAATACACAAATTTACACTGTCTTGACAAACAGTGGAAACTGCTGAATTAAATCTGCTTATTAGAAGTGAGGAAAAGCTACACAGACGGGCATCCAGAGCACTGTAGTCACAGACAAGATAAGGGACTATCCAGGAGTCCAACAAACATACCACCTACCTACTTACTGCCTTCCTAATGTCAGTGCCATCATCACGTTAAGCAGGTGAAAACTCAACTGCAATCAGGGAAATAACAGAAGTTGACAAATCCATTAAAAGCATTAACCTACCAAATCTGTAGGGTGTACATATGCCTTGCCATTTTTTTAATATCTTGGGAAATTCATTAGACCACCCCCTAACAAAGAATTAAACATGTTGCTATGGTAACAACAATAATAGTAATAATAATAATAATAGTAACTGCAATAATTATAATCTTCCTGAAACACATACCCCTTGCTGATTTAGCTACCAAGAATATCTATAATTCTTTGCTTAATAACTCATGAAATAAGGGAAAACTAAGTATGTGCAAAATATTTTTTAATGGAGCCAGGGAGTTTTAGGGTCTCTGGCTGCAGAGCAGCACGTAGGGGAGGGGGCTGCCATGAGGCCAGGGGCTCATCTGATTCCACATCTGCAGATGGAGGTCTCCAGACTTTTCAGATGCTTAGGGCTCATTCCTACAAGTCTTATCAGGGGAACCAAATGCTTTTCTTATCCAGAAGAATAAATAAAAAAATAGAAGTTTTCAGTATAAACTTTATGTGCTTTAATCAAAAGAAAATCCCAGGTACTAAAGAACATTTTAATTAAGAGGCAGAAAGCATAACATAAAACTGTATCTACAAATTGGAATTTGGAAAATTTTATTTTAGAGTAGAAGTTGTAAGGGAGACCTCTGTGTTTTTCCTGTGTGGTTTTTTTTTTCCTTAATTGATGTGTAAATATGTTATTAAAAGTTCTTGAGAAAGGTACACTCCTACATAACAAAAGAAACAAACAAAAAACCCCAAACAAATCTTAGCTTGTGTTTCAGTGAGAGCAATCCCAAGCTAGTTGAAAATAAAGTTTACATTTACAGGGCAACAGTTCAGGAAAGAAGGAAGAAGGAAACTGAATGAACTCAGTCAATATGTGTAAATTTTTATATTTTTTGAAAAATTATTCTTCCTGAAGCTAATGCCAAAGACTTTCAGACTGCAAACCTAAATAGCTGCTGTGTAACTTTTTCATTTGTTTCCAATGTTCTTCTAGACTTGTAACTTTATCATATCTTTAACTATTTGAAGAATGTTGAAGTCCTCAAATAATGGCTGTAACAATCAGGTTTCTCTGTTGTGATGTGATATACCACTGAAAATATGAGGAAAATGGTCCTTTTCTGTACTTATTGTAAAAGGTGGCAAACGCTTAGAAAGTTAATAGAATTCCACACATTTGTGTTAAGCCTGAATTTGTTTTTCAACTCCTTTTTTTTCCGAATACCAAGATTCTTGGTCCTTGGAAGCAGAAAAAATGACTGAAGTAAATCTGGGGTCAATGTTTAACTTCAGGGTCAATACGTCTTGCTTTTTTGCTCCCAAATAAGTCAATATTGGCTGTTATTTATGCCATGCTCTGCAGCTGCCCTTTTGAACTCCAACAGAGAAATACATCACACCCTTGACCCACAGTCTTTCAACCTAAGTGTGGAGACACTATAATTTATTTGCTCAATGCAAGTGTCAAATGTTTTCAGCGCTAAACTGCACTAAACACTCTTGTTCCTTATCACAATTTCAGTTACACGAGTGTAACCTCTATGGCTTCCAAAGTGTTGCATGCAATTTTTGTCAGTGCAGGTCTATCACTCAACCAGGGAGCTGGAAAATATATTTTCTTCCATGTCTAGCTAAAAGCATAGAGCAGAAGAGCAAGTGAAGCAGCCAAAGTCGCAGCTCAATGGAAACTTTGGATTAAAAAATTAACACACAGCACTATAACCTATTTGAGGAAAATCCAATAAACTTCAAAATAACTCTTCCTTGTGTCTTCAGAGTCCACAGGCACTGAGTCCCAGTACTGCTCTAAGACTTTTAAATAATAGGCTGACAAATAATTTTCATGTATTAAGAGTAAAAACATTTTCAAAAAATGTCTGTTTCTGAGCAGTTTTATTTGACTTAGAACATGTATTTCTTGGCTGGTTCTTTGTATGCCAAATTTCAGCCAGTATGAATTTTTCCATGGCTGAACTATATACTCCTGAAAAGCAGAGCTGGAAATGCTGAAAACCATAAACTATAGCTAAGGCACACATCACAAACAGAACCATGAAAAACAGATCTTTCAGTGCAAGCAGAACATCTTTCATGAAAGATAGAGTTTGTTTGCTAAGCATACTTCACACATCACCTCCTGGTACTCTGACTGAATCTTACTCAAGCCTCCACAAGCAAGAATTGTTGACACATAAGACATAACCTTTTCACATAAGAGACTAATGGTTTTAATGACTTCGCATGCTCTTTTTGTTCTGCACTTCTTGACTGATTCACCAGAAAAGTGGCATCCTGTTTGCTCATTTGAATGATGCATTACTCTATTTAAATAGCTTAAAAAAGACTTTATTTAAGCCTGCAAAACCCAAAAACTTTCGAAAGTGTTTTTAAGGTGAATGAATGGATTCAGCTCCTTCATATCCTATTACATGAATACTAGTTTTTACTGGCGGGATCCATGTCTGTACAATTTTAGAAAACGCTGTTGCACAGCTGTGCACATAATACTAATGCAGCCCTAAAATAGGTTAAACCTCTTGATAGATGTTCTGGTAGCTCTTTATCAAAAGACAAGAGAGAATATGCCCAACAGAAGTGTTACACTCCTGTAGAAATTGTAAGCGTAGTCCAATTTGTTATGCAGATTCTTCTCTCTTCCAGTCCTTGTTTTGTTGTGAGCTTTGTTAAAGAAAAGTTAAAGGCACTCACAGAAATTTCCTCTAAGTGTTCTGCCAAGGTGCATGAGCAAACTCAGGTCAAAATTTTGCTTTACATGGACAGAAGCCAGAGGACAGAAAAGCATTTAATTTTTAATCATTATTTCATTAGTCACTAAACTGCTTAGCTGCTCCATAATATTTTTGACTGTCTGAAAATGGCATCCAGCTTTGTAGGAGATCCTTCTTTGGCCTCTATCAGCCATGGACACAAACTTTGTAAGGTTTCCAAAGGAATACAAAACTTAATGCACAACTAATGATGAGTACAGGGCAGCCATTCAAGCAAGCTGAATTACGGGATAAGCTGGGACCACTTACAGAAAGTGAACATTAATGTAGCCGAGAGCATGGTGGGAACAAAAAGCACAAACCCTGTGTGCTGTGCTTGGAGAACAGTGGCTCCAAAAAGGGTAACGGGTGAGATGACAAGACGCTACCAAAGAGTTCCCATAGAATCATAGAATAGTTTGGCTTGGAAAGGACCTTCAAAGGTCATCTAGTCCAACTCCCTGCAATGAGCAGGGACATCCTCAACCAGATCAGGTTGCTCAGAGCCCCGTCCAGCCTGGCCTTGAATGTTTCCATCATGATGTTAGGGCCTAAAGGGCAGTTCCAGCTTCTCAGTTTGATGCGATGAGCTGCCAGTTGGACAGGTCTTGGGCACCGCAGCATTGATGAGCAGCCGGTTCGACACAGAGACTCCAAAAGCATGACTCACTGCTGTGACTCTCCAGCCTTGTCATTCTGGAGACAGAACTTGGAGCCTGGGCAACCTCAGACAAACTCAGTAGCTCAGGGCCAAGCCAGTCATGCAAAGACCATGAGAAAAAGTCCCCTGGGGCTGGTGACCAAGGGCAGCTCCTGGTGGGGTCAGGAACTTCCAGAGACACTGGCTCCAAGGTAGCACATATGGGATGGAGCTGCTATCAAGCTAACGATCCTCATGTCCATAGTGGGAAGGCTGCAAGTTTTACCAGGCGTTTCCCCCACTATGAGTCTTACCAGGGGCCTGAGGTTTATAGTGAGAGGCTTTAATTGAACCAAATGCATTTCTGACTCAGAAGAAAACATAAAAAAAAAAACCCAAACCAAACCAAACCCCCACAAAACCAGAAGACTAGGCTGCAGACTCTACGTACTTTAATGGAGCCTCAGCACTAAAGGACACTTTTATGAAGAGACATAAGGAGTAACATACGCCCCTGGCTGCATGTTGAAGGTAGAAAGATGCCTCTTGGAAATGAAGCAAAAATTCGAGCAGTGAGGGTGATTACAACTGGAACAAATTACCATCATAGGGGTTTCCCTGTATTTTAATGTCTTTAGATCAATCTTGACTCCTCATTCAAAAGATACGCTTTAGCCAAAAATAAAATAATTGGACTTCGTACCGGAGTAACTGTATGGCCTATCATACACAGGAGATCAGAGTAGTTAAGTGTTTTGGCTCTAATCCCTACAAATGGAAATAGGTGTGTCTCTGCTCTGGCCTGCTGCGCAGGAAATATATGTCTTGAGGGGAAATTAATGGTGATGACAAGGCATCTTACTGACCTGAGGGGGACATGCCTTTCAGATCCAGCTGAGCTCAGAACTAAGACAAGGAATGAACAGATAACCTTCCCAGATGTTTTATAGCACTGGATGGGGACAGCAGATGATAAGGGTCAGCATAGCTCTGTATGCTGGAACACCAGAGGTTTGGTTTTTGGGTTTGTTTGTTTGTTTGTTTGTTTCTTATAAAGAGTGTAGTAAGTCTTTGTTCAAGAAACAAAATAGAGTCAATCAAAGGGAATAAAGGCTGGAGGCTAATTAAAAGCTTGTTTCTATTAATACAATACAATGGGAGAAACTGCTCAGGGACAGTCCATTTTGTTGAATCGTGGCCCTGTAATACTGCCAGAAAACTCTGAGAGCTTTAGTGACATATCTTCAGTCCTGTTCGTTAAACACCACTGAGAAATCAATCTGTTGCTCTCCCTGAGAGTAGGCACCATCTCCATTGTGAGACCTGGCTGTCCTCAGCCAGGATCTCCTGTCACTTGGGTATTCTTCTGGAGAGACGACAACCAAGGCAAGTATATATCTCTTACCCAGAGGTGAAAGGACACATCTTGGCCCCCCCTTTTTTTTTTTTTCCTGCTCTAAATAAATGTACTGAATCAAAGTCCTGAAGAAGGTCTGCAGGATGTTTTTCAGAGCTGCTCACCAAATTCTGTAGGTAAGCTCATTTTGTCAAAGTGCAACTTTTCCCTTGAAGTATAGACAAAGCATATGGAAAAGTATGAGGGAAGAAGAACATTTCAGTCAATTAATATGAACTGGGAAAAGGCAATAGTACTAAACCACATGTATCATGACTACACAAATCAATGAAAATCGGATGACAATGCTAGTGACTGCTAAGAGGCACAGTATGGAAAGTAGAGGTTTAGGAGCAGGATGTGAAACAAGAGCATTCTCCGGGACACTGGAAAGTGCTAACTTTGACAGGCTTGTAGAAGCTGTTTACTGAAGTAGTTTTGATATCCACAGAAAACTACTGAGATGTAACTGGTCCCTGCAGTCCCTATTCTGAGCATACTTTGTTGTATTTGCACCCCTTACTTATGGCAATAAAATTAAATGCTGCATTTCAGGCCGATTTGATTACAACAAAAAAAGCATAATAAATGCTATAATAAATCAAATACTGGAAGATGGCTAGAAATACTGGACAACTACGCATGAAGGCTGAAGCATTAAAACCAATTTTCTTGCAATTTTTCCATTATCGGTGTCTGTTGGGAAGGTTCCTTCAGCTTGCAATTTGTTTTTTTTTTTTGTTAGCTTTTCATGGCATAATGGGTAATCAATGCATCAGCCCTTTACAGCCAAGGAACCTGCCTCCCCGTGAGCTGTAACTTGCACCATTCAGCACGTCAGTCACAGCCGGGGACGGCTGTTCTCTGCTTCCAGCCACGACTCTGCTGTGCCAGGAGAAGGGGTAAGGGCACTTTGGGGAATCTGCAGCACAGCAGTGACTCCATCATTGATAGGGGACGGTCACTGCCAAGAGCGTGTGGCCACCTCCACTTCAGGGCTACGTGCTCAAGGGTTGTTCATGTTCATGCTCACGCTGAGTTTTTCTGCAGCCTGCAGGTCTGTTACTGTTCTTTTCACCTTTTTCATCTAGGTAGGGAGCAAAATGTGGAAGGCTGAGGGCGCAGACTTAACATATTATCCAGCCTGACACCTATTAACAAATAAAATGCCATTGTAATGCTGGGGGTGCCTTAAATTAACAGTGTTGCGTTTCAGCTTAACGTGTTGTGAAAGAAAGACTGAGGGTCTTCTTAACTCATCTGAGTAGCACCTGGCAACCTTACAAAGTGAAAAACACTGCCTTGAATTTTCATTAAGGCTCGGTGTTCAAGTTCAGTGCCAGTTCCTGTTGTCTTGCTCCCTCTTCAAGATAAGTTGCAGATTAAACTATTTTACTTTTTTACAGTAGTAAGGCCGAATTACCTTTGTACCTGCCCCAGTGGAGCCTCACTGAGTTAATGTCATCACACAGATAAAACTCGGACCAAAAATTGATGTGCTGACTGTTGCCCATTCACTGCTTTTCAGAAAAAAAGAGGGCAGCCCATCCTTCATCTGTGTGGAACAAAGAATGTTACTGAAGGCATCGCTTCTATAATTTGTATTTTTACTTGCTTGATCAAGACTTTCTTTGATGAATGTACATTTATTTAAACAGATTGAATTTGCTCAGCAGCTATTACAGACTGAAACTCAGCTCTAAAAGATTATTATAATGAATTAGGATAATTTTCTGTAGTATAAATTCACCTCATAAATCATGTCTGATATTCATATGGCTTTGCAGATGCGCCAACTCACAGCTGTAGGCACTTGGAAATCAGCAGAATTTGTCCCTAAATCTGCAATTGTTTGATGACACAATTAATGTATTGGCTTTCAAGTGAACAGAGAATACAGAGTTTCAGAATATCTAGCAAAAGACACCACTCTTGGTAAAAACGACGAGAAAGTGGAAATTACTGGGTTTTTCTAGTGCTGTGGGTTTTTTAATATATCTTCCCCTGCCTCTGACATGCTGGTCAGCAGAGTGAGCATTTCTTCAGTATGGACGCACCGTTCGGCTCTACGTGGAATATGAAAAAGAGATGCTCTCGCACCACAAGAATGTAAAGCACTTCCAGGTTCGGGGGAGTTACTAAATAAACAGCTTAAATTTCAAAATTACATGGCAACTCCTATTGAAATTCAGACCATTCATCGAGGAAACAGTTTAAGGTTAAATACATGAGTAGGAGGTTCACTGAAGTTGCTGGTGGTTCATCTCTTTTGAAATTTGGTCTATTATTATTATTTAGCAAGTACCTCCACAGCCAAGGTCCCTGTTTTGAAAACTCTGGAATAATCCCACTTCCTTACTTGTTTTTGTCAATCAAAAAGTGACTGGAGTTCCTGATTTTGGTCAAGTAGACAGGGTGAAACAAAATCTCTGAAAAAGAAACCTACATGTTTGAGACAAACAGTGAATTAATGGGAAAAAATTCCATGATCCGGCAACCACAGAACAGAAAACAGAATAAATTATTTCTATAATTTTGACATTTTTCCAACAGAAAATTCTTTGCTTTAGTCACAAAAATTTTGCCTCAAATTTAGATTTTCAGCCCTGAAATATGCCACTTTGACCAAATCTATGGTATTCTGTTATGTTTTTCAGAGGAATTTTGACTATGCTTTTCAGTAATAATATACCTTTTGTCCTATAAATACAAACTGTCAGTCCTACTGTTCACCTTTAATAGCACAGGAACAAAAATTAACTCCCAGCAGGCAGTAGTTTGAAATATCTGGTCCCTCTTCTGATGAGTTACACTGAAGTTGTGGTTTAACCCCAGCTGGCAACTAAGAACCATGCAGCTGCTCACTCACTCCTCCCTGCCACTGGTGGGATGGTCAAGACAATTGAAAAACTTAAAACTTGGTTGAGATAAAAGCAGTTTAATAGGATAACAAATGAAAATACTAGGACTACTAATAATAACAGAATATACAAAATGAATGATGCACAGTGCAATCACTCACCACCTGTCGATGCCCAGCCTGTCCCTTAACAGTGATCCCCTGACTAACTTTTTCCCAGTTTACATAATGAGCATAATATCATATGGTATAGAATATCCCTTTGGCCAGTTTGAGTCAGCTGTCCTGTCTGTGATCCCAGCCTTCATGCTTAAAAGTCCTTGACTTGGTATAAACATTGCTTGGCAACGACCAAAACCATCAGTGTATTATCAACATTCTTGTCATACTAAATCCAAAATACAGCACTATACCAGCTACTAAGAAGAAAATTATGTCTATCCCAGCTGAAACCAGGACAGCTGAGGAAAGTTATAATCGCAGGTGTTCCACAGAATTTGCTGCCTTCTTGAGCAAATTTTTCCTGCTGAACCAAATTCCTAACTCTTTTACATCAGTGCAAATCCAGGATAACTCCAGGGTAGTAACTGGATTTAAAATGCTATAAATGAAAACAGAACAGTATGACGTACTTAAGAAATTACTTGTTGAAATAAACTGTAGAAGCCATTTCCAAAAGCTCTGGCTTTGTCGTTGTAAAATATTTTCTGGGATATCCAAAAGGACTTGGAAAGAGGGGTCATCAATTCAGATCAAAAATTATGTTCGAAATCAGCTTATGTCTTCCCAGGACCATGTCTTTCTGTAGTCCCTTCTAGTTCCCTGTCAAGGTAGTGCTTCCATGAACACCCTTGGGAACTCTGAAAACAAGCAATATGAAGTCTGGTCTGTAGGGAATAATATAATTAGGAACGATTAATGCAGAGTCTCTCTGCAAGATCACCATGTACAACTGTAATGTCTCCTGTACCTAAATTACCTTCCTCCTTTATGCAAGTTATACATGAGAAAAATCTAAAGGCTCACTTAACAGTTTTAGAAAGTGATCTGCATTCAGAACGCCTCATAATTAACAGCACATTGTTTAGCTAAGTGAGCACTTACGACAGTTTGAGGTTTAAGATTAATGCAATTCCAGCTCATATGCCTCCATCCTGACCTAGTGTCCCTGCTCTCCAGTCCCAGGCCTCGCTTCTAATCTAGATAGTCAATTCGGTAGATACCAGAGAAATAGGAGCCAGGCTGGGATAAGTTAGCCATCTGAAACCAGACTTTGAATTTTAGCCAGATTAGGTAAAAATTTAGTGACTCACATGTGGTGCAATAACTCACTATTCAGTTATCTTCAGTCTTCTTCACACATCCCTGTTTCCCCCCTCATGAATACCCTGAGAGCTTTGCAGGTCTCTGACACTTTACTGACAGCACCTATCGCACAGCTAATTTCCACTGTAGAAGCATATCTATATACAGCTAGATATTATACATCATTGTGCTGGTATCCCACCTGCCAGTGCAGGATGTTTCTCACCTCAGCAATTCGAGCTCCTACTGTGATAGCTGAAGCCTTGTGCAACATGGGATTAGAACTGCCAGAAATCCCTCCTATAGGTGTTTACAACAATGTGATAATTTTCTGTGTTGTTTCAAAAGAGAGCATGTCAGTGGTTCATCCCTTGCTGGTTTATGAATAAATCAGGCTGAAGCTGTCATTAAATCTTACAGGTTCTTTCTTTAGAAGTTTCTACAGTGAGCTTTCCCCACATTCTTTCTGCTAGAATTTTGGACTCCAGGTTGGCCACCTCTGAACTCAATGATTAAAATCCCCTTGCCACCGGATTCCTTGCATTTCTTTCCGACCTCTTCCAGAAGAGATCCAAGGTGGCTGCTACTTCCTTTCCCCCCATCCACCTCCATCATATTTCCTGCATCCCCCTGCTATGTCCCCCTTCTCCTTCTCCACAGCACACACACAGGCCTGCCAGTTGATTCAGAGGTCCACTCCTGGCCATTCTCCCACTCCTAATGTCTCTCTTCTCACACCCTGGCCTTTTACCTTGCTCCTTTCATTTGTAAAACTGACATGAAGCAGGCAGTTGGGTCTCTCCATCTCCTGTGAGCCAAGCAGCACCAAGTCCTTGTGCAGAAAGCCCCAGCCCTGCTCCATAACCTTCTCCTCCTCCCTACTCCTCTGCAGAAGTCCCTGATGCCCTCGAGATCCAGTGGTTGCATTGCACAGGCATCTGCTGCCTGGCCACCTTTAGATTCGCTCTTGTGGTGTACGTCCCTGTACTTAACTTGGAAACAATTCTGGGCAAGGACTTCACTGTATATGTTCCAGTTTGAATGGTGCAATCTAAAGTGTATTATAAATGACTTGGTGAATATAGTATTATAGCTACTCCATCTGAAGTCTTGACAGTGAGGGCTTTTGAAGGACTACAGAGCAAAATTTGCTAAAAATAAACCTCTCTGACATCCCCTGCCTCGGTCCCTGAAAGAGCAGGAGACAAAGTAACGTACCCATTTCCACTGCAATACCACTTCAATGAAGGCTCAGAGGATTATCTGCTTTCCCCAAATCATGATATGTCATGTAACGAGGCTGCGACAGAAACAGATGTTGACAGTATATCAAAAGACAGTTACCATTCTGCTGATAAACTTGGTTATCTGAAGGCTGCAGTTGTCAGAATGGCTTCAGTACTGACCTCAAGCCCACTTGGCTGTTGAAAGAGGACACATCAAAGAGGCACCGAGCCAGAAACAGCCTGATGTGAAACCCGTATTCAGCACCACATCCTTTCAAATGGCAATATGATCTCCAACATGATGCATGAGGATATGAAGAATATGTCTGTACAGCATAAAGTATGGGGCAACTGTGGTGGGTACGTAGCAGGGTTCACCCCAGTCTGTGGGTTGCAGCTGAAAATGCCACCAGAGGACACAAACTCTGGAAAAATACAGATAATTCAGGTCTACAAAGCAGCTGGGTTGTGGGGCAATTGGCTTCACTTGGCCAATATCTTTTTTTTAATGTTACCAATTAAATATATACTAAAAAAAGCCCAGTCATATGGGAGGGATAGGTGACTGTGTTTCAGCAAGCAGGTGAAGACAGGGCAGGTAACCACCAGAGCCTGACAGTAAGAAACCCTGTATCCGAAGAGAGAGCAAATTCAATAGCTGGGTGTGTGTATAAGCAAGATTAGATACACAGCACAATTGTGTCTGGTGATGCTCCTGGAATAACATATATCACTTTTGCATCCACTCATTGAAAAACTGAGATGCAGCAATGGCTTGGACAGTATAGACCAAAGGATGATAAAAACCTGACTTAAAATGAAAGGCTAAAGAACCTCATTTCACTGAGTTTATCAAAGAGGAGGCTGAGCTGATTTATTCATGTTTCGTTCATAAATGAAACCCTTTCTGATAATACAGGGCTTCCCAGTAAACAAAGTCATGATAAGAGCCAATGTAGTGGACAGTGAAGTTAAACACATTCCTAGCAGACACAAGCTGACGATTTTTATACGAGAGGATGATTAACAATGGGAAGCAATGGAAAAGACATTTAATGGATTCTCTGTCACATGAAGTTTTAAAATTAAGAGTGGATGTCTTTTTAAAAGATGTGCCTTAGCTCCAGAAAAAAAAAAAAAATGGGCATCATCCAGCAATTACTCTGTCTTGCATTATGCAAAAGGTCAGGTTGCGAGATCAAAATGGTCCCCTCTGGTTGTAAAGTTACAAGCCTATGCACTTTTAAAACACTCTAAGCTGTTGAAAACAGTTAATTCCACCAAACTACATGATTATAAAAATGAGTCACTGTCTAGATGGAGAGCCTGAAGAGGGTATCTTGCAACAGCTAGTAACCAGCTGCTATCCTTATAGGAAATGGACTCAACTGCAAAAGCAAACACATAGATACCACATGGATGTCTGTACAAAAGGCTCCCTGACGGCACAGAGGCTGCGTGAGCCATGCTGGATCCTTCCTTGGGTAGAAGGAGATCAGGAAGGAAAATACTAATAATATATCGTGCTTGTTCCCTTTGTGCATCTGAACTCAGTTTTCCTGTTGCACCAGTCGTCACTCTGGCTACCTCTCTCTCATGTTTAGTAACTGTGCTTGAGTTGGGACTCGTGTTTCCAAAGCCAGGTGGGTCAGGACGGTCACCTTCAGCCGCCTGGGCATGCAGGACTCAAGTGTCACCAGAACTCCACTGTGCTGGAGCCTCCCAGCTTGAAAACCTGGCTGGTCCCTTCCACCCTCAAAGCAGGGATGTGGTCCCATACGGGCAGTGTGTATCACCAGGGCACTTGGGGGTTCAGCCTTCAAACAAGGAGCTAACATCACAGTACAGACCAGCAGGCATCGCGCCAGAGGAATCAGTGATTTCTGGTGGGAAATCTGGGACAAGATATAAACTGAAGAGGCACCAGGAACATATGGCAACTGATGAGCCCGAATACGGCTTGGTTATGTCTTTTCATTTCTCTCTTCCTCCAGCGCCCCAAAAAAGAGCAGGGAGAAGCTTTTCCTTTGCTGTTCTAGGAAAAAGGGATTTTTTTAAGTATTGCGTGCCATCAGGGTAAGCCATTTAAAAGGGAACTCCTAAACAACATACAGAAAAGTTGCTTTTTTAAAAAAATCCATCCCCACAGAAGAGTCACTGGGGATAAGTGATGTCTGCAGTTGCTTTTCTTACTAAATGGTTTACTCTCTCCTTGAACACCAAAAGAGTTTTCACCTCACTGTTCAGTTTGCTGGGAACTCTTGTAATTGAGAAAAATATCGACATGTTCTTTGGCTTTTTAAATAATTTATTTTACTCCACTTGTACAGTATTAGCAAAACTCCAGACCTCCCCGAGAAAGAACGGGTGGCCTGTTGGTAAGAGCCTTTGACTTAGGAGACTAACAGATTTCCTCTGAGACCTCACAAACGCATCATCCTACAGCACTGCTCGTGTATTTGTCCTGCTAACATGAAACACAGCTGTGAGAGCTCCAAGTTAACCCTGACCCTGTCCCTGGGCTCACAGTACCACAGCACTACTGCACCTATACCGCTGCATCAGTACGGGCACATTATTCAGCACCTTTGTTTCCTGTCCTATTGCCTGGTATGATGGAACACATTCTTTGACACTTAGGCACCACTTAAAGAAAAAAGGACTTGCATATATGCAGGTTTTGAGAACGCTTTTGGAAAGATACTGGCATAATGTAAAATGGATTTTGAAATTCTACAACTTTACTAATCTTGCAAAATAGTGTTCTGCTTTTGTCCTCAGGTTCATACTCTCAGAAAGCTTTGCCTACAGTATCTCATTAGACGTCATGAGAACTGGTTTAAAACAGCATTACCTTCATCAGATACAACTGAATTCCTCCTCTGGAAAAAGAAAAAAAAAAAGCTTTCATGATCTTCAAATATCAAGCTTTCTGAGAGGACCATAAGCCAAAATCTATTTGACTTTCCCCCTCAGCCTCCCTGTCTTGAAAAGCAAACTTCACATCTGCTTGTTATCAGTAGTTATCTCACAGCACGCCTTTGAATCATTTAGAAAATTCAAAGCACATGTTTATCCCTGCTGAGGAACCAGTCATTATGATGCTATTTACAGGCCCTTGGTGACCCAAGCTCACTACATGGTGTAGAAAACTGCCAAAGATTTTGTCTCAGGGGTTCTCACTGCTGCTAGGTTTAATTACTTACCATCAGCTTTTCAGCCATAAGGCTGCACTCCCTCCTTTCAAGCTGCATTGAGGCATGCCTGTGTGAGGACATGTGGGAAAGCTAAGATAAATCAATTAGACATATGAAGCACGTTGCATGTGACTTAAAGCAAGTTAAGTCCTCATGTGGTTACTCTTATTCAAGAGAATAAAAAGGCTTTCACTTTCCTGCATAGAAACTTCAAAGCTGCACTCTTTTACAATTGTAGTGTGTGGTGAAAAGTGAAGAGGGGCCAGGAAGAGATGCCAGTGGTCTTGGGCAAATGTATTCACATCTAAAAATGAAAAATGCTGATTGATTAGTGATGTGGAAGGATGATATGTCCTCATGAGACCAAAGTCTGCTTCTCGCAAATCATTGTGTGCATGAAACTCCTCCAAGGGCCTTTCTGCTCAGATGGCCAGACAAACCTTATATTTCTCTTAGCACCAGGATAAATAACTGCTTCACTACAGGATGCTCAAAGTAAGCCTACTTTTTGTGGAACATGAAATTTGATGCAGGACTAAGCTTCCACTGATGTTCAGAGCCTCAGATCCAGCTCAGGCCATGTGATAACCATGCTGAGGCAGCAGGTTTGCTCAGTATTTTCAGTACTCAGTAAAGCCAGTTAAAAGTCTGATCTCACAGCCAGCATCCAGCTAGCAACTGCTCCTTATTACAGCAGAGAGAAAATTTCCAGCATCAAATCCAGACTTTTGTGATTCTGGAGCAAAAAGCTAAGGATATTGGTTTCTCCTTGCTCAAAGAAGGGAAATCTCTTCATATTCTTCTCAACTCTCTTGAAATTCTGTGCAGGGCTAGCCCTGCATTTAACTTTTAGTGATTTTGAGTCAAAACAGAGCTCTATATTTTTTGCTTTCCAATGAATACTTTCAGTAGTGATCCACCACTAGCCTTTCTTTTTTTACTTAAAAGTGTTTCAACAAGTTAAAGAAGATCTTTTACAGTCTCAGTGAGCCTTCAAGAAACATCAAGAATCCCAAGACTGCCTCCTTGTCTTGTTTTGCTAAAGAATGTTTTGAAAAAGTAACAGCATCAGACAGGGTTGTTGCAGTTTTCACTGCTTTCAGAGAATGTCTCTGTGAAGGGATATACAGAGAAGGCACCTACAAAGGCAGACTCCAAGTCTTACAGTACGCATATGAAAACTCATCTGAAGCTACTTACTGTAGCATATCTGTGTGATGTACCAATTACAGACAGAGACATCTACTATAAATTCTATTAAAAAGTTATAAGGTGTTTGTCATCTTTTTAATTTAACCAAAACCCAAAAAGAATTAAAAAAAAACCCAACACAAAAAAACCCCACCAAAAAACCAAAACCCAAACCAAAATACTTCAGCAGATTGAAAACAGCTGAATGCCACTGAGATTTCCATATCTTCATGTGGAGAAGTGTCTGCAGCTGACAACTTCAACCACACGTTCTGCACGCCGCCTCATCTCACACTGTGGGAGGGATGTTTATATATCCATTCACAAGCGTTATGTTCTCTAACAACACAATATAGGGAACTGGAAAAGCTTAGAGGGAAAGTCCTTGGGTACAGATAGGTCAAAATCAAAGCTAAGTCTAACTTAACTATGCCTCAATTCTCATGTTCCTATTACTAAACTAGTATAAAATTTGACTACAGTTAACATCTCTGGCTTTATCTTGAGAAAACCATGGAAACTTGGGGTTGGATTAAAAAAATGCTTCAGCTGCATTGCAGTGTGACACTGGAAAAAAAGTCTAGAGGCAATAAGTATATACAAAATATCTGTTCTGCCATGTAAATAGGTATTAAAAGTTTAGTTAAATGTTCCACAGCAGTTTGACAGAATAGACTTTGAAGAAATCAAATGAGAAATGAAAAATGTGTTAGCAATTTATTTTACTCATCCTAGTGCCACTGCTCCAGTTCAGTAAGTGCTATGAGGCTGCTGCATTACTCAGAATCAAAAGGTGTATTTCAAGTCTGCCTTCATCAAAGCACTACGATACAGTTTTCTTCTCCAGTTTCTGGCTCGCATGGGGGCTTGGACTGATTCTTTTTGCTGAAGCTTGACCTGGGCTGAAACTCCAAAGGTGTACATCACTAGCATACATGAGGGAAAGACAGTGATGCACTGGAAGGGGTTGTTTCTGCTGCTGTTGAAGACTGTTGTTCTCCTCTCATGCAAGAAGCTCATGATTTGGAAGTGGCACCACTCTCCTGGTTTGGTGCCCACATAGTATTTGCATCACTGAAGGCTTTACAACCTTTTCTTCACACCCTGGTCCTGCCATAGTTAACCAAAGCTTTCCACTTCCATTTAATTTTCCTTCAAGATGTAGTTACTGCAGTGCACTCAAGCTTGGAGCTACCCCTGAAGAGCACTCAGAGGCAACAGCTGCCACACACTGTGGCTTCCCACTTGCTAGGAATTTCTCACCACAGGCGACACGTCACAACAGCTCTTTCAACACGCTGTACAGATTCGCATCTCTTATGTTCAAGGTTTCATTAATCTAGGCTAGCTGAGATGCAGGGAAGCTGGCATCTTTGCTCTAGCTTGCTTAGGTTGGAAAACCAAAGGCTTGATTCACACAAAGCTAAGGCAGCATCTTACTTTTAGGTACAGTGAATTCCCAAGCCTTTTAGAGCTGGACCTCACTGCTCCTGTCATTTCCTCTGCTGCTTCTTAACTCCAAGATCATCCTGTTGCCTCCTGCACAGACCTCATCGTCAGGCTTCTCCGGTAAGCACTCTGCTTTCCCACCATCTGTCCTTGCTGGGTCTCTGCCACATGAGGATGAAATGCAAACTAATGACCCTGCAGAGCTGGCTACCTGTGCTGCGCTCTGTTCGGAGATGTGCCTCGTTGGACTGAGTAGGAGCTGGCGATCTGTAACTCAGGCTGTGTGTATGTTACCTTGGGAAATCAGGATACGACCCAGAGAAGGCACAAGGCTGAGCAGGGATGCAGGTGTAACTGTATTAAGTTACCACCTTAAAAGGTGGAAGGTCTATACCAGGTGGTAGTTATCTGGGAGGTGTCATGCCAGATACTGGAGAGCTAAAGCTAAGGCACGAATTCTCAGGGATGTGCTGTAACCTTCAGATGGGGATAGACTTTTTATCAGGGCCTGTTCCGATAGGACAAGGGGTAATGGTTTTAAACTAAAGGAGAGGAGATTCAGGCCAGACATGAGGAAGAAATTTTTTACACTGAGGGTGGTGAAACACTGGCACAGGTTGCCCAGAGAGGTGGTAGATGCCCCATCCCTGGAGACATTCCAGGCCAGGCTGGACAGGGCTCTGAGCAACCTGATCTGGTTGAAGATGTCCCTGCTCATTGCAGGGGGTTGGACTAGATGACCTTTGAAGGTCCCTTCCAACCCAAACTATTCTATGATTCAGTTCACCTAAATGCAGCCTGACAGTAACCACCAGAAGGGAATGCCTGGCATAACTAAGCAGGGATAGGGTCTTTGAGACTACAAACCAACCTCTTTTGTATAAGAATGCAACCCTAACTGTTTGAATTTAGCTAGCCCTTGTTTTGATCTGGATGCAGCCTGTTTATACTGCCTAATTGTAGTCATTCCTGTGGCTTTGTTTGTTTGTTTACAACAGTACTTGGGAGTTGGGGAAACATTGCAAAAGATTCAAACAGCAAAACCGGCAGTCATTCTTTAACCTAGTGTTTAGAGTTTATAGGAGAGCTTTAACACGCATTATAATATTGCAAAACTCCAGAATGTCTTTGCATAGTTCATCAGTATAAATCTGGGACAATTTATGTGGTGCTGAGAAACAGTGATTTCTGGTGCAGCTGGGAGTTCTTGTAGTATCAGGCACAGAAGATAAATCATCTATTCAAAGATAAAGGCAACAATACCAAGACATTCAAACAAGTTCACTATTAACTTCTACCATTGTGAAAAAAACTTTGTAAGCAGTTCTGAGATCAAGAAAAAGAAAAGGAGGTGGCATCACTCTCCTGGTTATGTCTCCACACAGTGTTTGCATCACTGAAGGATTTACAGCTGTATTTCCATTCTTTCCCATAATCAAGTGTCCTTTCTGAAGGTGTCCTGAGCTGAGTTTAGATGCTATATTCCCCATACTTTAGTATATATATTACAAAATTGTCCTTCCCCCCGCCAGGATTTGTCGATCTTGCTGATATATCATACAAAAGAGTCTCAAACTTCTCATAGGCTGGTTGGAGATAGCATGGTTCATCTGAAGAAGAAAAGGTCTGGTATCTTATTTAGCAAGAATCAACATGAAAGTTCAGGAAGGGAGAGTTTGAAGAGCTCTGTGATAGTTAGGAGCTGCAGTCCAGCAGACTTTTAAAGAGAATATTTTGCTTCTACATTAATTACAGAATCACAGAATCACAGAATCACAGAATGTTAGGGATTGGAAGGGACCTCGAAAGATCATCTAGTCCAATCCCCCTGCCAGAGCAGGAACACCTAGGTGAGGTTACACAGGAAGGTGTCCAGGCGGGGTTTGAATGTCTCCAGAGACGGAGAATCCACAACCCCCCTGGGCAGCCTGTTCCAGTGTTCCGTCACCCTGACTGAGAAGAAGTTTCTTCTCAAATTTAAGTGGAACCTCTTGTGTTCCGATTAGATATGTATACTTGAAAATTTTCTTTGATTTCCAATGCAAGGCCCTAAAACCTACAGTTATGGTACCATGAGACCGAAACAGTTCTTGAAGTGGGACATCAACAGCCTTCTTTCTTTTAAAAGCAGGTAAGAGCTCTGACACATCCAAACTACAGTAGCTTTCTAGGTAACCTCCTTGTGGACACTTTCGGGTGAGATGCTGTCTCCACACCCTTTGCTTCCCCTCCAGCCTACGCCTAAATTACTAGATTTACACAGTCCAGTGTAACTTTTTGTTGTGACACTGATGGCATTCATTCGGTGTCTTTTCTAGAAGGCACAGATATTTAACTCAAGATGTCCCGTTCTCTGTTGCCAGAATCTTTAACTTTCACTCAGAGTTGCCCATGGTTTTGGTTTGCCTCTTTTTGCCCTTTATTTTGTTTAACCTCAGTGTGTTGAGATTTGCAACCTCATGTTCCCCCTCAGTACTGAGGATTACTCTGGCTCATGGTGAAACATCCATCTTACACTTTCTTCCCTCTTTGTTCACATCTGGAGCAAGGCATGATGTCATCAGTATGGTATGTCATCTGCCTCATCTCCCCTGGTAAAAATGAGGAAATTTGCTTGATGCTCAGCATTCATTCAATGGTCCTAATGCAACATGAAGCTGCTCGGAGAAGCTTACTCGCCCTGGCCGCTCTGATTTATCTGCGCCATCACCCAGCTCTCTGGGAGGACTTTAACAGCCATTGCGCTGCTCTCAGAAAAAAACAAAACAAAACAAAAACCAACACACAACTACTCTTCTGATTCACAAATTCCCATTCCTCTCTGCTCTTCCTCTAGCCTCGAATCCCATTTCTGTGCCTTTAAAGGTGAATAATTTTTTTGTTTCCCTTTCATTCCAGCAGAGAGATGGCCCCTTTTCTGTTTCAATGGGATCCCAGCCTTCCTGCCACAGCTGCTCCCTCCTGGCTGGCGGCCGACTTTCTCATCCAAGCTCACTATTAATGTAGTTTATTTTTCTCTGTCTTACTTGTTTAATTCTTTGCCTTGTCTTCAGGCTGGACCTCTCTTAATCAATCTCAGTCTTAGCCCTCTTCCCTTTCAATTCAGCCTTTTCTGCTCTGCTGGGTTTGCGAGTAAGAGAAACAAGGCTTCCTTGAAGGGATTTACTTACTCTCTGTTTTTCTGATTTCCTTACTCTTCTCTTTCTCTGCCAGGGAGGTCAGGCAAGCTCTGACCTTGGGTAACAGTCCAAACTGGAACATTTGTGGTTGCAACAGAAACAATTCTTTAATTAATTAAACGATTCAGAAATTGCAGAATGAAGCCAGCAGAGCTCTCCTGCCCGCTGATACCTGCTGCACTACATCTTATAGCTCTGTCAAGGCTGAAGCTCACTCTCAGGGTATAGTCAGAACTCTGATACCGACCTTCCTTGTCAATCAGAAGCAATATAAATCAGAAATATTTATTTAAGTATATTTATTTTTACCTTAAAAAAATTAAAAACTCAAGTTGTGTTGTTGTGAACCCTAATTTTGCTTCATGTGGCTTTTGTTTATACAACTGAAGAGACGCAAAGTTGATAGACTTGAAATACCTTGAAATAGTCTTGAAATAGTCTTGAAATTCAATGATTCTCTAAGAAATTATGATAGGAAATCTTTATTGGAAAGAAGTAGTGCCTGTGTTTGCTTCTATGGATGCAGGTAGGCACATACCATTGAGTCCCATGGAAACAGAATGCGGCCCTACAATTTCCATCTGAAATGTTTTAAAACCATATTGGTCTGAACGGGGTGTGAGAATTTGTCCTATATGTAAGACAAAGAAATATTCTTTATGAGACTTTTTCATCTGCTTAATATGTGTTAATAGAGATCGAGCCATGCTCTCTAGGAGTGGTGGGGTCACTGAACCGAGTAAATGATTTAGGGAAAATACAGGGCACTGTCAAAACACCATTTGCTTCCATGGTGGAGGGTTATCTCACCAGCTCATAAGCATCTAAGCTAACTGTTTAGAAATGCCAGCTGGCATAAAATCTAGGGCTGACCATTCTGATCTAAAACCATGGTGACTGGAAATCATGAATAACCCATGTAGAAACTGTCCTTAATTAATAATCACATTTCTTTAGAGCTCCAAGTTTGCCATGTAGTGTTCTGTAGCCTCCTTTTACGAGTAGCCAAAATTTACCACTCCATCTGCAGAAGAAAATAACTGCATCTAACAGAAGCCTTTCTTTATTTAGAGCTGCAGGGGGAACTAATTAAAAGTAACTGAAACCACAGCTGATAAAATAATTATAAGGCATTTAAACTATTTTAGATAGCTCTCATTGTTTCTCAGTGTGACACATGCAGAATATGATTGGAAACCTACCATCACCTTAAACAATATAATTGTGGCAAATGATGTACCTAGAAATCTATAGGATAGTACTTAACATAGATATGTGTAACACTCGTGTGTGTTTTATGTGTATGTACACACAGAAACACACACGTTGTATACATGAACCTTTTTTAGTACTCTTATGAGCTACATGTAGTCTTCAGGACTTAGAGAGAGAAAGATAATGCCCTCAGACACATGGCATGAATTTTGGGGTTGTCCTATGCAGGGACAGGAGATGGACTCTATGATCCTTGTGGGTCCTTTCCATCTCAGGACATTCTATGTATTTGCATTATAAAATTGTAATAAAAATACGCTCGCTTTTTTGCAAAGCAAAGCATTTTATAAGCCCACATGGAACTAATTGTTTGGAATTAAATACATTAAACGTTATTCAACTAGTCTTCAGTTAAGTAAAATTTTCTTTCAATCATTTTCATGTAACAAAAAGGCTTGCACTTCATATATATATAAAGAATGGCAGCACTGAAGCTTGGAAAAAGAGTTTCAGATGAGGTTTGAATTATTCCAAACTCAGGGCTCAGTGGGGAGCTCAGATTTTACATTTGCACAGGGATGCAGCTGTCAAAAAGAGGTAAAATCAATTGACAAAAAGCACCAGAAAGCTAATCTGATTTTGTCATTTGGACCTTATTCAAAATAAGTTCTTTAAAATGAAGAACAGGAAGGATGTGCATTTAAACTCCCTTCCACTTTAACTGTTTCTCTTCAAATGATATTCATCATTGTGGCGTTTCAATCTCTTTTAAAATTTATTAATACAATCAGGTTTGCAAAAGGCAGGCATTATCACAGACTGATCCAAAGCTGGATCTGGCCTTAATTTTATAAGCACATTCAACTCCTTACATCCAATCCAATGTTTGTTATTAATCATACTAAATATTTTGGGGTAAGAGTATTTCCTCAATAAAGCCACGACAAACTTGTGTGGAAGCGTGGAGCACTTCCCCGAGGGTGTGCACCCTCCCTAGTCTTCCCAAGCCCAGCACCTTGTGCCTTTCCAGAGCAATATCCCCACATCCATCTCCATTACTTGACTTGCACTTTGCTCTTGGGGAAAGAGAAGCGGGGCGGTCTATAATACAGCTATCTCAAAGTTTACCAACAATAAACTTAGTTTTGCTGATAGTCCTGCTCTTCTAAGTGACAGCTCACCCAACGGGCAAATATCTAACTAGCATTCAGCATCACAAACCCAAAGTATTAATAGTTCATTATTAACAAAAAATCTAATGAGAACCTTGGTGACACCTTAGTACAAATATTACTTGGAAATAAGAATGATTACCAGAAATTAAATCACTTCCATACCTTGGAAACCACGTACTATCCCCCTAGAGATAGAGAAAACAAAGTGAGGCCACAAATTGGCAGGACAACAGCTGCATTTGCCACTTGAAACAATATATGGTCAGCAAACATCTATTGCTAAAAGACCAAAGTACAAATCTCCAACTCAGATATTACTTATGTCATCATATGTGGATGTGAAAGATGGAAATCTATCAAAGACATCACAGGCAGAGTCTGAATGCTTTTGAAAATAAAGACTTTGGAAAAATACTGGGCACTAAATGGACTTCAGGGATAATGTATACCAAGATATACCAGAGCATCCAACCACTTGTTATGTCTAAAGTGAACTAGAAAAAAACCCTAACAAACAACGACAGGCAAACGGTGAGGAAACATGTAAAGAATGAAGCTGATTTGTTTGCCACAACAGGCATTGAATAGGGCAGTGGATAAACCTTCAGAAGGCCTGACTAAAAGAATTCCCTCCTTTGAGCCTGTTGAGAGGAGGAGAGGAATAGCACTTAACACTGTGCTCAGCATGAAAGCAGGAGTTCCAGTTAGTCAGGGATCGCAATGCTTCTTAAGTGCCCTAAGAAATGCAGGGTGGCTTAAGGAAGGATTCAGACCCAGATGTGACAATTCTCACAAAGTCATCCACCTCATTACTTTTTTTTTAATAGTTTAATTTAAATTTTCCCCATCGCCCTCTTGTACATCACACATTTTCCTTGGTACAGCCAAAGAAAAGCAGCCTAGGAGCCAGGATGTTGGCTTGGAATGGTCAATGTCCTTTCATTGGCTTCTACTGGGGCTCAGAGCAAGTCATGAAGGCACAGCCTCTTAAAAGCACTATATCATCTAAAGATGCAGATGCAAACCTTCTGTGACTTTAAAAAGTGCCTTAACAACTAAATCCTGCTGAAATCAAAGAAGCATTAAAAGACAAGTAGAAAACATCACCTTTCAACATTGAAAGCCAGCACAATTAAAAATGCAGAATTTCTTCAGGATCTAGTCAAATAGCCTGTCAAAGCAAAATATATTCTCTACAGTTTCAATTTTTTTCCCAAAGTTGTTTCTTATTGTTCTAATGGACCCTGTACAAAACCAGGAAGCAAAAAAGAGGTATATGGAAGCTATAGATAGACTGTATGAGGCCTGCTCTCAATTACAGCAGAGCTAGAAGGACTGCAAATGAAAACCAGACTGACAGCGTGAGTATTTTATGTCTCAATGAGACCTGCAAATTTAGATAGTTTCAAGAATATCACATATGAAGTTTGTTCAATAAAAGGCTCAGAGACTGAATGGTCTCAGTTTGTAGTCATCTTCATTTTGACTTGATTGAAAACATCATTCCCTGTCTCGGATGGTATGTGGGTCACATCAGTGGAGGGAGATGAAGTTCACCCTGTTGGTGCCCTTTCAGATCAAATGTGTTAGGAATGACCCTAACATGCCAGAAGTGTTGACTGACAGTCTCTTTTCCTCAGATACTGGAGAGGTTATGCAAATCACAGTGTTTATGAGCTGCTATACAAGACCCAAGACGTTACACAAGACCCGAGGCAAGTTTGGTAGTAACCACCCCTCCATTTCACTGGCTTATGAGCCCACCCAGAGAAGCTGGAAACCTCAGACAGCGTTCCTTTCTTATGGAATGAGAAAATGCCGCACTGAATTTGAGAAACTAAAAAATATATTGACTTGGACTTCTGTGCCAAGATATTTATGTTTAAATTGCCTTTTTAAAGTAACAGCAGATAGTAGTTTCCATTTTCCTCGAAACCATTTTCAAACAGGAGAAAGGGTAAGCAACAGCCTGTGCTAGCAGAGAGGATTAAGGTTGTCAAGATGCTATGATAAGAATTATGGTACTTTCACATCAGGATTTGGGATTGGAAGTATTGAAAGAGGGCACTTACAGAGAAACTTTCAGGCTGTCCTCATTTTCCCTGCTACACACTGCTCATAGCTGCCCCCTTCATACTGCAATAATCATTAGAATAGAGAAGCTGGTGTTTTTAGTTTGGAACTCAGCTCTAAGGCAAGCAAATATTGATTAAATAACAAGATGTAGTTGAATACATTCTCCAGATTCCTAAACGTGGAGAAAAATTTCCAACAGACTGATAGCACTGAAATGAACGCATGCCTTCTTCTGCAGAGGTAAGGACTGGCACTGCTCAGAAAACGGCTGGCAGAGGGCACACATTTTTTTGTACAAATAAAGCCATATCTCATCACTCAGCTATCTCATCTCATCATCTCATCTCATCTCATCTCATCTCATCTCATCTCATCTCATCTCATCATCTCATCTCAGTCTTTCCTTGTATTTCATCTACAGCCATACCAGTGCTGATCAGTGTAAAGTCTTCCTTCAGGTGATAGAGTGATAGCCAACAGTCCTGCTTATGCGCCCATGCGTGAGACTGAGGTGGTTCACTACAACCCAGTGGAAATGCCTGGGCATCCTCCATGCTACATTAGCCATGCACACCGGGAAGTCTCTCCAGCAGCCTGAGGGCAGCACACTATGAAGAGCAATGTTCTTTTTTTGGAAGTTCTGACCCATGAGTTCTCATGCATCTTCCAACAAGTTCAACATCGAAACCCATAACCACAAAGAGGAGGTAAGAGGAAGACAAACCACACTAAGGTTATTCAAGGCTGTCTATTTACAGCAAAGAAAAATGGGCGTGAATAAGGCAGGCTGAATTTGCCCCCACATGGGCAGCCTGTGGGTTGCTTGTAGGCTCTATGTGAAGACTATGTTGGAGTGTCTTGGTCAGCATCTAGCTGGTCCCACAAACTGAGACAGTGCAATGGACTCTGGCCGCAACCAAACCCAAACCCTAAGAATAACTGTAGGCAAGGATGATGCTGCAAAACTTTCATCTACATGAAAAAAACAACATTCTAAGTCCTCAGAAAATCATCTACAAACAAAAGGATGTTCTCCTATTGAATGTCAAACTGTGAAGCTGGGGCCCTGCATGTGTGGGTAAATTATTTAAAAAATCAAAAGAACTGAATAATTCAATTATTAAGTCAGTCATACAGCTGTTTGAGTAACGAATGCATTCGGAGAGAAACATTTCTGAATAAAGAGTAAAAATACTGCCAATATTTCTGAGTGAAGAATTTCTAATGATTAACTTAACTTGTAAATTCCAGAAAAACATGATTTGGACAAGCTTCGAAGTCAAATGAAGTCAGAGCGATCTCGAGGTAAGGAGAAGCATGGGGGTGGGTTTCAGTTTCGGGAGCCGGCAGCCCCCGGCAGCCCTTGCGAGAGCGGCTGACGTGGCATGGGCATTACCACGGTGACGGTGATCACACCCCCGCCCCTCGCCTTGAAAAACCTTCAGGGAGGGCAGCGACGCACCAGGCGCTGGGAGAGGCAACCAGCTTGTGACGCGGGTGAGTATCACCCACACTGTGCTGCAGCAGCGGGTGGGGTAGCTCGTGCAGTAGGGCGCAGAGACTATCACTCCTCGCTTGTTAGACCCACTCAACTACTGCTAGTGTCCCTGACTGCTGCCAACCATGGTCTCCTCCAGGAAGAGAGCTTGCCTCAAAAAGACTGTGGTGACTCAGACAGAGCAACTGCCTCGAACCGTGGCTGTCCAGGTGTCCGGCTGCAGGGAGTGCCACAGCCTGCTGCTGCCAGGTGAGGGAGGCAGCATTCCGCCTGCGTGAGGTGTGAGCAGGTGCAAGATCTGCTCGGCATGGTTGCAAAACTTAAGGAGGAGATTGAGACACTGAGGTCCATCAGGGAGTGTGAAAGGGAGATCGACTGGTGGAGTAACTCCCTGGTGTGCCAGGCAGAAAGGCCCCAAGGAGGAACCCCCCCAAAAGGTGATGGACCCCCTGCCCTGTCGGGCAGAGAAGGAGGACCTGAGACAGCCCCTGCCCTGTCGCTGTCGGGCAGAGGTAGGGGACCAAACAGCTGAGGAGGGTTGGAAGCAAGTTCCAGTTAGGTGTCGCGGGCAACCCCCCTCCCTACCTGCTTTGCTTCCCCAGGTGCCCCTCCGTAATAGGTTTGAGGCCCTGGATATTGAAGAAGATGTAGGTGGGGATGTGGTGCAAGGGCCGCCTACAAGGTCACATAGGAAGAGGTGATTGACTCCATGCCTCAAGACTGCCTCCGATAAAAAAGAAAGAAGGGTAATTGTAGTAGGCAATTCCCTTCTGAGCGGGACAGAGGGCCCGATATGCAGAGTTGACCCTCATCATCAGGAAGTTTGTAGCCTACCTGGAGCCCAGATCAGGGACATCGCCAGAGCCCTCCCCAAACTGGTGCACCCAACGGACTACTACCTGCTACTGATCTTCCAGACAGATGGGGAGGAAGCGGCATCCCGTAGTCTGAGGGAAATGAAGAGAGATTTCAGGGCCTTGGGACAAATGATGAAAGAGTCTGGGGCTCAAGTTATCTTTTCTTCCCTCTTTCCATTTTGGGGTGATGATGTGGGATGGAATAGAAAAATTAGGTCCGTAAATGATTGGCTTCGGGAGTGGTGCTACAGGCAGGCCTTTGGGTTCTTTGATAATGGCTGGTTTTATAAGACACCAGTCCGGTCAGTGATACGTGGGAAAGGTTTAGCCCACAGCGGTAAAAGGATGCTGGGACAGGAATTAGCAGGGCTCATTTGGAGGGCTTTAAACTAGATTTGAAGGGGGATGGGGTTGTAGCTGGGCTTGCATCAGTGGGGCAGCATGCTGGAATACATAAAGACCGGGAGGCCCCTCAGGCCCCTAGAGTGAAATCGGTGTACTCGGCTCGCTCCCTGAAATGCCTGTACACCAATGCGCGCAGCATGGGGAATAAGCAGGAGGAGTTAGAAACCTGCGTTCAGTCAGGAGATTATGATCTGGTGGCGATCACAGAGACATGGTAGGACAGCTCACATGACTGGAATGTAGTCATGGATGGCTATGTCCTTTTCAGGAAAGACAGGCCAGCCAAGTGAGGTGGTGGAGTTGCTCTTTACGTGAGAGAGCAACTACAATGTATAGAGTACTGTCCAGGTGCGGTTGAGGAGCAAGTTGAGAGTCTGTGGGTGAGAATTAAGGGGCAGGCTGGCAGGGGTGACACTGTTGTGGGAGTCTATTACAGGCCACCAGATCAGGGTGAGGAAGTTGATGAGGCCTTCTACGGGCAGCTGAGCGTGGCCTCACAGTCACAGGCCCTGGTTGTTATGGGGGATTTTAACTACCCTGATGTTTGCTGGAAGGACTACTCAGCCAGCCAGCCTCAGTCTAGGAGGTTCCTCCAGTGCATTGATGACAACTTCCTGATGCACATGGTGGAGGAGCCGACTAGGAGAGGTGCGCTGCTGGATCTCGTCCTCACTAACAAGGGGGGTCTGGTTGAAGCAGTAAAGGTTGAGGGCTGCCTTGGTTGCAGTGACCATGAGATGGTGGAGTTCAGAATATCATGTGGCGGGAGCAGAATACCAAGCAGAATTGCAACCCTGGACTTCAGCAGGGCCAACTTTGGCCTGTTCAAACAATTGCTAGGGGAAATCTCGTGGGCAAGGCTGCTTGAAGGTAAAGGGGCCCAAGATAGTTGGTTAATATTCAGGAACTGCTTCTACCAAGCTCAAGATCACAGCATCCCGACACGTAGGAAGTCAAGGAAGGGAGCCAGGAGACCTGCGTGGTTAAACAGGGAACTGCTGGGCAAGCTCAAGTGGAAGAGGAGAGTTTACAAATCATGGAAGGAGGGGCTGGCCACTTGGGAAGAATACAAGGCTGTTGTTAAAGGATGTAGGGAGGCAACTAGGAAAGCTAAGGCCTCCTTAGAGTTAAACCTGGCAAGAAGGGTCAAGGACAACAGAAAGAGCTTCTTCAAATACATGGCAGATAAAACTAACACCAGAGGCAATGCAGGCCCACTGATGAATGGGGTGGGTGCCCTGGTGACAGAAGATACAGAGAAGGCAGAATTACTGAATGCCTTCTTTGTCTCTGTCTACTCTGCCGGAGGCTGTCCTGAGGAGCCCCGTACCCCTGAGGCCCCAGAAGAAGGCAGGGCAATGGAGGAGTTTGCCTTAGTTGATGAGGACTGGGTTAGGGACCAGTTAAGCAATCTGGACATCCATAAATCCATGGGTCCAGATGGGATGCACCCGCGGGTGCTGAGGGAGCTGGCTGAAGTCATTGCTCTCCATCATCTTTGCCAAGTCTTGGGAAACGGGAGAGGTGCCTGAGGACTGGAGGAAAGCAAATGTCACTCTGGTCTTCAAAAAGGGCAAGAAGGAGGACCCAGGCAACTATAGACTGGTCAGCCTCACCTCCATCCCTGGGAAAGTGATGGAACACCTTATCCTTGGTGCCATCTTAAGACATATCAAGGATAAGAGGGTCATCAGGGGCAGTCAACATGGCTTCACCAAGGGGAAGTCGTGCTTGACCAACCTCATAGCCTTTTATGAAGACATAACAAGGTGGATTGATGAAGGCAGAGCGGTGGATGTGGTCTACCTTGACTTCAGCAAAGCATTTGACACAGTCTCCCACAGCATCCTCACGGCTAAACTGAAGAAGTGTGGACTGGACGATCGGGTAGTGAGGTGGACCGCAAACTGGCTGAAGGAAAGAAGCCAGAGAGTCGTGTTCAATGGGGCGGAGTCTGGTTGAAGGCCTGTATCTAGTGGAGTGCCTCAAGGGTCGGTACTGGGACCAGTATTATTCAATATATTCATCAACGACTTGGATGAGGGAATTGAGTGTACTATCAGCAAGTTTGCTGGTGACACCAAACTGGGAGAAGTGGCTGACACGCCAGAAGGCTGTGCTGCCATCCAGCGAGATCTGGACAGGCTAGAGAGTTGGGCAGGGAAAAATTTAATGAAATATCATAAGGGAAAATGTAGAGTCTTACATCTGGGCAGGAACAACCCCAGGTTCCAGTACAGGTTGGGGAATGACCTATTAGAGAGCAGTGTAGGGGAAAGGGACCTGGGGGTCCTGCTGGACAGCAGGATGACCATGAGCCAGCATTGTGCCCTTGTGGCCAAGAAGGCCAATGGCACCCTGGGGAGTATTAGAAGGGGGGTGGTTAGCAGGTCGAGAGAGGTTCTGCTTCCCCTCTACTCTGCCCTGGTGAGACCTCATCTGGAATATTGTGTCCAGTTCTGGGCCCCTCAGTTCAAGAAGGATAGGGAACTGCTGGAGAGAGTCCAGTGCAGGGCAACAAAGATGATTAAGGGAGTGGAGCATCTCCCTTATGAGGAAAGGCTGAGGGAGCTGGGGCTCTTTAGCTTGGAGAAGAGGAGACTGAGGGGTGACTTCATTAATGTTTATAAATATATAAAGGGTGGGTGTCACGAGGATGGAGCCAGGCTCTTCTCGGTGACAACCAATGATAGGACAAGGGGTAATGGGTTCAAGCTGGAACACAAGAGGTTCCACTTAAATTTGAGAAGAAACTTCTTCTCAGTCAGGGTGACGGAGCACTGGAACAGGCTGCCCAGGGAGGTTGTGGAGTCTCCTTCTCTGGAGACATTCAAAACATGCCTGGACACCTTCCTGTGTAACCTCACCTAGGTATTCCTGCTCTGGCAGGGGGATTGGACTAGATGATCTTTTGAGGTCCCTTCCAACCCCTAACATTCTGTGAAGTAAAAGAAGCATGCAAATGTTTGGCATTTAAACAGATGCATAAATAGAAGACATGTGGCTATAGATGAACAACAAACTCATTTAATGTCCCTATTTTCTAAAGAGAAAATAGCTGCAGATATTTTAGATGTTTTCAGGACAGGCTGCTGTGGTTAGGGTCTTCATTTTTGCAAAGTAAAAGAAAAGCAAGACATTGTCTAGAAACACAGCATTATGCAGATAAAGCAGATGCAAGAGTGGAAATGTCTCTTGCTGTTGAAATTATTAGTGTCTTGTGCACCTAAGAGAAAATAGTCTCGAAAAGCATAACCTTCTACAACGCATAAAGTGCAAAACAGGTGGCAGAACGTGCCAGGTTTATTTGCTGTGACCCCTCTCCCTTGGGCCCCCCACCCCGCACACTCACCCACGGGCCAGAATAATAATAATCTGAGTCCCAGCGCTCAGGTCATGGCCAGGGCTATGGGACCACCTCACTCTCAGACCGCACTGGCGACTCGCAGACCAGCCACTCCCAGACTCTGGTCCATAGCCATGGGCTTGCTGGAGTGCACAGAGTTGGTACATATGGGTCCCTTCCAACTCAAGACATTCCATGATTCTATGATTCCATGATACACGCCCCACACCTGTGCTGAGTCTGACGGGCATAAGAGAGCAGGGTCTTGACCACCCAGATGGGTGGTAGAGCAAGAAAGGGGCTCTTGAAAACTTGGCCCTTCCCAGCTTAAGTGTGAAAGCTAATAAAGAAAGCAAAAGAGACACCAATATATGATAATAATTAAAACATATTCAGATGGTGACAAATGAAAGGAGATGTTGAAGGTTAGAGAAGACACATAATTGTAAGGCAGTAGCTGAGCTTTGGCTTCTTAGAAAGACAAGAGAGACACTATGAAGGATGCCATATTGCACTTGGCTCCTGTCCTAAAATAATTCCACATTATAAATATTTGATGCAGCACTTAAGACTATTGCCTTCACAGGATTTAATGTAGTATAATGTAATGCATCTGTTTGCTACCCACATGGTATGAAGAGAGTGAATGGGTAAGATATGAACAAAAAATGGAAAAGCATATTGTATACTATTACTTCTGTGTTGATCATGCTGCGCTCATTAACTATTGAATTAAAATGATGGAAAATGTTTCATAATACCTGAACAGCATGACCTAGTTCATTTTTTTTGATCTATGAGACTACATCAACTGTGTTCCTACCTTGACTTTCTGTACTCATTAAAAGTGCCATGAGAAGTTGTGACATGCATAGGTGCTGCATTTAATGCAAAAAGTTGGAGTACCTGCATGAAAATGCAGCAGCATAAGACAAGTATGGTCAAGTAACTTAGGGAAATATTTCTGCTTTTTATATCTTCAATCTAAGTATTAAAAATCTATCATCACCAGCTTACACTACCTGAAAAACTGTATATTGAAGATACATGTGTTAACCAATTTAGTAAACCTTTCCCTCAGCCACATTGCAGCTAAGTGATACTTTCTTACTCAATTTTGAAGAACTGCAGGATTGCCCTTCTTTGACAGTTCTCTCCTCTGCGAGTTCCTCAGCTCAGCATCCTTCCCACTTACAGGGGAATCTTTCTTAAGGGTATCTTTCTTAAAAGAATTTTACAGTGTATCTTTCTTAAATTGTAAGTGCTATAGTCAAAGAAAAATGTTAAAAGCCACAAATGACATTAACAAGTAAACAAACTAATATGCGGACAACACATAGGGGATGACACACACTTCCACCACTGCAGGTCTATCCGTCTCATGATAACAAACTCCACGCCGGCTTTTTGTTCTTCTGATGGCAGATTAGGTTGGTTTGAAAAGAAAGCTACAGAGAAGGTAATTACACTACAAAATGTTTGGTTTCCACATGGTGCCATGATCAAAGTGTGCCAATCTGTGATGCTCTCAAACTTGGCAGAGTTAAAAAAAAAAAAAAAGGAGGAAATTCTTACTGTTGGATGGAGTAAAACCTTTCCAGCTCCAGAAGATGGATTCTCTCTTCATTCATGTTTTACTTTAATCAAAGCATTTTCATGTGGTAGTAGACCCAACTAGGATTTTCAAAGGTGGAAACCAGCTTAGATGTCCTTTGTCCCTCTGGAAATGTCACTGCTGAGCTCCATTGAGATCATGCACGGTCTGGGAAGGGGCACAACTCTATGCACATCGTGCTCCATCACTACCTGCCTGGGGCAGCCAGAAAGCAGGAGTCGGCCAGGAGACATAGTTCAGCCAGGAGATACAGCTGTGCCAGGCTCTCAGGTCCCACCAACACTGACTGACCCATTACTGAGGGTTCTGGGAATTCATTACAATGGACACACTTTGGTAAACTCAGTATCTCTGTGACAATCTTTTCCTATGTCTGAACCACAACATTTTGTTTTCTCTGAAAGTATCTGATGAAGCAAACACTAGTTTTTTGGGAAATTGCTTTGGCATCGCTGAGAATATCAAAATGAGTAAACCATTTAGCAGAGAAAAACAGACTTAGGCACAGTTTAGCATGCCATTATCTTGACTCCTCTACTATATAACTTTTCAAAACTGTGCCTCATCTGGGAAAAGACAGAAATCCATCCTTTGTGGGAAGCTAGATGATTAGTCACTCTAAATAACAACTTATGAACTACGGCTAAAACCTAACCAGACTGGTAAACAGGAATTGCAAGGCTGTGATTTTTGTTTCTTTACCCAGAGTTTCACACAGATGAAATAAATGCTTAATTCAGCCCCTCTCTAGCAGCAGTTCACAAACCAGGGGTGGTTTGTGAAACCACACAGTTTGTTCACAGAGACGTATTAAATCGTAACGTTTCTCAGTTCTGTTTGCCTGCATTGGTCATTCCCCCTCAAATTTGGTATTTACTTGTTCATTCATCCACAGCTTGGAGATCTATAGGTTTCAGTCAGGTCAACCTAATGACCAGAAATGTTACCAGTTGTTCATAAACAATTTTCCATTCAAATGCACAAGAGCCTGATTTGGCAGCCCCTTAAGTCAACAGCACTCCTTCTCCAAGAGCCAAGAAACCAAGCTAACAGCATCTTGAATAAAGTATTAATTTTTTTACACTGGACAATGTTTACATTATTCCCTAGCAAATAACCCATCCATATGTTAGTTATGGATGAATTTCTGCCCACACTGTGGGCAAACACTGTGGTCAGAGGTTGCTAGGAACATATATATGTATAGCTGTTAGTCATCATGTTCTCCTATCTTTGTAGAGGACATGATTAAGAGTATATCATTCACCTCTTTTGTTTGCATTATGGAGGGACCTGGCTGAGAGCAGCGGGAATGAACCTGAAACCTCAGTCATGAATGTGGATGATTACAAGAAGGATCTCAGCTAGCATATTTGATCTCTTGCACTTGGAGGACAATTACAGCAAAATCGAACAGCTTAAGTTTTTCTTTAATTAGCCTCCAGTCTGCAATATATGTAGGTTCAGAGCTTAAATAAATTCTTACATAACTCATGGTCCTCTTTTCTTTTTCCATCAATATTACTATTTCCATTGAAAAATATTTAGTTTTTAGAAAGGAGGGAAATGTGATAGTCATTTATTGCCCCCACACTGCTAAGAAATTCCATGCCTTTATGTGCAGGAAGCATTGTGTTGATTTTGGCTTCGCCATGGGTTAAAAATCTTGTTTAAATGTTGCAGAATCTAAATGCTCTTTGAGGTTTTTCTGTGTTGTTTTATGGAAAGGCTTCTGCCTGATTATTTACAGATGCTGTCTCTGAGAAAGCCAAAAATAGTCCTTTACTAATTCAAAATTTAAACTAGCATTTTTATTATTTTATTGTGCAACCAGTAAATTCTGCTCTGGGGTCCTCAGTTCAAAGAGGAAAACCGCCCTTCAGCTCACTCTTGGCATGATGGGCGGCAACATTTTCATTGAGCTAATGGCAGCGCCAAGCCTTGGCAGACCGTAGGGTCCTCTCCAGCAGAAGTGCAGCCTCCAAAGCATCTTGCAGCAGAGATTCCCCAGGTTACACGACCATGAAGGACTCACATTGTTTCAGAAGCTACTTCGCCCACAGTAGCACGGGGTGTTTAAAACAATTTTAGGAATTATGACAGCCCTTCAAGCCATGCTGCTTTTCTATGGCCACCTTGGCTGAGCATCAGTAAGGGATTTTTTTCAAGAGTTCATGAAGTGCTAAGAAACATCTTGAGCTCAATAAGCAACAAATGTTGCTCAGCCAGCTCAGCAAGCAAGCATTTCATCAGATGAAACTCTCCTCCAAAGTTTCCCTTTGCTTCTCCAAGGTTAAGGAGAGTCACGAACACTAACAAACAGGAGGACTATCCTTGTCAAAGGGGAGCCAAAGAGCTTGGATCTCATCCTTGCCAGTCTAAAGACAAATTTTATTCTCTTAGCCACCACCAGCAGAAGAGTTGCACTTTCCTTGCTGCCTCACGTGACTGCTTTTCTATCCTAGGTCCTGTATATACCTGGTTGGGGGGTTGTTCCACTGATCTGGAGACCATGCATCAGACTACTCCAGTCCTATGGATATGGCAGCTCCAGCATTTGCAGGAAAGGGCTGGGAAACAGCACGAACTAGCAATATGGGAGGTGGGTTACCAGACTCGGGGTTACCTGCCTCACCAATAGCTACAGTAAATGCGCAGTTCAAAAAAGCCTTCCTGACCTAGGTGAGCTCAACAGTCTCTCCAAATCCCTGTACTGTGCAACGGTTAGGAGGGAGAGTGATGTATCAAAAACTCAACATTGCAGTAAACAAGAACCTACATTACTATTATAATTACAAAAGGTTCTGCATAAAATATTTTTATAAAACATCTGCAAATGTAATTTTCTGTCTTTCAGCAGGTACTAATACCAGCTGAAAGCTGCTCCTAACTCAGTCTGCACAAACACTTAACTTGCCTACTACAACGTGGCTTGGAAGCAAAACAGGAGCTGTTCATGAATCACCAGTTGTCTCTGCCCAAAAGTGAAGTAACACACAGACACAGGACAATGCCTGTGGGCCTACATGGTAGGCCAAATTGTCTTCTAACAGACTGGCCTGCAATCTGGATGATACCTTTCAAGCACAGGGCTTGGGAGGTTTGTGTTTATTTCCTACAGTCTAATTTCTTATCTGAAAATAGCACTATGGATTTTCTGAAAATAACAGCAAACCCCTTTGAAGCGATTTCTTCACAGACTTTTTTAGTTGGTACAGAATGTGTAGTTGTTCTGCAGTTTCATTAAAAAAAAAAAGAAAGAAAACTGGGCTATGCTTACTTCGTGCAGTTGAAAATTTCCTTTACCTCACATAGACATGGCTACTAGAGATGATTGGAGAAGCTGGTACATTGACAAATAAATTATGTTCTTATTTGGATGCGAAAAAGATTACAAGTTATTTTGAATGGCAGAAACTTCTCAAGAACAATTTAAATTTTAAATTTTAAATTTTAAACTTTTTGCAAACTACAGATTTCTCCCAGATACGAAACTACTTGAGAGTCAAGATCACAAAGTCAAATTCGATCTGAAACACAGTAGAGCTGGGATTCCTACAGGTTCTGGCTGGATGCAACTCATCTCCAGCATGGGTACAACTGGCATCCGCTCATTCTGAATGTGCCGTCAGCTGAGACCTGGGGCCAAATTTATGGACTAAATACAAAATGGTAAAGAGGGGAGAATTCCTAAAGGATGTATTCCAGAGAAGCTGCTATGTATTTAATTGAAATACATTGTTCTGAATGATATAATTAAAGTACAACCAAGAAACTCTGCTGTGGGGCCTAGGACCTTTTGGGGAGTCTTACTAAGGATCATACACCAGAAAGACCTGTGTGATATGTTTAGTCCTGTAAAGTTTCTTAGCCACAGCACAAGCTGGCCATATAGTTATTTCTCTTATTTTTTGTAGCTACATTTTGAAAGATAACATACGTGAAAGATAATTTACACTGCTATGTTACTTTTCATCCAAGGATTAGGCAAACCTATAAATTTCTCTAACAGTGCCATTCCCCACCATTGCCACAATTTAAGAACCTCCCACAGTAACACTAAGCTTTTAGTAAGCATCCCAAAACTTCTGGCTCTTATCTCTTGGGCTACAAATCACTTGTTCAATGTGTTTTGTGTTTTATTTCCATGCTGGGATCGTGGATCTGAGATATATTTGGGTAAAGTTAACTAGATGCCTTCGACTGGCCTTGCTTTGTCTCCAGCTCCCTCGCTTTCTAATGAGCTCTGTGGTTTGTTGTTCTCAGAGGTGGAGAACCACACAACCACATATTTTCTCCTCCTTACCTTTTCAGATGGACATTATGTTAATTTCCCAACACAATACATGCATGCCCATTAGAGCTAGAAGACCATCAGCATGTCCTGACTCTCCTGCTGCCTCATATCAGAGCTCAAATTGCTAATTGCTCCACGGTTCCTCAGGAACACTGCTCTGCCATGATTGCTAGCAAATTCCTTGCCTCAGTCTCAGTCTCTCCTCCTGTATCAAAAGGATGATGACACATATTTCCGTTGTTGAAAAGATCAACGATCACTGTGAGAAGAACAGTGAATTCCTATTGTTGTTGAGGAAAAGATTTCCATAAAAACTCTTCATCTCTCCTCACCTTGTTGATGAATATGCAGTTTATTGATAACTTGACACATGAGAAACCAAAAGATTTGTGGTGAAGACAGAGTGATTGCTCTTTTTCTAATAAAAAAGAGGAGTGTCTAGCAAAAATTTTCTTTGGCTTCAGACGTCTTTAATAAGTCAAATGGATGTGCAAGATGTAACTGAGCATCTTCCTCTTTAAGTGTATGCTGTGGGAATGGTATCATCTGAAGTATGGCTGGGCAAAGAAAATCACTTAATTTTGAAATCTGGTTCTGAGAGAAAAATTGTAGCATAATGACCTCTGATGAAACAATAATAGGGAAAAAAAAAAATCAGGATATGTCCCTAATTCTACTAGTATTATTGTCATCATCATTGCATTCAGTACTCCTGTGTGTTATTCCTAACTCCTACATTGTTTCACTGTGTTGCAACATGTGAGATATAAACTAAACTCCACAGATATTTTGTTTCTTGCTTATTAAAAAATCAGGAAGCTTCTTTTAACAACCATATTGACAAGAAAAGCTCCCACAATTGACTGAAAATTGTATCCTTTTAATCATTTTTATGGTGGAATAAAACTGCTACAGTTGGCCCACAGCATTGCAATGATATTGGGAACATTAAGTGGCAAATCAAGTGCTCCACTTTTGAGGGATTTTCTCCCCCAACCTTTCAACTTAAACATTTATAGGTCTCCAAGTGCTAAGAGGAAATCTGTGCAAAATTAAGTACTTGAGCCCAGTTACACTGGCAAGACTTACATCTAGCCAGAGCCTAAAACTGATCCTTTCTAAGAGCACTTCAGCGGACTGAATTTATTAGCAATCTGAGCCTGGGTGCAAACCACACATTGGATGCAGGTCAGTCAGAAAACAGGCTCGGTGCTTGGTGGGGTTGGGGATTAAATAACTTGCCTCGGATACTGGATCTGAGCAGCACTACTCTGGATCCCATTGGTGCTAATTAACATGTGTTTGTGAGTCCAGGCACTGCACCACAGTTACACAAGCAGACCTGTGAGTGCGGTGCGAGCCACCTGCATGATGGGGAGTCCCTGTTGGGGTCTGCTGATAGTGGTCTGGCTGGCTCCAACTGTTTTGTTACACAGGGCCAGAGGATTCCTCAAGACCTTCACAGCCATTCCTATGACAATGCAGAGGCACCAGCCTGAAACATTTTCTTTCTTCTCTTATTTTGGGCATGTTTTTACTATAGGCTACAATAGTCCCTTGTTTTGCTGTGCCACGCCAGGTTTTATTTCTCATTAGTCCTGTGTGATCTCAGTGTTTCTCCCTCATACCTGGACAGAACAGTAAGCCAAAATTAATGACCCGTGGCTAACATGCATCTTGGCTAATATGTCATCAGGACTGTATCTCCACAAGCAGCAGTCTCTGCTGAGCATCAGTCCTTGTCTTCCTGACTCTGCTGTACTACTCCGTGTAGCTTACTAACTCGCATTACATGTAACATCTTTTGTTGTTTAACACTAATAGGATCCAGTTGAACTATGCATAATTACATCCAGGTCTCCTTCAACGGATGGCTTGTTCCCTCTGTCAGTGATCTAATAAGTAGAGATACCATAAAATGCAGAAAGAGTAATGCACACAGAGGTGATTATTATGCTGTGGTGCTCATGGTAACAGCTGGAACAGATCATGGATTACTGAAGCTACATGGGCTTTGGGATGGTCCCTGCAAAACATTTTCAATAATTCAGAGTTTCTTTCAGTGTGCAGATTAACATATATTTCCAGGCTGCAGTATCATTCTTCCAAATGACTGTTTCCTTCACCCCATTTCCCACAGTCCAAGGAAGGTTATTTAATCTCATAATAGAGATATCCTTGTGAAAACTGGGGAAAAGTGGAAAAAGCCTGCAGCTCACAGTCATCCTTACGTAATAGTTCATAGGGATTCCAGGACACAAAATTCTCTCTCATCAATACCCCCATAATTCAGTTAGCCATAATAAAAGTCATCAACAGGCATAAGCGCCTGATGCTGGACAAGTTAGATCGGTGAGATGGATCAAGTGAAAATTCATTAGTTTGACAGTGTTAGGAGTCAAACCCAGCAGCAGACCGAGGAGCGTGGCTCCAGGATCCCCACTGCTGACCACAGGTGTGGGGAGGGGGCAAGCTGGAGGTGGCCAATCTGCCACCCACCTGGTCAGCACGTTGCCCAGAGCTGAAGACAGTGGACCGAAGGAGAGGTCCATGCACTGAATGTTGCCTGGGATGTATATACACCGTGCAAGGCTCAGAAGAGTTATGACCACCCTGAAAGTCCTTGAAATAGAAAAGGGCATGTGCCAAACCACCCCACTCTCCACAAGGGGAGGCAACAATGGTTTAATTTACAGGGAATTGGCCCATACGCTAAATAATTCAATATTACCCCTTCAAAAGAGAGGGAACCATCACAGGAACAATGTCAATCGAGATGTGTTCTGCTGGCCACAGGAACCAGGAAATTTGGTTTCCATGAAAAAGTGTGCTGGGGCTTGGGAAGGAAATGGAAGGGAGCAAGGGAAGCAAGCCCCAGGGCCAAAGTGAGCTATAAGTGCTCGTGCTGGGTAGGGAGGTTTCTCACCCACTGGCACAAGCCCAGAGCATGTTTGCTGGCAGAAACCAGGGTGCAAAGGCTCAAGGAGCCCCATGATCCCAGGGTAACTCTTGTTACCTGAAGAGCTCCATCCCTCCAAGTTATCCAAGGGTGAATCAGCCCTTCCTTTACTACCATATGCTTAGCCAAGGACAGCTACACTTCATTACCCCTCAGCAGTGAGCACACTCTAAACCGCTTCTAAAAACTTTCCTCTCAATTTAATCCCTGACCTCCCTGGCCTGTAGCTTCTCTACATTGTCCAAAAGCTTTTGGAGAGCAACAGAGCAGGTCAGCCAGACTCCTTCCACACCTCAACAGAAAAAGCAAAATACTCATCCTTTTCACATTACACGTTTTGGGAGCTAGGGCATGCAACACCTCAGCCATAAGGCTGCAGCTCACTGGAGATTTGCAGCTGATGCCTGGATTGCTCCGTAACATGCCACGGGAACCCTCAATGCTGACCTCCCTCTGTGGAGCTGAAGCTCTCATAGCAGCTTCTCCAAGAAAGCAAATGCAGTCAGCATACACGTACAAACATCCAGCAGGATGGGCTGCAAGTCTTAAAAAGACTGTTGAATATCAGTATGATAAATTATGCATCCTACAGAATCATGATCTGTCCAGCTTGCTTCACTATACCTGGCTACATCACATTCAACCCAATTGAGACAAAAAACCAGGCATAGCTGATGGACTCAGCTGCCTGATTAAACCAAGGAAAGAGTTCCATCAGGTTCAGTGGGCACCATGCCTGTGTCTACAGTCGCAGAACAAAGGTATAATTGAATATCAGGATTTTCTGTCAGGAAGAACTGCATGAGAGTCAGATCTCACTTGCTGCTCTATTCATTCATAAAAAATGAGTTTGTTTATTTCTGCTGAAAACGGTCTAACCACATGAAAAATTGTTCTTTGATGCGAACACATACTACAATAACAAAAAGCGGCCCGTGTCATCATTTTACATTATGAACAAATTAAGTTAAATATCATAAAATGCAGTAACTTGATGGTTGTTTTTTCATCAGAATAAAAATGTGTTTTCAGCAGGTTCCATCTTCTCTGCCTTTACAGCCTTTCAGCAAAAACACTATCCTTCTGTCCTAGACAGGTGAGGCTTCTGCTTCGCCACAGCTGCGAGCACTGGTGCCACCCCTGGAATTTGTACAACTTCAACTGGTTTGTTTATATTTGCTTATAAAAAAGACAAATTAGCTCTCACAGACACCAATGTGGAAGTAACAGTGATACCACAGAAGCCTCAAACTTGCCTAACCCCTGCTAGAGACATGCTGAATTAGCTGTAATACCTTCCATGATGCTGCTGCAGCAAGGAGTCTGTCAACAAGCTCTCCTGCAGCAAATACTGCTTGGGGCAAATACTGTCCTGACCTGTGTGAGAAGCTTAACAGTTTTGTAGCCACAACCACATCACTTGATGCTAAACCATTGCTGAACTGATCAAAAGAAATGGGAATGCTATATCCCACCCCATCCTCCATCCCCCTGCCCTGTTCGTCAAGTTTTTGGAGAGGTTTTCATTCTCCAAGTCATATTTTGGATGCATCTAGAAACCATCCTTTGAGCTGTACTACATATTCCCTCGGTGATTTTTTGACTGTGCACGATAAACTCACATTGTATTCTGATACTCAAACTAAAAAAATACAAAAGTAACGGGAAATCTCCTAGTAAAATGTCCCTCTGTTGGTTCCAGATTACAAAGCTTAAATGAGATGAAGACAATCCACACATAAAGACTCTCCTTGGCCTGTACCAGCAGAGACCTAGATGTGTTAGATGAAACTACACAAACAAGTAAAAAAAGTCTTTATGAATTTGCCTGGATAATACTTTGACCTCCTGTTTACAAGCTGTTTACAAATAGGTCTAGAAGCAATTGCTTGTTCACAATATTTTTTGTGGAAAGTAACATAGATGAAAATATGTTTTCATATGACAGCTAACAGAAGAACTCATTTATTTATTGCTCATAAAGGCTCGAGGACTCAGTCATTCAGCGGAGAGGCTCTCCTGGAATCACGGGTGCTCCCAAAATGCTGTCTCAACATTCACTGAACTCTACCGACCTTTATTTAAACTCTGTTTAGGTCTCCAGCCTAGCAGCCAGCAAAGCAGATGTGCTGATTGCTGCTATCACATCCTTCCCTTGGCTTACTGGTTATTACCCACTTTGCTTATCTCAACTCCTGAGACCACAAGCCGCTTGGTACCTGCACAGTTCTTGGCGTGAATTTTGGTTAGCAGCAGATGCTACTGAAATAAGCACCATGAGCAACAGAAACTGGAAAGAGAACAGTTGTTCACTGCAAGCATGAAACATTTTAGTCACTTCTCAGATTTTCTGCACATATGAAATATATAGTTTCTGTAAATGGAGGGGGAGTCTGTAATATTTTTTAGAGCAGGACACTGCTGATTCAACCATAGTGAAGAATGTGACGCTTTTTTGGGGAAATTAAACCCAGCGGAATTTTTAACTATATTATTGTGTCTATGGAATAAGACAATTCCATTTGAAAGATTTGATTATACAAATATTTTCAGATTTATTATTTTCAGATTTCAGATTCTTTAAGAAAAGCTAAAATAAGCTGTGGATAACGTTTACACTCAGGACAAATTGTAATGAACAAGCATCAAAACATTCTGTAACACTGAAAAACTGCTGCACTCAGTTGAAATGTGTTTATTTTGAGGTAACAAAAAAAGGAAACAACTGGACGGTGTTTCTAAATAAATTACTGTGATATCTCACACATCTCTGGCTGGGGAGCCCAGCCTCCTGGTGAAAACTGAGACATAATTTGTCTAACCTGTTTCTCTCTTGAAGCAAAGACACAAAATTTAAAATCAAACTAGAATGAAGTGGTTCCTGTTGTTCAGGAATTCTGAAATTGTACTTCAAGTGAAGACCTCAAAATAAAGCAGTCTAGGCTTTTCCAAGACGATGCTTTCTACAACTGCCCCTTGTTGGTGGGGGAAGTGGGGAGCAAAGTATGTTGTCTTTATTTGGGGAAAAAAGGAAAAAGTTAAAATACCGGAGTTTTCTCTGGGACAAAAAAGTAAAAAGTCATTGACAAGCTCTAGTATTAGAGCAACACATCAGCATTGCATTTTCTTTGAATAGAGGTATTTCCAAATAAAAACAAACTAATATACTTGGAATTTAATACAAAATTCAGCCCTGTGCAATTCAGTCATATTTGCAGCATATAATCCCCCGAAAGAGGTCTTACTATAGAATTATCCAGTGCTTAGAAACTTCCATATCACAAATATATGGACCACTAATCATGGTGAAAATACACTGAAAAAATACCTTTTCCACACAGTCTTTCATTAAGTTCCTGAATTAACTGCTAAAAGTGATGACATAAAAAAACAAACAAAAAAAAGTCTACAGGTGAAGCACCTACTTGTACCAACCAGTGTGAAACTCTGGTGAGACCCTATCTGGAATAGTGCATCCAGTTCTGGATGTCCATCCAGTGTCCACAGTACAAAAAAGACGTGGACGTGTTAAACTGGGTCCAGAGGAGACCACAAGAATGGTCAGGGGGATGGAACACCTCAGGCTCAGAGAGCTGGGGTTGTTCAGCCTGGAGAAGAAAAGGCTCTGGGGAGACCTTATTGTAGCCTTTTGATTCTTAAAGGGGGCCTACAAGAGAGGAGAGAGTCTTTTCACCAAGGCAGGATGAGGGGCAATGGTTTTAAACTGAAAGAGGGTAGATTTAGATTAAACATAAGGTAGAAACTTTTTATGATGACTGTAGTGAGACAATAGGACAGGTTGCCCAGAAAAGTGGATTTCTCATTACTGGAAGTGTTCAAAGTCAAGTTGGACGGGGCTTTGAGCAAACTGATCGGGTGAAGGCTGTCCCTTCCCATAGCAGGGGGCTTGGACCAGATGATTTTGAAGGTCCCTTCTGACCCAAACCATTCTGTGATTCTGTGTTTCTATGCTCCTAGATATCCAAAAAGGTGCCCAAGCACTGATAGAGTGGCGTCCAGTGGGGTTCTTGTTACTTGGGTGTTCTGTGCCATCATGGCTACAGGTTTAGCTTGTGGGCACAGACTTGCTTTAAACTATCAATTACTGTCCAGTTAAAGCTTTCCTCATGTATTTGGTAGGTCAGTCAAGAAGAATCTCTGATTTTTCCAGTTTTCCAGGGAGCCACAGAGCTGGTTTAATCAGGCTTTGGAAAATCAAACTCAGAGCATGTAATGAACGTGTACACGAAGATGCTGGTTACTGCACAGATGACAGGAATAATGCACATCAATATTGGGGTGAGGCAGGTAATGCATAAGAAGGAAGAACATGACAGTTTGTTATTTAAACATGAAAACTGCATTTTGAGAAGGCATTTTCAAAGTAGCAACTAATCCAAGGTGAAGACCTTTGATTCTATTTGCTTCCTCTAGGAGATGTGATAAATACATGTTATTTTTTTCACAAATAGACCGAGAGTATATGGACCCTCCAAAACAACACCTGAGTTGCCTGATGGGTATCTGATGAAGACACCAGCTTATAAGGCTTTATTTGCAAAGCTTTGATGTCAAGAAAGTGAAAAATGCAAATTTTCTAGGACAAACTGTGTTATACTAGAAGAATTTATCAGCAGCTGCCTTCTCTTTTTATCTGAAAAGCTTATTTACATTTATTAGTACAATTTTCCCAACAATCTTCCCCTTTGTTACAGTACTCTCTACCACAGCTCATCACTGACCCCAAGTTATGCTAGAATGGCTTGATCATTAAAAATAAAGTTTGGTGTTTAAGAGGAGAACTTGGTAGAGGATTCACCATTTTAGCTACGCTTTACGAAGAGAGGATATTGAGGACCCCAGTTCACAGGTACATATGAATATGAAGATCTGCCTACAGGTATGGTGTGGCAAGGGCATCCTCTGACCAGAGGGCATGAGGAGCTCCATGCTGCGTAGGCAGCAGGACAAGCAGTTGACATGGAACCTTCTTTGCCCCCTCTCACCAATCATTTGCGATCTTTGCTCTGGGGTCCTGAATTTAGGCCAAAAAAGAAAACAAACCCACATTTTGAGACACGGGAATATGGGAGAAATATTTCTCTTGACATTTTTTTCTTTTTATTGGCAGCCACTGGCAGCCACTGCTCACAGGTTTGGTATGTCAAATGTGGTCCCAGCACACAGGCTGCAGGTGAGGCAGCTGTTCAGCCAGGGCTGCTGCCACCACAAACATGTTTCACCTTTGCAGTCTAGTTGGTATTTATTTGTCCTCATTATGCTAAACGCAAACAATATCATAAAACAAACAAACAAACAACCCCATATTGTTAATATGTTTTCCAAAGATGGTGATTTATTGTGACCAGAAGTCTGTGACAAGGATCCTGTTTGGCCAGTCCGGCCTTTGCAGTTCCTTTAATTGCGGTATCATGAGAGGAAACAACATCACACTTCCTATTATCTTGACTTCTTACATGATAGAAGAAAACAAGCTCAGGCTGAAAATAACCCAAGAACCCTGTACCAAGACCAGAAAAAAAAAATACTGAAAAATTAACGTTCCACATGTTTAAAGAACGCAAACAAAAATGTCATTACACAGACATGCAGAAAACTGGTGTTACTCAAACTGAGCACTGCCAATGCTCCATCTAATGAGTTGTCGAATCCCGAGACAATCAGAAACGGCTCATGAGAGCTTAGTGAACAACAGCATTTGTTTTTCCTTCTGATTTCTCCTTATTAAAAGCTACAGGGAAATCACTGAGCTAGAAAGACTACTTCAATTACTCTTAATTGCTGTCGGTTCTGATTAGCCCAGCCCACGCTGATCCTGCACGGAGCAGCACGGGGGACAAAGCAGGTGCTTCCATCTCTTCACGGTGCTGTGGAAATGCCATCGAGGGAATGGGTATGAGCCCACGATTCACAGAGGCTGGTGATACCCATGACTGCATTTCACGTTAAAAGCAAGCCTTGGCTTTACTGTTTTGCTCCACTCTTCATTTTTTTGTGTTACGTACGCTTGCAGGCTGAGGGACGCTACTACTTGGATGTGAGAGCGAACACGGCTGCAGCAGCTCATCCACTGAGGGATGTGCACATGGCCCAGGGGGCCGATTACATAAAAGCAGTAACAAACATTCTTCTAAAATCAAGATGAGGCCAGAGGCCTGCCTCAAGGGAGCTGAGTGAACATTGACGCTTTTTTGAGGAAAATAGAGGAAGTAAGATAAGCCTGGTCCTTGCTATTTCTCCTTTGGTATATATTTGCAAGTCAGTTGGGGCACAACAAGAAGTAACTGACATGGTTCTTGGACTCACCACAAGAAATAAAGAGTGTCGGAGAACAGAGCTGCAAGGTGGCAAGCTCTGAGTTACCTGGCTCGTTTCTTATAACCTTTTCCCCAATAAGAGAAACATACAGACTGAGATAGTATATATTACCAAATAGAGACGAAGATGGATATAATTTTGAAGCATAAAATATAAAACGAAGTTTATCTGTTAGCCCTTTTATTACCCAGTCATCTAGGACCACATTCAACATCTCTTTTTTTCATTAAAAAATAATAAAACAACAATGAGAATGTGGGAATGTCTATCTCAATTCACCTTGCAGTAAATACCAAATTATTAAATAGCTAAAGGGAAACAGACTCTTTTAATACCATTGCTCAGCAAGAAGATCCAGTACTGGATTTTAGACAAGTATGATTTAACCCCTGTCTTATAACAGTGGGGTGACACAAATATAGTCAAGTCACTTCATACTTCAACACCAGTGAGGACAACGCAGTTTTACTCAGTGGAATTGTACCTGTTTACAGGAGATTTGTCTATGACCTAGGAATGTAATTTGTGAGAAATAGTCAGAAAATTATCTGCTCTCCTCATATTTCTAAAAGCCATATAATATTATTATGAGGAAATGATGTTATAGATGGCTCCAGTGAGTTTCAAAAGGAGCCTGAAGGAAGAAATCCCAGAAAAAAACATTTCTTTGCCTACTGTATAACAGCTGAAATGCATAATCAGTATTTTAAAGCCTGAGGAATCAGCATGGAAAATCCCAAATCCTCATAACAAACCATAATCTGAAAAGAATGATGGTCTGCTGTGGGTATCTCATCTGCACCGGGCAGAGCTGCAGACAAATTACAGATTGTCCTCCCCTCCGCCCCATCGTTCACTGAAACCTTACCCACACCACTGTTCAAATATTTCAAAGCAGCCACTTCGACTTAAATGTCTAGTTTACTGGAAATCCGTTGGCAATGACCTTATGAGTTGGTTGAAAAATAAGCAATGTAATCTGCAAAGCTTTAAACTAGTGCATTTTTAAACGGGGAAGTCTGCTGACTGCTTTTTCACTCTCTTAGTAGTGGTCAGTGCTGGCAGCGAAATGCTTTAAAAAACACACAGGCCATGCTAGAAAAAGATCAAAAGCAGATCAGATGGCAGGGCAGCTCACATCAGTCTCGCAAGAAAGAGGAGAAAACAAACAAAATGAGAAAATGAGATTTTCTTGCTGTGCATCACTCCGTGCTGCCCACCTGCATGCAAGGGCTCCCGGGCAGAAAGCGGCACCTCTGCCGTGGGGCCTGTACCCACAGAGCGAGGAGGACCACGCTGTCCATCACTGCCCCATCCCCCTCCCCACACTGAGTGATGGGACTTTATTGTGGCAGCAGCCGAGCTTTTCCTTCCAGCGCTCCTGCTCTTGGGGCTGCCACTTCTAAGGAAGGGAAGCAAGCCTGGGTGCGGGTTTAACTCAAGTGTTGAACAGCAATAAGGTCCAGGGTGATGATGGCCCTTCTTGGAGGTGGGTAACTGATGTACACGTAGGGCCTGGCTGTCTCCCAGGGTGGGAGGTGAAGCACCGTGGGGCTGTGCTGAGTGCGAGCCGTGGCCGGTTGTGACACGGCTGTCCCTCCCTGCTCCCACTGCACCCCATGCCGTTTTATTCATTCACCTCTGCAAGACTACACAGACTGCGCTGTGCTAAAAATGTGCGAAAGCACGCAGATAATGCTCTTTTTTCTTTAAGAACATGACGCCTTTTAGAAGCTTTGGAGGTGTACACGGAAAAAAGAGTCCCCACCCAGAGTCTTGAATGCTGTACACATGTTCTATGGGGTTTTTCTAAAGGGCTGTGTGGGGACCCATATAAAAAGCAATGAGTTATGTTTATAGCCCTATATATCCCCTCTAGACAGGCACATAACTCCAGCTGACCGGTGAGCACCCCCTTCACGCCCTGCTCTCCTCCTCTTCGTTCTCCTTTCCCGAGCCCATGTGAGAAGGCAGTGAGCGCCCACCGATTTCAGGGCAGACCCGGCACGGCTTATGCAGCAAATTAATAAACCCTCGGCCGGGATTTCGGAAGCTGGCCGTGCCGACGTGAGCGGCGGCGGTCTGTGCCCTGCTGACACAGCTGGGCTGGGCTGGGGCTGGTTTGTGGGGGAGATTGGGTTACAGGGCAGAAATCATAACAAAGGCAGGAAACAGATCAGCACTCTGGGGGTTTAACACCCTCTCCAGGGACTCTGTTGGTTTTCCAGGCTGCAGATGGTTTTAACCCTGTCTTGAAACGCACCCGTGTGGCATGCTCTGCTCCGGTGAAGTCGAGCCCGGAACATTAAATAAAAGCAATTCAAGCCAGCGCAGGAATGGCCCCAACAGATACCAGTCAGAGCAGTCCAAAGGGTTTTACATCACTTTCTATGAATGGGCTCGGAAACATGAACCCTGCTGAACGGCGTCCAAATGATAGTAGTCAAACTCTTGTGACGGAGTCCTTTGGCTGAGCTTTGGGACGACCCTCTCCCCGCTGTTCCCTGCCAGCTCTGCCTGGTTTTGCCAGGCTGCTGCCAGGGCTTGAGCTTCCCCGCAGCCGCAGAATGTCTCCATTGCTTTGCAGCCTGGCTCTCCAGTTTTTGCTGCTTCCAGCACAGGGCAGGAGGAAAACCCCAGCTGACCTCATGCAGTTTTATTGACTCCAGTGCCAAAAAACCAGTTGTGCCCTCAACTGCTGGGTTTCAGTGGCTGAGTTAATGCAATGTCTCCGTCAGAGAGGGAATGTCTTTCATCAAACAGAGCAGCTCTGCAGGACTGGGAATATTTTGGTTAAAGTAACTTGAGGAAAGTTGTGGAAACACATCAGCAATTCCACCCAAGTACTGATTCGCTTTTAGGTGTTGGTTTTTCACTTTGTGGCAGAATGCTTTAGGAGCAAGTCCTACCTGTGATGCAAAGTGTTGCACATTGTGAAGGAGAAGAGGAGCAAGCTACATGATCTCCAAATGAAGGTGTTTGGTGAAAAGAGGACATTTCTCACTAGACTGTAATGAGCACAGCACTACCCTCAGTTCCCGCTGGGAGCTCGGATGTTCTTGAAGTAGCAACCTCAACCTCAGTCACTTAGAGGTTACGAGTCCATTTCATATACAATTCCCATAGCAAAAGGAGAGACAAGTGCCTGCCAAAAATGCTTGCTGTGAATTTGCCCAAGTAAAGGCTGCAGGACTAGAGTGGTATCACGGATCACTTCCAGCAGAACTGTCTGAAGGGCACACATGCAAAGGTGGTGATAGTCCTATAACACACCACCCTTGCAAAGCTCCTGCAACTGGTAGAATAGGGAGGCTTTCTTAATTCAGTTTCCACTGTATTAAAAGCATATGAAAACTATTAAAAAAAAAAAAAAGACATAGGAGTATAGTAGCATAAAAACCCAAACAAACCTCAAAACACACCCACCCTGGAAATGTCTCCCATTCACAGCTTCACTGAGTATTTTCTTTTAACTCACCACAAGTCTTCCCAGAAGAACAACTGAGAAGACATTACAGATTATTTACTTTTCTTTCTAAAACACTATTTTAGAAACCTCCCAGAGGGGAAGAAATAAAATAAAATTATTATAGTGCCACATCAGCGCAATCAGCAAGCTCAAAATGAAGAGGACTACAGTGACCTAAGTATTTGACGTAAGACGCTGTTTAATTTCACAGTCAGCTCTTCTGCTTCCTCTTACAAAGACACTTCCACTTAGTCTCTTCTAGGTCAACTTGAACAAATACATATTCTTGGTAGCTCTTATGGTTATTTTGTGAGGTTTTTTTGGTAATCTGGTTTCATGCATGTGAGAATTCATTCTCTGCAGCAAATGAAAGGCTTTCACAAGGGATCTTCTTTCCATTGGAGACATGATTTATATTCAATTTATATTCAAACCAAGTATAATAAAAAGGGCTTGTTGTGGAGAATACAGCTCCATTTCTCTGTATTAAAGCACTGGACTACTCACAGTAACCTCTTGCATAGACTGCGAATAAAAGCAGCCCCACCATGCTGTATTTCACAAAGCAGCTTGCCAAGAATACGAGTTTCTCAGGAGTCAGATCTGCAGCAGAGGAGCAGATGTGGCTATTGCTGCAACGGTGGGCCCCAGCTGACACCCTCCCACCCTGTGTGTCAGGGCGCACAGGAGTAGCACGCTGGGTAAAGAGGTTAGAACTCGTGCCGTCTCTTCATCTCTTCCTGGCCCACAGTCAAGGTTTGTTGAAGCAAGAGGCGAGCTGTGAAGTTTACGGGGTTTACAGGGTGCAGATTGCTCTCTGACAATGGCAGGCATGTCCTGCAGCCACCAAATTTCCCTGCTGTGTCCTCTTGGAGGGCTCAGTACTGAGCTTGAGGCTGAGATGTGCTTTTTACCTTCTGCTGGACTACTCCAGACTTGACCCGTATGGGCAAAGAGAATGGGAGGAATAAGGAGCAGAGTTCCAGCTAAACAGAAAAGGAACTGGAGCCACCTCTGCTTTGCTCCTGCTACCTCTTGAAAAGAAAAAGCAAAACACGGGGTTCCTTTATGATACCACAGACCGGCATCTCCACAAAGCACATTGTTTTCTTCACAGAATGTTAGGGATTGGAAGGGACCTCGAAAGATCATCTAGTCCAATCCCCCCGCTGGAGCAGGAACACCCAGATGAGGTTACACAGGAAGGCGTCCAGGTGGGTTTTGAATGTCTCCAGAGAAGGAGACTCCACAACCTCCCTGGGCAGCCTGAACTAAAACTTGAACTGTGAACATGGCACAAAGCAGAGGGATCTTCCACGGGTGTGGCTTCACACAGTTTCAGATGCTGCAGAAGAGACGTGTCTGACCTGTGACAAAGGAAAGACTGGCAGAGACGGGGCAAGGAGAGGTTGAATTACAGCCCTCTGAAAAATGGTCTTTACTTTGGTTCTGTTTGATGACCCAAAAGAGGGGCAGTAAAGACATGTAATTCTCCTCTTCCAGCAGTATTTCAGTTTGTTCTGCCCCTCGCACACACAAAACTCATTACTTCGACACTACAAAGTTTCCTCCTATTTTAATTAACCGTGACCAACTATTTAAAAAACCAACAATTTTAAAGTTTTCAATATTTTGGAAAGCTTTTTCAGCTCCTCTGCAATGAGCAGAAGAACCAGATGTTGGTTTGTTTGCTCCCCCTTAAAACTGATCCACTCTGCCTATTCTCCAGTCCTTGCCTCTCCTGCTTTCTGCAAGGCACTTTTAGTAAGGAAATTTTGCCTAATACTGAAATATGCGTACGGTCATTTTTATAAATTTGTAAGAGGTTAAACATGCAGTATCATTAATCAAGCAGAAACCTGTTTTCCTAAGGAGACAAGTTATGGAGCAATGATTAGTTGGCTTGTTTTAGGGAAGCATCACTGTTTAGGGGAGCAAGATGACTTGTGACTGGGGACTTGGAACAGGGTGAGGGCAAGAACCACCTCTCAGATTTTTGGCTTTCCAGACCCAGGGAGCGATATGCTGGGGAACACATTTAAAGTACAAATTTCCAGATGGAACCTACATGCAATCTAAATATCCATGGGTCTGGTTTTTGTATATTTGAAGTCGTGCTGTTACGTAGTCCAACACACTGACCCAAATCCAATCTGGATGTATTCATATGAACCGGAGCACACAGGTTTAAATACAAACACCTGCACACACAAGCAGTGGCATGCAATAACTTCTGGGGACAAGTGCATTTAGTTGTGCACAGATGTTATGTTGAAACCTTGACAGCAGGTGTGCAGATTATTCTGGCTTCAGACCATTTAAAATGTTAATTAAGGACAGGAGCTCTCTCACCCCAAAGTTGAGTCTTACAGGTCAGATTTAAAATGAAATCATCAGTTCCATGAGGTATTATATGCCATATTTCCACTTGAAGCAATTAACTTCTAGGGAGAAGGGAGGAAGGAAGAAAAATATCCTTTGGCTCTATGTATTATTATTTTTCATATCCAGATTGTCCTCCATAAAGCAGAAATGTATGTAAGGAATCTCTCAGTTACCAGTTGTCACTACATACACAGATGGTCTGAAATTATACCCTAACCTCTTAGCAAAATACAAAAGACAAGTATTTTTTTTCTGCCATTGAGTGCTACTGAATGTAGGGTACATTGTCCTTAACAAGTCCTGGGCTAATCCAAAATATAAAACCCGGTAGAATTATCCATGTTGCTGGACAAGACCTTGGTAACAAGCACACAGAAACATGTTATTAAAGTAAATCAACAAGCACTTCCAAACTTTTAAAATTTCAGGTTTTGAAAGAAATGCAGTGAAACCCTGTTAAGCAGATCCTAGCGCCCGGACATCTTTAAAAGAAAACCAGTCATATCTTGGGCTGCATCAAAAGCAGCATGGCCAGCAGGCCAAGGGTGATTCTGCCCCTCTACTCTGCTCTGGTGAGACCTCACCTGGAGTTCTGTGTCCAGCTCTGGAGTCCTCAGGAAAGACATGGACCTGTTGGAGAGGGGCCAGAGAGGGGCCACAAAAATGATCAGAGGGCTGGAACAGCTCTGCTGTGAGGACAGGCTGAGAGAGTTGGGGTTGTTCAGCCTGGAGAACAGAAGGCTCTGGGCAGACATTACAGCAGCAAAAGGTGGGGAGGGACTCTTTATGGAGGAGTGTAGTGACAGGGTGAGGGGCAATGGTTTTAAACTGAAAGAGGGTAGATTTAGATGAGATATTAGGAAGAAATTCTTTACTGTGAGGGTGGTGAGGCACTGAAACAGGTTGTAAGAGCAGCTGCGGATGCTCTATCACTGGAAGTTTTCAAGGCCAAATTGGATGGGGCTTTGAGCACCCTGGTCTAGTGGAAGGTGTCTCTGCCCAAAGCAGGGGAAGTTGGAACTAGATGATCTTCAAGGTCCCTTCCAACTCAAACCATTCTGTGATTCTGTAATTCTATGACTCTATCTGCCATGAATCTGTAGCATTATGAAATAGCTGTAAGAAAAGATACCACAAAGTCCTGTTACATTGGCCTGAATGTCTGCACAAGACTTTTAACACAAAAATCTCCTAATGAGCATGAGCTGTGCTGAAGAGAAGTGGGTCCTAGTGTCTTGCACTCAGTCTCCCACAAAACCTCCAGCTGCCTCCGTTAAGAGTCACAAGCTGAAACACAAAAAACCACATTCACTTTTTATTTATTTAAGGCATCAATCTCTCTCTCTGGCTGGGTAGATTTTCCAGATGCATTCCTGACTGGGCTGAAGAGTATCTTCAGGACACAAACCTCTCCACGCACTCATTGCGCAACACTTGTCCATGCCGGCTCCAGGCACAGAACGAGGCTCCTTCCTGCTCACGCCTCCCTCCCGACCCCCCTCACTTTCCAGAATCTCAGCCCACTCACTTAACCCAGGCTGAAACAGGACAAATGGAAATTTCCCAGCTCCCTGGCTGCTTCACGTAGGTTTATCCATATGCGGAAGGTTAATCGAGACTGGATAAAATCTTATTCCAGCTTTCCTTTGGCTAATCTGTTGTACTGCAGAATAGTGGAGTTTGAATTGGTTTTGACTTAACAAAACAACATACTGTCCCTTGTTAGTGTCTGCAACAGGCAAAAGAAGCCTAAAACAGTTGTAGATTCTTTATTTGCCCTATCCCTGTTACCATTCTTTCTCACAGGTTTCTTTAGGCATTTGTACGCCTTCCCCAGCATTTATATAGGACCTAATACAGAGATCTGGAGTTGAAGATCTCTATGTAGTAACTCAAAATGACTATAAGCAAAGCTCCCAGCATGGAAGCCCCTTCACACAGCATCAGCCTCTCCTTGCTACTGCCATTTTAAGGATGTGTGTCTTTAGAGAGGTAGATGTCTAAGCTCCGTAAAAGTAGGTGAAACTAATCCAACTCTAAGACTTACATTCAGATTTCACATGGAAGTCTATCTTCAGATGCAAAATTTTCTCTCTGGAAATCATCAAGAAATTTGCCAAGTACCACAACATGATGTACTGCATTCATGGTGTCACCTGTCCCAGCACACTGGCCGGGCTCAGGGCTGCTGAGTGTGATCGTGGGGGGCAGCAGAGACCGCTGGGTCTGGGTCTAGGTCCAGGTATATGTCCAGGTTTGGGTCTGGGCCAAGCTGGTGAAGTTTCTCACCTCTCTTGCAGTGGCTCCAGCCACACAAAGGAGGGAAATCTTGATGTAATATTAAATTACATCCTATGTGAAAACATCTTGGCACTTTTGTTCTAATGCTTCTGAGAGTTCAGCAGACAAAACAGTTGAATCTGATCTTTCCCCTTCTCTGGGATGTTGCTGAAGGGGACAGCAGGAGACACGGCTGCCCCTTTAACTGTAGCAAACAGGAATGACTACAGGGGCTTTTGAGCAAGGCGGCCAAAGGAGGAGGGACTTCCTAATCTGACAGCGAGGAGCATATTGTATGAAGTAGCACAGGTGTCTATTAACACATCTGTCAAGCTGACTTGTACCAACTATTTATCTTTGTAGCTGCTAATTAAAACATGCAGCTCTTGGCTGTTAGCATACTTGTTGTTCATAAATTTGCTGACAAAGCAATGGCAGCAGCACTGCTTCATGCAGACTGCACGTTCAAGGGTCTGACACGATGGGACGCTGAGCAGCATTTGCAAAGTGCTCAGTGCCCTGCAGAATCAGGCCAATGGATGTCACCTCTGCCATGTCACTTAACATTGGTGTTAGAGCTCAGGGACGTTTTGAGGAAATTACCAAGAAATATAAGGAATCTAGGATACCAACGTAAGCAGCACCTGACAGATATGTGTTTTATTTGCGTGTGTTCTTAGATATATCTAACAACATAATCTCAAGGGAAAATAGCACCCCCTTTTTCACAAGACACCAGTTTGTCTTTGTCGCTGGCAGTAAGCACAGCACAGGCGCTTTCTGATGGGGAATGACTCCAAAGTGGGTACAGAAAAGTCAAAGATCAATTAGACACATTTGAGGACTTGCAGCCTTATAGTTAACAGCATGCAGTAAAAAGCAGAGTATAGTAGCAGCTGGCTACAGATGCAGACTTGTATTTTGAATAAAGCTTAAGAGAAGCTCAGGAGTAATGTTGATGTGTGCCGCAATCTCACAGCAGTGAGGGAAAGTCCACTAACAGGTATTTCCAACTATTTTTTCTTCCTTCTTGTGATGGCTTCTTATCTGAAATTTTCATTTCTCTCACAGTTTTCCTGTGTTACTTCTTTGCATGGAAACATAATGGTAACAAGTGCTGAAAATACAACACTGAAGTTTCCTTCCAAGACACCAGTTTCACAGGTAATGTTGTTATGAAGTCAAACAGCCCATAAGGCAACTTAGGTGTTTTGGCAACAAGCTGACTTTACCAAAACATCATTATTTGTGCAGCTTGTGTACAGGGAAATAAATACAAAATCCCCAGATGTTGCTTACAGTGTGGCCAATAATTTTCATTCCATTAGTAAATACAATGCACTGTTCAGCCCACACAGCTATTTTATAGCTCTAATGAAAAATAGAGAGCAAAATCTACACATAATGGTGACCATACCACCTTTCAATGCACTGCTATAAAAGACTGAGATTGGTCAAACAGGTATTCCTCCAAGCATGCAAATGCAATATATGAAGAAACATGTCAAGAATTTTAATTGTACGAGATAGGAAAAACCCGTAACTAAGAGAAAATAGATTGCCTACATACGAGCACACAGCTGGAATGACTTTAGTCGACACAGCACTGCTAAGAGGCCTATTTCTGGGTTTGGATTAGAAGGAAAAGTGCCTTTAGCCAGGCACAGCAGGACAGGTTGGAGAGGGGCAGCTCCAAACCCACAGATCTGAAGGGCTCTTACAGCTCCTAAGTTAGCAGAGGACACACAGATCCATTAAGTTTTGGGATCTCGCTATTACTGCCGACATTGATGGATTTATTACAGTGCACCAACTATTTTCCATCTTTAGGAAGACTGGTGGTTTTAAATTTGTGGTTTGAATGTATCAGTAATAATCCATTTATCACCCATGCCTTTCACATCACAAGAGACAGAAGCTACTGACAGAGGAGGAACACAGCCGGTGGCATGCAGGCACCTTGACAGCTTGTGAGCACCTTGACGTTCCTCTGCAATGGCAACAACTGCACGCATGTCAGCGTTTATTTATTTATTAAGACTTCAGTTCCCTGCCAATTGCCTCAGTACTCTGAATATGTACTGGAAAATAAAAGATAAGAAAGACAAACCCTTACATAGGCAGTCCCTCCACATGCAGCGCCTGACGCACGGGACTGAAGCCCCAACACAAACCCCGAGGGTGCTAGGCAATCTCCACTGCTCAGAGCTCACCTCAGGAGGGGACTGGCTTGGCCCCCTTCCACCCTACTGACCACTGCAATTAAAAGAGTCACTCCAAATGAAATTTCTCAGCCTAAAATGAACAGCCACACGGGCACCGCCATTCAGTGTGGATTTAATTACCCCAGGATGCTGGCAGACAAAATCCTCATCTGATAAATACAGCCAGGCCAGTGAACTGGAAGCAATGTGCCTGACTTTCCTCTGGCTTTGTGAGTATCAGTGACCCTGTGATTTTTTATTAAGCTGTACAATTATATGCTGCAGGCATACATGTGAAAGAATGCCCAGGGAGAAATGTGGCTTGTGGCACCTGAAATCCCTCACTAGTCATTTACAGATCGTAAAGAAAAGTTGACAAATTTCTAAAGCTTAGAATTTTTTTCTTTTCTTTTGTTAGGGGCTTAAGGTTTGCATGGATATAGCACAACACCAAACTGATGCCAGACAATTTTTGTGCGTGTTATTATAGATGTGAACAATGGCCTGGATTTATCCAGAGATAAGGACTAAAATTATTCTGTCTTTGCAGCGTTAATCAATAAACACTATTTGTAAACTATCACAAAATTCCAGGCCATGGGTTTTAAGAAGAGCTTACCATGATCATGTTTGAATTGTTATTTATGGGCAGAAAAAAAAGTATTTTTAAAAACTTTTTCTATCTCAAACTTTTCATTCTTCACTGTAAACCATTCATAAAGCTTTTATCAATTGTTACACTTCCTAAAACTCCCCAGGTGCAACCTATCAAAGGTGGAGACAAAATATATAGCTTCTCACTGTATAAAATACTACAAATGATATACGGTGACAAAACAGTTATTAAATGTATCAAGTTCAACTGCTACCAAAACACTCATCAGGGGAAAAAAATTCCAAATATGTTTTGAAACCCAGTGGTTTTTTCCCCCACCTCCTTTTAGTATAGCAGATGTCACTGCCACATGGCAGGATGATTTGTCCATTTTTGGCCCAGAAACTCCTAGGTGTAATCCTTACACCTGGAATGATGCTCAGGAGCAAGGTTGTTCACAAGCGCACAGAAGTGACATTGTGACATCTCTTGCATAACCTATGGAAGAGACCTAAAAAAGCACCTACCTTACTTGAGAGGTCCCCAAAGTAACTTTTATCCCTCCCCCTCCTGTCAGTTGTTGACCTACATGGTGTGGGGAAGGCCAGAGGACCAGTGCCTTGGTGCGCACTGGAGATACCTGGGGACACGAGGGACCATCCCCTATTGATGGCTCAGCCCCATGGCAGTGGGATGGTGAAGCTGGGGAGGATCCTGACTCATGATCCAGAGCAGGGGGGTGACCGAGATGGGTTGTACCATGGAGAACAGGCTTACAGCCTCCAATTCTGGCTGTGTTTGCCAAGGGCAAAGGGTAATTATCCTACACAAGCTGTTTAGTCTCCTACTTATCTGTAGTGGACTGGCCCTATCTTTTGATTCCTTGGGAGGTTTCTCTTCATCAGCAGGGCTTTCAGCTCATTTCTTGGAAGCCTCTTCTCTAAAACATTACAAATGCGCTTGGCAACCATTCAAAGACCATCCCCTTTGCTTTCAGCTGTCCCATATTGTGCTGTAGCTTCAAACTCCACAATGAATAACTTCACAATGAAATTCCTACATTAAACACACTTTTCAGTAAAGTGCAGGTTTTAAGTTCTAGAAAATTAACATAAAGAAACAAATTTCACCATGCTCTCCATATCTATTACCTAGGAGTGCCACAAGCTAGAAAGACCAGAACTGCCAACCTCAGAGTCCATTAGTTCCCTTCAATTCCTTTGCCTGCGGCTACACTTGCAGCCCAAATCTCAGAGGAAAGAGTCAAACCCCTGCGGTGAAGAGATCTCATCCTGCTATCTACCACCTAGAAACTAGTCTGAGCTCTCAAGGCTGGTATTTAGCATCCCAAAACTGTGTAATATTGAAAAGCAAGTTTTGCTTTTTTCTCATTCATTCTTTCCCAAAGTGGGGTGTGTGTGCGGTAGTGCAAACCAATGACACTGATTGACGAAAGAGTTAACATCAGTGGCAATCCAGTAGAGGAAAACCAGTGGAGAGACACAGCTTGTTATCTGGAGCAGATAACTTCAAAGCAGCCTGAGCAGTGACTGATGATGAAGTACCGGTGATAAGAAACACGCTTCCTCACATGCTTTCTCACTGCAGCGATCTGGAGGCATTGCAGCTGAGCATCACAATTCTGGCAGCATCTCTGCACATCTGTAACATCCGCTGAGATGAAGTAAACAGCATCAGTCAGCTGGAAAGAACTCTTCCTTCAGCCTCCCTGATCCCCTGCAGCAAATTTGTCCCAAGCTCAAAAGAGAAAAAATGCTGGTGTGTATTTTTTTAGCATATTGGAGTTCTCTGTATCTGTATTCATTGTTATTTAATATGTTAGTGTGATATGCTTAGTGTGTTTGGCTTAATATGACCAGTTAATGTTCTGCTGACTAAAAAATAAAGTAGCATGATAAATTCTCTGAAATTAGCTTATCTGAGGAGGAGAGACAGAAAGATTCAGAAAAAGGAGAAGTGGTGTAGGAAAGCACGTATTCAGTCCTCTTTTCAAAAGCTTCTTCCCCAAAATGAGAATTGTTGGAGAAAGACTCCTTCCTTCCCTCTGCAGATCTCTTCCTTCCTTGAACCAAACTACAGGCTCCAGCAACAAGGAAACTAATAATAAACTCTTCAGCTGAACTCTAGGAAAGCAGTTTGATCAAGGTTTTGCCTGCCAAGTGCTGACCAACACATGTTCCCAGCTGCCAGCAGTGACTCACCACAAGCCATGTTTTTTACAAACCAGTCGTGCTTTAGCACGTTTTGCTCCAAAGACTCCCACTTCCAAATGATGGAGTCAAAGGCACTTGAGTCATGGTCCTCCTACTATGTCTCACGTCAACAGGGCATACAGAGACTACTCTGGGCATAATATATTAACACAACTGCTCTTATATCATGGCTCCTGAAACAAAAAATCCACTGCTGCTGTTATTGTTGCCCACCCCAGCAGGCTGTACATGAACAGTGCTGGGAGTTCTATAGCGCCAGCCAGCAGACAGGACAAGAGTCCTTTCAAAATGACCTTTCATCAAGGCTTTGTATAGCAAAACTTGGTTCTCACCTTGGGCTTCCCCCATATTGCCTTCTCTGACCAGTGAGGACACAGGGCAAAGAGAGACCACCAGCTGGGTCAGCAGGCATAACATTTCCTACTGGTCAGGTAGGAGCTTGAACTACTCAGCTGCATTTCAGCCCCAAGAGCAATCTTTGGTGCTTCACTGGAAATGCCAAACTGGCTGGCCAGTGAATTTGTGGTTTTTCAAAGACGTGCGTGTCACCTTACTGAACGGAGGAGCCTGCTGCCAGGTGAAGGAGCAAGTGCTGCTGAAGGCACGTGGCTCCCGCTCCCTCCAGAGGTTGCTCAGAGGCTGCCTGGAAATGCAGCAAGGACTGTGGAAATGGGAACACACCGAGTCAGGTTTTCTGAAGGAGGGGAAATAACCCCTTTAGGGGGCCACAAAAGCCACAAACAGCACTCGTGCTGGTGAAGGAACGTATGGAAACCAGGTCAGCTCAGCTCCTCCTTGTGCTGCCCTAAAGATGAGGAAGGGGGTATGGAAGGAAGTTTGGGCTTAGAAGTGGTGCAGACAAAGAAGGCTTCTGGGATCAGGACACTACTGAATCCCACAAGTCTCACCAGTGCTATTGCTATGGCTTTATGGTCCCATTCCCCGTTTTGATGAGGCTCTTGCAAAGCAAGGAAGGGTTTGGGATGATTTGGAGTTTAACTTTCAAGAATTACAGACATCTGGGAAACCTCCCTCATCACACCGAGGTTGTTTTCATGAAGGAGCATGGAGGTTATGGTTGTTTCCTAAGGGCAGAACTACACTGCCTCCTCCTTTTGTGGTGAAATCTCCTCCTCCTGCCACCACCAAACCGCTGGCCCTCTCCTCCCTCCTCACCACCCCACGAAGCACAACAGCACAAGCATTTATGAAAAGCTCAGGTAAAACTTGCATGTTTAAGGGGAGACATGACTCACATTGGTAGCACCACATTAGCCAGGAGAAGGAGAGAAATTAAAACAAGTTAACACGCAAAAATCCCATCATGTCACAACAGTGCACTTACTATTGGGACAGTAGCGACAGTGGGGTACCCATACTGACCAGGGATAGCTGGGTAGGGGACAACACAGAGGGAAGCTATTTCTACAGGTGTTAATAAATCTTAATATTTTTTATTCAGCTGGAGGTGACAGAAATGAAGAGTTAGCATTTCTTCCCATTTCTCAAGATTTTTTTTTCTTTTTTGCTATTCCAGGGCCTAATCCAGAAAAGGGAAAAAAAAAAAAAGAGTAGGAAAAAACCCTATGTGCAGCCTTGTGGCAGGACTTTCCAAGCCACAGATGCTGGCTCTGTGGCTGGCTGACCTATCCAAAATAAAGCTCAACAGCAGGGAGCAGTGGAGTAGTTCAGGGGGTAGAAGAGGTCATGCGAATGTGATCCCCACCTCCCGAACACTGCACCTCCTTATGCTGCTCCCCCTCCTCCTTTTGGGATGGAAGGAATTGTTGACTTATTTTTTATTTTCAGCCTGACTTTCCTATCCGTTTGCCAAGTGGGGTTGTTGAAGGTGACTCTTGTTTCAGTCACTTTCCCAGGAGAGAAAAGGCAAGGTGAGCTTTTATCCTGATGGCTTACAGTTGAAAAGGCAGCTAGTGGCTTGGATGATGAACCCGTTTGGCTACGCCAAGACAGAGTCAGTGCTGTGGGAGCTCTGAGGCCACCATGTCATCGCCTCATGGCTGGAGGGACAGCAGTCAGCCTGCCCCAGGCAAACCTATCAGCTGCAAAGGCTGGAACCCTTCCCTGAGGGAAAGAGAGCACAAGAGTCTTGAAAAGAGGCTGAAAGCTGCTGTGGTCCAGGCAGAGATGTGTGGCACTGTCTTCTTCACATGAGAAGGGTATTTTCAGCGAACAAACATCAAAAAGGGAAAGTAAGTATAAAAAAAGGCAAGAAAGTGACCAACCTTGTATTAATTGTTCTTTTTTGAGGGGAGTGCACAACATATATCCTGGCTCAACTGTCAATACAACTTCTGTGAGTCTGCAGGAGGTCCCATGCCACCACTCTTGGGAATACCTACAAACCTCACTGCACATTGGTCTGTGGGCCAAAGGAAAGCCCAGCTGGGCAAAGGACATGTAAGAGGCATGGACCTTTTATACAGCCAGCGCATTCATTTCTGTTGAGGTATGGGCTTCATTTTAATAATGAATATGACCTAATAATGAAAATGACCAAATAATGAAATCAACTACTTCTTGTTTCTGATTGTGGCTCTTTCTGAAGCATTAAATTTGCCAAGAAAATAAACCAAGTCTAAAAATCACACCTTTCTCTGGGCAGATATTAGACTGAAGTGGATAAAGGGACCGTACCTGTATGTTTTGAAGCTGCCGGCAAGAGAGATTTTCATAGCAAGTGTTTGACTTACCCAAAGCACTACGCAATAGCAAGCTGAAAGACCTGCTGCCACTTACCAAACCTCTTGTAGCCAAAGGACTGCACCTCCTCCTCCTCTGCAAAATCGTCTGGAGAAAGAAAGACAGAGGAACAGATTACTACTACCACTGGAAAAATACGAGAAGTTTTTATAGGTGCAGGTTCATAAATTAATGTACTTGAAAGTTTAATGAGTTTGTAAGGCATGTTACTGATTTTCCCCTCCATTGCTCATATCCCACCTCTGTCCCTGGGTGGAAAAAGCAGTTCAGAGCCTTTCCCCCAAACCAGTATCACCAGCAAAAATCCAGACTACAAATGCTTTATCACCTGGCAGCTATCTTGGGGCCTGCTTGGCCACCAAAGTATAGACCGGAGCAGACACGTCCCTCATCACAATGATGGCCACGACTGTCACCAGTGTGCTGCTTGGGCAGGCTCACCCAGACCACAGCACTCACTCCAACCCTCTGCCTGCACTGTGCGGGTGGTCAGGCTCGGGTTATACACGCACCAGCTCGGCCCTTTGCACAAAGTGCTCTGTGTAGCTATGCCAAGTAACAAGAGAGGAGTCAGAGGGGACGGCTGTCTGTCCACCCACCACCTCCCACAGGCACTAGCTAGGCCTGAAGTGGCAAGAACCAATTAAAAAATGGGAAACGGAACTGAGGAACTCAAACAGATGAGAAAAATAAAAGCCATTTAAGTCCTGTCATTCTCAATTTCACCATCTAGCAAGCAGTAAAATGCTAATAATCACAAATGTATTTTGTCGGAAGCCTAATTTCTCTCCACTTCCTTCCAGCAGCAAAGGAAAAGGCTGGCATCAGCAGAAGAAACACACACATGACTTTTTTTTTTTTTTTAAAGGATATGTTTTTGTTTGTGTGTTCAGCCTCTTTCTACCAACACAACTCCTCTTTCTGCTGAGTCAGGGAAGGCGAGAGCCCTGCCTCTCCACCAGCACCAGCCTCCGCACCAGGGAATCACAGAATCATAGAATGTCTTGAGTTGGAAGAGACCCACAAGGATCACGGAGTCCAGCTCCTGACCCTGCATATGACAACCCCACAGTTCACACCGTGTGTCTGAGGGCCTTGTCCAGTCTCTTCTTGAACACTGTCAGGCCTGGTGCCATGATGGCAGCACAGCCCAGGCTGCCCCTCTCCTGCAAGGGGAGCAGAGGAGACCTGGTTCCCCTCCCACAAGCACCATTTCATGTGGTGGGAAGCCCCCGCAGGGCTCTCTTTAAAGAGGACCTTGGATACGGCTTCCCAAGTGGCAGCTGGTGGTTCGCAGCCACCACTGTGCTGAGGAGCCATGTTGCCTTTGCCAAGTTTCCGAGAAGAGGCGGGCGAGTGAGCCTGCCTCCACACTGTGAGAAACACTGCCGGGGACTAATGGCAATCCCTGGTCCCCAAAACCCGTGTACTCCCAGGCTTTCATCTGCATCGCAGTGGTGGGAGGCAGACTCAGCACCTCAGGGAGCTTCAGTGGCTGCTCACCACCTTGTGCCACCCTTCCAGCACGGGATGTTGAGGAAGCTCGCCCACTTGCAACCTCTCCATCCATCCTTAGCACGAGGGGAGAAGGAAACAGAAGCTCAAAAGCCAATCAAGGAGTTCACCAGAAGGGAACACTGAATGGGCAGTGGTGGAAAAGCATGCTTAAAGCAGACAAATAGATCTGATGGAGTGAGACCTGTGTTCGGTTAGACATTTGTTGTCCACAGACTTACTGCGTATGAACAGGCTGCTCTGTGTCATGAGACTCAGCTCACTGGTGCTACACCTAACTCAGGCCACAACAGAGCCTTCACTTCAAAGGTGAAGATATGGTCCTCAGCCAGGCTCAACAAAGTCTAAATGATTTGAGTGTACACCTAGCAACAAACGTGACCTGCTCCTTCCAACCTGCAAGGTGCCACACACAGAAGTCTGAGGGAGAAGTTGCCTTGAAGAAGCAAAGGAGTCCATGAAATGCGTAATTTTTCAGAATGTCACTCTTTACTCTGACAGTACTTTTGATAAAACAGCTCAAAACTCATATTATTCCCCGGGTAAAACATACTTTGCACACTGCCAGAGGTACTCCTGTCCATACCTTAAGCTAGACCCAAAATTCAGAGGTGCACTTTAAAAAATGGAGGAATCAGTGGACGCTCATTAGGCAAAACAAGCGCACCCTCATTTTGAAGGCTGAAAGAATCCTTTAAAAAAACAAACCAAATAAACCCTCACAATTGTACCAAATGTTATCTGAAGACAAGGTCACCCGACAAAACATGACAAATACTAATAAACCATAAACAGTCAACAACTGAGCTGCTCATCCCAGCAGCGAACTATTCAGGAAAAATCTTCCTCTCTTGCACAAAAGATAAAATGCTGCACAATAACAGATACCAGCTCCAGAGCCCTTTGCTTCCTGCCCTCTCCTGCTATCAGGGCGTAATACAATTGCCTCCTTTGTTTCTCAGGAGCTGTAACCTGGCTTATCTGATCCATATCCGATGTATACAGCATGGTCGTGCTTAAATCCCACAGGTTCACCCTACGCCACATCTCCAAGACCTTCTTCCTGGGCTGCCAGCCTCTTCTCCAGTTGTTTGGTTTTTCACGCTTAGCCCAATGGCATTGCTCTCTGGCCATGCATTTATAGTCATGTTTCAGTTTCTTTCGACTTTTTAATATATATTTATATATATATACATACATATGTTTTATATACATATATATAAAATTTATATATTTATACACACACTTTAAAAATATATATATACTTTTTAATATTTGCAACACTGTATGCTGTGCTTGCATGAATTTTTTTTAAGCTCTTTTTTTAGAGCCACAAAGATGATTAAGGGACTGGAGCATCTCCCTTATGAGGAAAGGCTGAGGGAGCTGGGTCTCTTTAGCTTGGAGAAGAGGAGACTGAGGGGTGACCTCATTAATGTTTATAAATACGTAAAGGGTGAGTGTCATGAGGATGGAGCCAGGTTCTTCTCAGTGACAACCAATGATAGGACAAGGGGCAATGGGTACAAACTGGAACACAAGAGGTTCCACTTAAATATGAGAAGAAACTTCTTCTCAGTGAGGGTGACAGAGCACTGGAACAGGCTGCCCAGGGAGGTTGTGGAGTCTCTGGAGACATTCAAAACCCGCCTGGACGCCTTCCTGTGTAACCTCATCTGGGTGTTCCTGCTCCGGCAGGGGGATTGGACTAGATGATCTTTTGAGGTCCCTTCCAATCCCTAACATTCTGTGATTCTGTGAATACTTTATTCATTAATCTCCTAATTTTGAAGAGCACTTGTGGCATTTGAAAAAGGAAGTGGAGACAAGCAAGGGCACTTTTGTCAACAGATGACCTGGCTCCCTGTTCACTAAAATCTAAAACATCATATCAAACTTTTTAAAAATCCCTGTGAGTTGATCTAGCAACAGGCAGCAAAGTATTTTAGGGGAAGTATATTAAAATTATTTAACATACTAAGCTCGGCCATCTTTCAGTCACAATTGCCACTAGGCACTTTTCTCCAATCATGCACAAATATAACATTTTACAATATTAATGGTAATGTTACAAGTTTAAGGAAAATAAAGGTGGGAGGAAGAAACGAATAAAACAAGATACAGACTAAATGTTCAGAAATGAACAGAACTGTGTCCTTTGGAAAAAGGAGACTAGGATGGGCTGAAAGTCCTACTTCAAAAGAAATCTGTGTTTGGAATATTAAAAATCAAGCTGACAAACAAGCCTATAAATTTAAGTCCCAAGGCAAAGCCATGTGCCCCAGCCTGCTCCTCCCGTGTTTTTTGGGCAGTATTGTGCTCACAGGAGGCAACAGAAACTTGGCTCTCAGCTCCCCGTTCCAGTGCTGAAAATAATAAAGTTTTGTCACAAATTTTACAAAAATTTCAAAGCTTCGTGATAACTTTGAATCATGAAAATACAAGAGAACTTAAGTTTTCACCAAAAAGGGAACAGCTTTTCTAGAGAAAAAGATGAAAATGTGATCTGTGATGAATTACAGAGATTAAGAAAATACACACCGAGTAGGAAAGTAAATAGTAAGAAAACTCCAGCATGTTTTTATGCCTTATGCTTTTAAAGGCAGCATCAGAAATTGGAGTGGAAGAAACTCGTGAGTTTTGAGCACCATGGCTGATATTACAAAAGGAAATTTTGCATTTTTACATCAGTGGTGCCCATACACTTGAGCGGCACTACAACTGGTATAAGAGCAGTTAGTTTAACGTTGTGAAAGCCATAAGTTAGAAATATTTTTCTTTAGTTTAAATCCGACCCTTCTCGGTTACAAAGAGGACTGGAATTAATGCAATATTTCTGTTACATACATATACATTTATATATAGGCAAGGCTTATTTTTCTGGGGTGAAAAATATGAAGACTCATCCTTGAAGCAGATAATAAAGCAGAATCCATTACATCCCAGCTGGAACAATTAACTCTTTAGTGCTCGTGGAAAGACAGGTATAATTTAGTTATGAACTGTTCTACTGAGCTCTCAGCTGTGCGCTGAAAGAGAGGAAATCTAGTTAAGAAAGACGAAGAAACATGAAAAGCTGGTTAAAATGTAATTTCTTATTTCACTGACTTCTACTGAGCTCTGGCAGAAGGAAGGTCCATAAAAAAGGTGAACTTTGGGCAGAACAGTAACACATGTGAGCAACCAATTGTATTTAGCCATGTAGGCGAAGGACCACCGGAGATCTCCCATTTCATCAGGTTTACAAGAGTCTCCTTGGAGGCTACAACAGATTGTCACGTGGAGCTTACAGCAAACCACTAAAAACAAGTGGTTAGCTGTAGCTGAGTGGCAGTACATCAAATATTTTAGGGAGTGGGTACAAAGCAAGAGCTCTGGCCCCCCCCCCAAAAAAAAAGCTTTGAGATACTTTGGCAATATCCACACCCCACCAAGTACCTATGCCAAATTCTGCTTGCCCTCCAGTTACAAATTTTTACTGCAACACCTCTAATAAATACAGTTGTAGAGTTAAATAAGTTACAGTACAATGCTTCAAGGGAGGGGAAATTATAAAAAGGCTGTTCAGCTGGGGATTAACACAGCGAACAGAGGGAATTCATTTAATCTAAAACAAATTAGACTCTCATTTGATTAATTTGCTAGAGGCAAAGCAAAAATCTGTGGAGTAGAACTGTGTAATTTCTAGTTCTTGTTTTTAAATCTTAAATAAATTAATCATGGACCACTTAAGAGTCAGTCTGAGGTCAAGAAAGAAAGAGCTGGCCTGAAGCCACAAAGGATGCCAAAGCTGCCCTGGGACTATATGGGGCCTATCACCACCGCACCGTTCGGTCCCTTTGCTGGAACAACACCAGATCTGAGGAGCCTTTGGTGCAAGGTGATTTTCGGGAAATTGTTTCCATTTTCTCCCCTTCCTTTTTTCAGGTGTCATTGTTGGCATACAGAAGGCGTTACGGAAAGCTGCTAATGTACATGTCCAGCTGTCACCCTTTAATGGTACAGCCCGCTCAGCCATTTAAACATAATTAACTAATGAAGCGAACCAGACCTCAGAACCATTGGAGATGTTGGGTCCTATGGTGGCTGCAGACACATGGTATCCATTCCTTTCTAGACCTTTGGTGTGCAGTCAACATGGGTTTAAAGTCTTTGTTTAAAGACACTGTTTGAAGTCTTGAATTAAGAAAAGACATCAATATTCTATACTGCATTTCAAATCTATGAAAATCTGCTCCAGGAGAGAATGAGACATCTGGACTAAAAATTGCCATGCTGAGTTTCAACTGAGGTTTTAGAAGCTACTTTATAATCCCCCTGCAAATTGAATTTACAGTACTCGAGAACTTACCCCTGAGTAACTCAGGACTATAAGGCTAAATTGTAGTAACAAAGACATCCAGTGCAAAAGTTTCCTTTAAAACAAATCTCTCTCTCAAAGAGCTGTAACAGTTAGGACCCTGCCTTTCCCACTGACTTAATAGGAACTATATAGTTGTATCCCAGTGCAACTCTGTAAAATTCATTTTAATATTATAAAGAACAGGAGGGGTTTTTGTACCATTTGAAAAGACACTGTGCCCATTAGTTGAAAATGATGATATTCCTCTCTTTAATCCATAAGCCAGCATGGATGTAGAACTCTTTTCAGAACCGTGCAACAAGTGCATCCAGGATCTGGCCAGAGGGACCACCTGCAGTGTCAAAAAGCAACTTCTGCCTCCTCTCTCCATCTCAGCCCTCTCAGGGAAAGGCAAAACTTGTCAACTTGTGAGGTTTCTGTAATATTAACAACTGTTCAGACAGATGAGAACAGTGAACACCAATATCTTTCTCATATCACATTTCAAAAGCTTTTTGAGCAGCCACCAGGTTTATATGCATTTCTGGTCACCATTAACCGGGTCTACATTCAAAGTGCTGACCTAGAGGTGAAACTGAGCCAGCAGAAGCACAGCAAGCAGCTGTGGTCTTCAGATGTTGATGACTTCATCAGTTTAATTGGTTTCCACTGGTTTTCATAGCTTTTATTCTGGACAGCCTCCTGCTTGTGCTAACAGGCTGTTCATTCCCCTCTCTCTTCACAGATGCTTTGTTTCACTTGTCTTCTTCTTCTGCCTTTCTCTGCTACTTTTTCTTTATAGCCCCTTTTCACATTCAAGTCTTTCTCTCTGCTTCTATTTTGATAAGCTCTCCCTCATAAAAACCTACCCCATACTTAAACCCCTTCTCTATTGATGAGGTTCCAAGCTGACACATCACACAATGCCACAGTTGCTGGCTCTGTGTGTTGTGCCCATATTTTCCACCTGGTCCTTTGTCCAACTTTTCATGCAGTAAGCTCCTTTGGATGGGAATTACATGGATTCTGCATTTGCAGAGTACCTGGTCTTTAGGGAAGCTGTGGCAGAAGTTCAGCTGAGGCAATTCTGGAAGTGAGTCCACCTCCCTGCATCCCAAAGCATCCTTTGGGATATCGTTTGAGCCTGGATTCTGGCAACAAGACTGAGGCTTTTTCCCACCTCTGTCCTTCAGGCCCCTGATCCGGGAATTTATCTGCTTTCAGTATTGCAAGAAAGCATGAGGCAAGGCCTCAGAACGGAGATCCTCTCCTGACACTTACAATCTTAGACTTGGATTGTGTCTCTCATCACCTAACACACGAATAAAACAAAACAAAGAATCTTGATAAATGGGTGCATTTTAATATTCCAGTCTTGATCTAGTCCCCCACTGCTATGCCCAAAAAATGTGAAAGCTCACATTAAGAATGCAAAACAAACATATAAGAATGACAGCTCTAGTTTTGCTTTTTAGGCACAAAATGAAGACAGTAAATAAGGGTGTATCTTGAACAAAACTTGTTTGCCCGTAAGTGCCGCAGAGCAGTGCTACAGCACTGGGGTCAGGACCAGCTGCACAGTGCAGAGGGTCACCCTTAGAAGTTAAAAGTTTAAATCATATCGTATTTCAGTGTAATGATTTAAGAGCAAACAGATCTGTTCTCATTAGGGCACTGAAAAATGTTAGAGGAGGCAATTAACAACAGCATTAAAATGGCATATGCATTCCTAACAACACACGTCTCTATTACGTCCCATAACTCATTCACTTTGTTCCCCGGCGACGTCCCAGTCCTCACCTCAAATTTATGCACAAAAAGGGACTGCAGTTTTAGGTGGAAGCAGTGAAACTCCTTGAAAGACAATTCATCTTAGCTTGATCCGTCACTTGTACAGACCACGCTCACATTATTAGGAGGATCAGGTTCGCTTTCAGTGCCTGGTAAAAAAGCGTCTTTATTTTCCTTTCCAAGGGGAGGGCTGGAAGAGGGGAATTTCTGTTTTGACACACAGAACCTCAGGATAAGGAACGTTTTGTGAAGCTGAAGATAACTGGGCACACATCCTTTGCAGCACTGAATTGCTTTCATCCTTGACACTTCTTCCAGCTCTCTCTCTTTATTTTACTCTGGTTTTGCTCTGCAAGGCCTGATCAAGCTCTATCTCTCTGCAAGATTACCTTTCCCTCCTTATCCTAGCAGGCAAAGGTGTTTGAACCTCTGGGCACAATGATCTTTGCAGATATATGCAAACCGTTCAGTGGTTGTGGGAAAAAAAGGGCTCTGTTCAGCTCTCATCTGTAGCAAAATCAGTCTAGAATAAATTTATGTTACCCAAAGTAGGAGAAGAAAGAGCCACAAGAAATTTGAAACAACTCCCATCTTCACAAGGGTAGGCTCACCAACGCTATTCTTAGTCCTATGTGGCTGGGAAAAGTAGAATATTGAAAGTGAAGAGGAACAATCACAACTTCTTACCAAAAATACTCCTGTCATAAATAGCTTATATGCTAATTCTGCTCAATATCCGCTACAGCTGTACAGTAACATTTTGATCTGTGCAATAACAGATTTCTCTTTTGTTTTCACAGCTTTTAACACTCTGCTTTTCTCTATATTGTTAATAAGCATATCCTTTGACATATGCATGCATAATCATCTTTCTCATCCATATGTTTAAAATCCTCTTTGCTACCAATTCAGGATACACACTGACTGTATAGTAGCATTGCTCAGGATTTGTTCTGCATTGTATCACACATTTATTATAACTGCTCATTCCTTTGAACTTCTGCAGTAGGGTCCTGTGACATGTCCAACACACACCACTCAGAGCTCCTGCATGTGTTTCAGGTTTATGTCACTATATTCATATAAACTCTGTTATAACTGGACTAAGTAAAGGTTACTGGACCACTCCACTTCTAATCTTTGGCTTTCAGATGCTTTCTGGCTTCTGCAAAATGCTATGGACTGGATTTTTTTGAAATTTGAAGTTTGAAGTTTCTATCCAGGAAAGACCTATTTGCAGATGGCTATTAATTTGATTTTGTGCACATGAAGATTAGAAAGAGAGACATTTTTCTCCAGTATTAGAAAATTAGAATGTTTAATCCTTTATCCTTTAAAAACAGTGGTGGCTGGCATCAAAATGGTTAGAAAGATGAAATCTGTTAAGAAGGTAGACATCATATAAATAGATTACTTATTTTAAGACTTTTTCAACACAGCTAAGAAAGAGCAACTGAATTTGCATGCATACTCAACTCTTGCAAAAAAGACTTTACCTGCAGATTACATCTCCAAGTTAAAACACAGAAGGGATGATTTTAGAAATGCAGGTGATATATCATTAATTGTCTGTTAAAGTGTGCACTGTATAAGGCAAACGAGGTAAACCGGTGTATCCCATGAAAGCCCAATGTACTCTGTGTACTGAAAACTCTGTGTACAAAGCACGTAGAGCTGCCTTTGAGGCAAACTGGTTGACTAAGAAAGCCAGGTGTTGAGACTAGACCATTCCTGAGGCAGTGCCGGCTTCACTGATTTCAGCGGAGCACACCCAAGGATGAATCTGTCCCACTGCCTCACTCTGAGCATCTTTTTTTAATAAACGAGAGGAACTGCACAGCACAGGGTATTTGGTCACATTCTAGTTCTCAAGCACAAAACACCAGACATTTTGTCCTCCAGCACCATCGCTATACAGGTGGTACATAACAAGGTGCCTGCGACAGCAGAAAGGGAGAAGGATGAGGAGGATCAGTGGAAAGAAGCAGCTGAGCTACCTTGGGCATCATGATGCAGAGCTCCTCTGTCATCCTGGAGCAACAGTCCCAAAGTGACCACTTTGACTTTATCATTGCCTGATTTTGGGCATTAGTATGAAGTGGTTACCCAAACAATATCCACATTTCAGTTGAAAATACTTACCACCAGAACTGCCGAGACAGTGGTGATTACAGATACAGTTTAAAATAATAATTACAAAAGATATCACAGATATATAGAAATAAATTCCCAGTTTTAACAATACTCATCCCTGTCTTAAATTAGGGCTAACGTTTTTGACCATGTGGTGGTGTTTGACTATGAGGAAGCTGTTTACATTTGTTTCCCAGGCAACAAATACTGCTTCGTACCCAATAAACAACTACAACTTAGAAGTATCATTTGATGAAGATACATCTGACCCTAAAGCAGTCAAGTCCCTTTATAAATCACAGGAATTATTACTAAAAAGTATCACAAAGTTTGTGAGCTCAGTGTAGTTTGCTGGAAATAAAACTGCTAGCATCTTAAACATGAACTTCAATTTGTTTTACCGATTTAAAACATAACACATTACAAATAGCAGCAATGGAAAATATAATTTATTCCTTACAGATATTTAGTGATGTAATTATTTAGATATTCCTCTGTTCTCCAGAGAGGGCAGATACAGAGACAGCTGCAATCAACAGATCATTTTGTTGCTATTGAGAGAAATGTGTAACTACACTGAGTTCTAAGTCCTACAATCGTCACCACCATCAAGTTTAAAGAGAAAATATCAAAAACCAAGTCTCTACCCAGAAAAGGAAAACATAGAGTCAAAATTTGGTTTGGCTCTCTTAACTTCCATAACACTGGCAATGGCACTTGATGTGATGATTTGTTTAAAGTCTTTCTTTTTGCTTGTTATTAGCACAGTCATTTAAGGGTTCTTCATTGCGTGTTTTACTACCAATTTCCGTAACTCTGCAGGGGAAAGAAATAAGATGGCTGTGATGTCTCTTAGGGAAACTGAATAGTAAGGACTCGCAACCACAGTGAATCATCTCCCTCTTGCTGGAGTGTGGGGCACCAACATGTGCTCCTAGCAGGAGTAACATCTTCCCTCCAAATGCCACTTACTCACTTTGCAAAGAAAAGCAATGGAGGCAGAACAGGAGATGCAAGTTGCATTATATGTTATTGCTGTCCTCGATCCTTTCCATCCCTCCTCCTCCCAAAACTGGTGTAGTCGCAGTCCCAACAAAAATAGAGCGTAAGGCTTTCAGTGATAACACGCATGGATTTATATTACTGGATTCCCATTGTTTTGGTTTGTTCCTGACATTACACTTAAGCTGATAATGACAAGCTGATGACAAAACTTTTGGCATGAGTACCCTATAAATAAAAACCATTGTAAATACATTATTTTTAATATGTTGCACGGCTCTGTAGATACACCATGTCACAGTGCCAGAAGTAACTTAAATAGTGTGTGTGGGCTTGCAAGAACAAACCCCCCCCAAAAGCTTCTCCTCCCTTCAGGCAGCTACTCTGGCAAGTGAATAAATAATCATATCATTTGGTGTCTCAGACTCTGGAAACTAAGTGTAACTGTCATGGTGTTTACTGACCTCCTGGCATCTGGAATCAAACTCTACAATCCAAGCACAGGCACACTGGTGCCCAAAAGCAATTTTCTTGTGTGTATGGTTTTTTCCTTCTCACCCTTCAAGTTTATTTTTGCCTCTGAAGAAAAACTAGATTTGACTCTCGCAAACTCCCAACTACTTCCTAAAGTTTCTGTAATGTCCTTTGATGTTTTCATTGTAACTATTTCCCAGTGTGGAAATTCTCTGCCTTTTGCAGTAAGGCTATCAATTTTCACAAATGGAAGGCTTTCTTGCAACGTCCCCCCCAATAGGTATTTACTAGGTTAGTGTAGCAATTTAGCAATCTGCTTCTTTATTTGATTTAAGAAGTGTATTATCTAGTACCTCTCTGTGACAACTTTGTAGGACAGGGTCAACCGGTAGAAGTGGCATGTTTCACCCGTTTAAAACAAAGGCGGGGGGAAGAGAAAAAGAAATAAGGTTTCAGCTTTAACAGATGCAAAGCAAAGACCAAATATTTTCCAGTCGGTGGATGTTGAGGACAAATATGCCAAATACATTTCACAAAGCCAGTTAAGCCTCTACTGGCACCTAATCACTGCCAGATGTTTAGAAGCAACACCAAGAACATCGCAAAACGCTGGCAAAAAATAAACAATCAGGGAGAAATAAAAGTCTGTTTCTTGGGACGCCGGGGAGGGGGGAGATAAAAGTTGAGTGCCAAGAGAAAACGTGCTGGGGAGCGCGCAAATGACAAGGACACGCACACCCGGACACCCCGCTCCCCGCTCCGGGACTGACCAACACGAACCAAACCGAAGCGGCGGCGCAGACCCCCGTGCGCGGGGCCGGGGCTGCCCCATGTCCGCCCCGGGGTCCCGGAAAGATTCGCGTTCTGCCTCTCCCGGCACGGGCTGCCCGCGCCCCGCTGCTGTTCTGCCCGTACCCGGCTTGCCCTGCCTGCAACCTGCCTGCACGGTGCCCTGCCAGCACCGTGCTTACAGCCGGCTTAGCCTGCTTGCACCCTACCCACATACTGTCCTGCCTGCGCCCTGCCCGAAATCTTCCCTACCTGCACCCTGCCCGCATAGTGCCCTGCCTGCACCCCTCCCGCACCCTACCGATGGTTCCTGCACCCTGCCCGCCGCCTGCTCCCTTCCCGCATCCTGCCCGCACCCAGCGCTGCCCGCACCCAGCCCTGCCGGTGCCCGGTGCCGGCGCTGCACGTGTGCGGGCGGCGGAGCGGGCGTCCCGCTGCCGTCCCTACCTTTCATCTTGGCGCCGGGGCGGGTCGCATAGGACGGACGGGGCGCGGCGGGCGGGCGGCGCTCTCTGCCTACTGCCGGGCCATGCCGGGGGCCGGGCGCGCCCCCGCCGCGGGCCCTGCTGCGCACCCCCCGCTGCCGCTGCCGCTCGCCGTCGCTCCTCGGCCGCCGGTGGCACCGCGCTCTCGCCGCCAGCCCCGCGCGGCCCGGCCCGGCCCCGCGGAGCCGCGGCCCGGCCCCGCCTCCCTCCCTCCGCCCCGGGGAAGGGGCCGCGGCCGGGGCCGGGCTGTGGGCGGCGGGCTTGGGGCCCCGCCGGCGGCGGGGGCTGGGGGACTCGCACTCCGCTCCGCCGCGTCCCGCGGGACCGTGGGGTTTCCCGGCGTGCGGGGCCGTGGGCAGCAGGGACTGCCCGTGGGGAGCAGCTCAGGACAGGTCTCGCAGGGCACCCAGCGGTGGCCGGGGAGCTTGAGTGGGACGCGGTGTTGCCGGGAGGGAGAACGGTTCTCTCCCTGCCCTCCCCACGCACATGGCAGGCACCCGGGGGGGAGTTTCGGCTAAAGCTGTTGTCGCGAGTGTCGCACCGCCCGGGCTCGCCACGACAGCGTGCCTCACAGCCCGGTGTGCCGAGCGACAGACCCCGCAGCTGCGAGTGCGTGTCCGTCAGATGGGAAGAGGCTGCAGGACGTGCGAAGTTCACCCTGGCGCGGAACGAAGAGCCCCGCGCAGGCCCGTGGGATTCAATGGGATTGCGCGCAGTGCACACACTGAAGAATGTGTGTAAATATTTGTGGGGTTAGGGAGATGCGGGCCAGTCGTTTTTTATTTCTCTAGTTCTGGATGTTGTCAGGAATAACGAAACATTTCCAGGCTCCTGTTTTCATGAAAGGCGCACTTTAGTTTCCTGCGAATCGCCCATCTTTAAGGCTACTGAAGACGGTGATAACTGTTTGTGGTCCAGCTTTGACTTCAGTGCTGATAAAGCAGAGTTAATACAATGTGCACCAATTTGTTCTGGGGGCAAACAAGGTAGCAGAGGCACCAGAAAGTCCCATCGCAGAGAGGAGATGCAGACGAATTTGTCTTTGCAATTATTGGTATCACAGTCTGTTGAATGAGGAGATGCCCAATGAAATTATTATGCTACACAGTCTTCTCAGGGGGTCTATGGCTCTGATAAGGATCATAAAATACCACAAAGGTTGTGGTGCACTATCACAGCATTAGTTTAATACCAGGACAAAAAGCTATCGAAACCTGTCAGGTACAATCACACCAGAGCAAGGAATGAAGGTCTAAATCCACAAAACGTCACCATTGTAGAGCAAAAGTTAAAGAACAGAAACTGGAATTCCTTCGGTTGGTCTGATGACTTGCGCTGACATCCGCTTGAGCGAGTTTTGCTGACTTGGAGGCAGTACCTTCAGTGTGGGATTACCCAAAATACTTGAACACCAGCTGCAGTAGCCATTTGCTGCTTTAAAGGAGGGCTCAGATATCAAAGAGACTTGACTCAGCTTTTAGTTTACGCTCTGGTAGTTGGCTGGAATATCTTTTTTTCGTACAAGTTGTGAGTATTATAAAACACTTAAGTCTGAATACAGTCACCAGGTGATTACGGATGTCCCGTTGTGTTGTGTTGGATTAGGACAACGGCTCTTGCAGTGTTTATAAAATGGATTAATGCTTAGTTGTGTGGTTTATTTTCGATCCTAAATTAACTCAAAATTTTTGTTTTGAAGAATCAATATCATTCAGTTGCCCAAACTAAAACCTGTCTAGACTCTGATCCAAGGCCTGTGAGTATATTTTCAAGAAGAAATCTTTCAATTAATTCTCATAGACTGGACAAAATGAATAATGAAGCTCCATTTCTCCAAAGAAAAAGTATTTCTGTTTGAAAGCACAATGCTGAAAGAATGCTTTAAAAAAGAAGAAGAAAGAAGAATATTACTTTAAACCTGTATTATCAGGGAATGTGTAAGTAGCAGGACTGTGCAGGAATTTAGAAAATTCCTCAAAAGCAGTAACTGATAACACTTTCCTAATTCTTCAGTCAGTAACCTTAGTGAAATGAAGGATAGTAACCAAAAATTGCAGATACTGATGAGTGAACTGCTGTCTCTGAGGAAAACATGTTCCTTACTAATTGAAAGAAAAATAATTAGTATTTTGAATTCATACAGTTTATGATTGATTCATTAGGCCTGAAATCTACCTCAATTCTTGTGAATTTAAAATATTTCTTAATTTCTGGATATAGTGAGACACTTCATATTTCCAAAGTAAGCTTCTATATTTTCTTTTAATTATCTAAGTTGTATTCCAATTAGATTTCTTATAAATATGTTATCTATTTAAATGGCTGTTGAGCTTCTACTAGTACTGCTTAAAAAATCTAGTGTTATTAAAGAAATTCAGGAAACTTATGAACTGTTTCATGTGTTCAATCTTTCCTCTAAAACCAAGTATTTTATGTTTTGGTTTCTGAAGTAAGTGTTCCTTTCTTCTTCCCACTGAGCCATCTCCATGCACCAGATGAAGGTATAGCTGTTAAACACTGTCACCACCCTTATCAGCCCTGGGATTAATGAAGGGAAAGACATTGTTGATGATTCATGGACATGGGTTAATTGAGCAAGCATACTTAATGAGCTGAATATCAGCAGATTATTGATATTATGGGGCATATACTCTGTTCGTCAAAAAGAGTTTGATTAATCAAGAGAATTCTAGATCCCAGCCCCCCACCCCTACCACTGAGTGGCATAGTTTAGAAATATTTGCTTTAAAAATCAGTGATAGCATGTCCCTTTCCATCTGCAAATAGATACAGCCCTCCAGTCTCCTTTCCATTGCCTCTGTTTCAATCGCCTGTGTGAACAGCTCCCCAAATTTCCAGTTCTTGTTTGGCGAGCGCTCTGCAAATGACGGTCTGAGCCACTACATCCAGAGACTTGCCTTATGTTTAGCCTGGCTTCTGACAGCCCAGCCTACCTGCAGGAGGTGGATCGTGGGGTGCTGCTGGTGCATCCCTGGAGCAGGTTACGGTGAAGGTACGGGGGGACAGTACTGGAGCGGGCAATGACAACAGAGACACGGCAGTTCCCGTGGCACTTCTTCCAGCCAACCTGCCAGGAGTATTTTAGAATCATAGAATAGTTTGGGTTGGAAGGGGGCTTCAAAGGTCATCTCGCCCAACCCCCTGCAATGAGCAGGGACATCTTCAACCAGATCAGGTTGCTCAGAGCCCCGTCCAGCCTGGCCTGGAATGTCTCCTGGGATGGGGCATCTACCACCTCTCTGGGCAACCTGTGCCAGTGTTTCACCATCCTCAGTGTACGAATTACCCCTTGTCCTGTCACAACAGGCCCTGCTAAAAAGTCCGTCCCCATCTTTCTTATAGGCCCATTTTAAATACCGAAATGCTGCAATAAGGTCTCCCCAGAGCCTTCTCTTCTCCAGGCTGATTTTGGAGGAAGTGGCGCCACAGGTCCCAAGGTTTGAACCATTTCTTGTTCTAAGTGAAGCAAGATTGCTTTACTGGGGCAGCTCAGAGCTAAATGTTATGGCTGTCCTGTGGTCTGGGCATCTTTCCCTTTCTCCTTTTGTGCCCTTTGAGCTCTGCCCACAAGAATACTCAGGCACAAGAACACTAGGAGGCACCCAGAGACACAACCTGTGACCTGAAAAGCAATTGAGCACAGTTCTCCCAAATTTTGGCCCTACCTACTGTGCAGGTACCCCAGCATACTTGATTTCAGCTAACAAGAGCAGCCTCTCTCCAGTACCTTTCCACTGCCTGGGTTTCAGACAGATGCTGACCCTCAACATCTGAATCGGGTGCTATTTGCAGACTTCTCCTCTTATTTCTGCTTAGATGCGAGCTTCCCCCAAACTTGGACCTTAAGCTTTATCTCCATTTCTTACTACATGGGGATCAAGAGATATTCCTACTAGCCAGGTAAACCACAGAGCATATACATACTTAAGGTGCAATACAAGACGTAATACAGGGTGCAACATACAATTAGCATTGTCTGGTCCTGGGCCTTCACAACCTTAAGCTTTTTATAGAGTATTTTATATTTTTTCAAGTTTCATTTAAAGCTGCAGTGAAATTTGCCAAACACAATTACACTGCCTCTCTGGTTAAAACCACAGATCTTCTCAGAAAAAGTTTCAAGCATATTTTCATATTCTTTTATTTTCAGGAAACTTTAAATTGTGTTCTAGAGAAATCTAATTTCACCAAAATCTTCATTTTGCAGACTTTTTTGTTACTCTAGTTCAGGACATACATTATGAGGCCTTTTTTTATCCAATAATAATAGTATGACAACATCTTACTACTGCGATGTGCTGCCTGTCACAAAGTGATGCCACATTGCAGCAAGATTCAGGCTCAGAGAAGGTCTATGGGATCTAAACAAACCATCCTTGTTTAGAAATGTTTACGTATTGGCTTAATATGGCTTGTTTATATGAAACTATTACCATTTATTCATCGAACGCTGAAATCAGGAACCAAAGTGAGCGCTTTGCAGTTGTTCTGCCATAGTGTGACTTTAAGCACTTACCAGCCATGTGTGTGTTGCTCATTTTTTCCTTGCTACAGTCTTCTCTTGAATATCAAGGAAGTTCATTTATAATGGTTCACACTCACTTTTAATCTGCAAAACATGTTCAAATTCGGCAGTAATCCAAAAGAAAAAGTTGCAGATTTAATTTCCCTAGAGGCACTTTGCTGAAGTGATCTGAAAACAGAGGTAATGTGCACATTTCCTGTTCACTTTGATTCGACTCGACACTGGACCATTACCCTCACCTGGCTCTTTCCCACGTCTTAACGTACAAAATTGTGTCAGCATCGCTCCTCTCTTTTCCAACCACAAGCTATTTGGTGATTTGGCGTGTCTTAGAGCGATGCTGCAGGAAGCCTTAGTCCATGCACATGGAGGTAGGTATGTGTGGCATTCTCTTTTGACTGGCAGCCTTTTCATTGCCTGAGCCCAGATGTGATACAAAGGGCAACAATTAAATTTTAAAAATCTGAAAAAGTATTGCACGCATCATTGAGGAGAACTGCATGTGACATGGGAACCATATGTGAGAGATCACTTGTCTGAAGTAAGCACCCTTTGGGTTCAATACAAAATGTGCATCTGAAAAGTAAGAGTTGAGTATTATAACATATTTTAATGATAAATCTTTTTCTCCACAACAATTTCATATTGTTGTTAATGACCATTTTGGATTTGTGCCCAGAGTGAAGACGTTATCCTTGGATCTGGGTAATGAGTTTGTAAATGATCCTGAACAAATGGTGAAGTTATTTACTAATAATTTTGTTAAATCCACAATGAGTTTTTTCTTAATTTGGGTAATTAGTATTGTAATTTGAAAGTATTTAGTTATCTAGACTTATCTCTTACAAATGAGTTTGGGTTTTGTTTTTCCTTTCCTATTTTTTGATTAACTGGGAAACTGAAGGAAATTGTGAAGGCAGCAAAACAGCTGGCTATCTTTTCAGGATGCCAGAGTTACTCAGAGATACAGAATTGTTCTAGCTATGGTTTGGATGTTGATCATGCGAAGGCCCATGCACTAGTTCTCTTGTCTTTCAATTGCTGTGACATTTTCCTCTCAGAACCTGGATTTCTTGGAAGGATAACACGAGACAGCTCTAGAATAGCCCTAAATTTAAGGAAAAGCAAAATGCTGGAATGCAATTAAAAGAACAGCTATTACAATTACCTGCAGATGATATTTAGGGACCACTTTTATATTTTTGGTATTTGATGAAACACATCATTATAGGTTTTATTCTTATTTTCAATGAAGAGCAATTATTTCAAGCTCAGAAAGTTCGGGAATTTTTATTCTAGCAATCTATAGACCAATTTCCTTGCACAATGTTTTGTCAAAATTACTGAAAACAACTGTAGCTGTTGCATCTGGTGAATCTTTAAACCAATAAAATACTCACCTTTTGTGCATGAAAATTTCACATAATGAAAAGTAATTCTATTACTGCTAGAGTGCTTAAATGTTGAAGACAGCAAAACCAAGACCAAATAATTAGTGCCAGATTTTATTATAATGCTTGCAGAAGTAGATTTTTATACATTAGTAATAACATTTTGTTTGTTCATAGCATGTGTTTCTTTCAACACACAGAGTAAAATAATTCTAATTTCCTCAGAAATAATTTCTGATTGCTGGAGGTCTAACCACGTCAGCTCTTTGGCTGGAGTGTTATCAAAACAATACTGGCCAAGGTGTGACTCATGTTGATTGAAGGAAGCAAAGATGTTGTCATGTTTTGAGACTGTTCAAATGCAAAGGATGTTCGACTTCCAGTTATCTTCAGTGGGAGCCAGCAAGCAGGAACCCAGAATTAGGCTTTGTCAGCCCAGAGGTGCATCTTCTAGCCGTTGTTACATGCCAGACATTTCATCTCCAGTTCAGGGCCAACTGGGTATGTTCTGCATGCTCCTGTGTGACTTCTCCAATGTGTAAGGCGATGCACAGTGGTGTCTCTGTAAGGTCACCTGGCATTAGAGGGAGCGGAAGCTGGTATAATCTAATCATAGAATCACAGAATGTCCTGAGTTGGAAGGGACCCATAAGGATCATCGAGTCCAACTCCTGTCCCTGCATATGACAACCCCACAGTTCACACCATGTGTCTGAGGGCGTTGTCCAGTCTCTTCTTGAACACTGTCAGGCTTGGGGCTGTGACACCTCCCTGGGGAGCCTGTTCCAGTGCTCCACCACCCTCTGGGGGAAGAACCTTTTCCTAATGTCCAACCTAAACCTCCCCTGGCACATCTTCCTGCCATTCCCTCAGGTTCTGTCATTGGTCGCCAGACAGAAGAGATCAGTGCCTGCCCCTTCTTCTCCCCTTGTGAGGAAGCTGTAGATGGTGATGAGGTCTCCCTTCAGTCTCCTCCAGGCTGAACAAACTAAGTGACTTCAGCCGCTCCTCATATGGCTTCCCCTCTAAACCCTTCACCAACTTTGTAGCCCTCTTCTGGGCACTCTCCAGTAGCTTTATATCCTTTTTATCCTGTGGTGCCCAGAACTGCACACAGTGCTCCAGGTGAAGCAGCACCAGTGCAGCATAGAGTGGGACAATCACCTCCCTCCCCTGGTTGGCAATGCTGTGCTACTTACAGACACCGACATGGCTTGGTTCAGGCGTGTCTGCTCCCCTAATTTACTGGTTATGGCAATATAGATCCACATGATAAGTTCAAATGCATCATGCATGGTCTTCTTGACCTCTTGCCTTGCAGTATAGACCTAAGAGTCAGAGACTAAGTCAGTATGGCATGTATACTGCTTGGCCACAGGAGAAAGGCACAGCAATAAAATCAAGTAAAAAGACAAGGAATCCTCCCTAGATTAAGTTAACGTTATTGCAATATATTTTGGCTCTCCAGCCTGTGAGTTACACCCACCAGGACTCCCTGACGCTTCAACAAGTGGGTGTAAGTAGGTCCAGGGGAATATTAAATTACAACTCTTCAGCTCTGAATTTGGCCCAAAAAGTACAGAAGAAAAAACTTTGAAAATCAGAGAACATCATGATTGCAATTTTAAAGTATTTTGCTCACTATGTAGAGCATATCTGTAATTTATGTAAATTACCATTTATGAAGAAAGTTGAACCTTTGGAGTTTTGCTTGTTGGGTCATAATGACCATAAGAGATAGCCACTCTAATAAGTATTTTTAGTCATATTTATCAGGTTTACATTGGTCTTGCATTTATGGTAAACAGATTTGAAAAGGAGCAAATGAACCAAAAGATAGATAGTGATAAATAGTCCCTTGTATATTGCTTCTGACATTATATTATCAACAGTTGCTTTTGATGCAGAATTTCTATCTTCTTTCAGGTAGATTACAGGGCATTAGATATTCGCTGAATATATTAATGAAAGTTCTGGAGAGATCCCATGTCTTTTTCATCTTGTCAGACTTCATAAATACCACACACAAATAATTGTTGTCAAAGAACACTACTGAGGTGGTGAAATTGAGCACTCACAAGCTAGGAAATTCCAGGAGAAAGATTTCCCATGGGACCTTATGTTTGAAATTATTGACAAAACATATTTGTCCCTACAGATAAAAATATTGATATAGATGGTAGTTTGTAACAGTGTATTCATTTTTCTCCAGTAACTCCATTTATCCAGTACAGAGAAGGGACTGGACTCATTTAGTGAGTACCAGTTCAATATTTTATCTTTTCTTCATTGTTCCTCTAGGTCCCATTCACTGCAACGTTGATGCCCTGCTCTGAAGACAAAATTATTAGTTTCCTCTATGCCTGTCATCAGGGCAGCATTTATATGTTTCACAAATGTTAATTGAACTTTGCAAGCCATAAGGAGTATTATTACCTAAATTTTTGGGGGCTGAGACACAGGAAGATTAAGGTTAAAAGTTATCATCTCCTAAGAAGTGAATCACCCAGAGTGTTATGATTTCTCAGGGTACCCAGTGTTACAGTTGATCTTTACCCTGCACACCAAGGGCACCTTCCACTTTGCAAATCTGGCTAAAAGTCCTAGTCACAGCCCCACAAGGCTCAGGCTTACACACGATGCTGCCTCTGCCCTTCCTCTCTCTGCTTTCCACATGTATGAAACTTGCAAAAGCAACCCTGGCATACTCTGAGCCAAATCCCACATGTGGGTGACAGATCAGGACATTTGCTGTGCTGCTGGTAGCACAAACTCATTGATCCAGCTGCAGTCATGCATGGTGTTTTACATGCTTGACAGCTAGGTACCATTGACTTCCATAGCATGGGTGAGTACTCAGCCCTTCTGCAAATGATACTGTAGAGTTCCTATCAGGACTGTTGAGAAAAACATGGGTAGTGATAAACTAGGATGAGCTGGATGTTGGTGAGTTGCTGGGGTGGGTTGAGGACAGCTGGTGGCAGCTCAGCCCCTACCCAGTTGCTCACTCACTTTCCCCCAGATGGATGGAAGAGAGAATTAGAAGGCCAAAAGTGACAAAAACTCATGGGTCGAAATGAAGGCAGTTTAATGAGTGAACAGAAAAAAAAACCCACAAAAATAATTTTAAAAAATCCGTACTGGTGCAAAGGCAACCACTCATCACCTCCCACCAGCAGACCGATGCCCAGCCAGCCTCTGAGCAGCAGCTACTTTGGAAAAAAAGGTCCCTGTTTTATTACTGAGTGTGATGTATATGGTGTGGAATATCTCTCTGGTCAGTTTGGGTCAGCTGTCCCCTCCCAACCTCTTACCTACTCCCAGCCCACTCCTTGAGGCAGCAGATTTAGAAACAGAGAAGGCCTTGATGCTATGCAAGCACTGCTCAGCAATTGCAAAAACATTAGTGTGTTATCAACACTGGCTTAGTCACAAATCTAAACCACAGCACCATTCAGACTGATGCGAAGAAAACGACCTCCACCTCAACCAGACCCAGCACAGTTGCTCACATCACATAGGCATTGCCTGACAGAGTCTTGTTATCTATCACTGAAGCCACTAGCTTTGAAAATAAGAATTTAGTTCGCCCCCTGCCTCTTCTCTGACCTCTATAAAAGTGAAGCAGAACTCTTAAAAGACTTAAAATTTTCTTCTCTGTACAAATCTGTGGTTGACATCTTGCTTCTATGCTATGCAGATTTCCACTGGGAAAGAGAAGAGGCCATTCCAGGCGCAAATATCATCTACCCACCAGAATTCAGGACTGTGCTCCAGAGTCTGGGAAATGAGTTTTTGAAAGAAAACATCTACAAGTTTTTTGACAGAGACAACAATATATACATTTTCCCCTAGGTTTTTTCTTGGAAATGACTGAAAATTTTCCAAAAAAAATGTCAAAAGAAGTCCAAACAAAATCAGCCAGAGGCATCCAGCCAACAGGAGAAATTACAGCTAGAATGACTGAACTTTGGCAAAGCTATAAGGTCCTTATAATGGAAAGTATTGGGTAATTTTAGCGAAAGGCCAAAACCAGTTGAAGAATGAAGAAAGAATTACCATGGTGGCCAGTGATTTTAATCTTCCATCTATCATGCAACCCTGTAAAGGGAAGATACAACCCAAAATGTGTTTGGAGATATCTATGGAGGGAACACAAGGGAGCAAGCTGATTTTGACCTTTCTTTTGTCACTCCAGGCTGTCAGGTCTTCTAAAAACTCTACAAAGCTTTCTCCCACAATAGAAAAGTCAGTTTTCTCTACTTGAGAAATTTATGAGAAATTACATGTGCGCATCCATATCTTGCTGAGCTCCATGTAAAATTACCGACAATCCTACCTGAGAAATGAGTTACAGCCTTCAGCTGGTGTTTCCAAGCTCAGCATCAGCCACTCAGGTGTCCCCAGGCAGAATGTAGACCATCCTTTTCTTGACTTGGAAGACGACTGCTCAGTGTGCAGCTCGTTTGCAGAGTCTTGTGTAAAGGATATTCCAGGCACTCTGGTTTAAAGTTCAGCAAACAAGCGTTGTTACTAGCTTTCATGATTTGATTGCGGAGTGACAATAAAACCGTGGCAGATGTATTGTTAACCTCCTCTGCCCCTCCTCTTCCCACTTCCCGCTAAGCACAGGCGATTGGGAGGGAAAGAAGGACAGAGAGAAGAGAGTTGGAAAAATGAAAAATGTTTTACTAATGCTACTAATAAAAATAGAAAAAATAATACAAAATATACAAAACCAATCATGAAAGTCCCGGCAACTGCTCCGGCAGATGTGGGGCTGGCACCCGAAGTCCTGGACTGGACTCCGCAGCCAACCGGAACTGGATTCAGTCTGTCCCTAGGCCTCAGTTCGCAGGGACAACTTGCAAGGTCCTCTCCCAATGTCGGCCATAAGGAAAAAGGGGCGAGATCCTTGTGATCCCTCACTTTTATATGAAGTATGACGTGAATGGGATGGAATACTTTAGTTGGTCAATTTTCAGTTCACCTCCTGCTTGCACATCTCGCGAGATGCATCATTATCGATGACCTTGCATTCCATTGCTATGTCTACCAAAACATGTACCTAACTTTCAGGAAAACTGCAGTTAGTAAGAAGACTTTAGCTGACAGGGAAAATTCACTAAAAGAGAAAACTCGTTTTTAACAAAACCAGGACACTAGCCCATTTCAATGCAGGTGCTACAGTGGAGTCTTAGGATTGAAAAAACTCCCTCATGCTCCAGCAACAACACATCTGCTGCTACTACAGAGCGCAGCGAGGTGACCAGCTCTCTGCCTCCCAGAGAGGCCAAAGCACAGAGCAAAAGCTCCATATTACTCACCAGCTCTGTTGTTACTGCAGAGACAGCTGGGATAGAGAGGGAAGGGTTCTGCTAGACATTTATAAAATAACAGTTTGAAGTGTAGAGTTTCCGTGCTGTCATTTGTAATACTGTTTTCTTCATTGGAAGAGATAAGGTATGCTTGTTGACAGAGCAATTTTTGGTCAAAACCCGTCAAAATCAGCATGGACTGCAAAAGAAGTACATGAAAACCTGTTCATTCAAAGTTTTCCCTTATGATGTGGATATCTTTGGGGTTTCTTGGGCAATGGAGAACTGCAAGAGCAGGGGGGAGTATGAAACATAGAGCAGCAGTAGACACCGTGTTCAACCCATATACCATATGCCATGCAAGCAAGAAACAATTCTCAGGGTCAGGAAAACAAGAAAGGGCATCAGAGGCACTACCTGACCACTGTTAGTATGGAAGGATTTGATTCTTCTGTTGCCATTCAATTGCCTGAGTTTAGGAGGGCTGCTAGTTTTGCATTGCATTAGACTTTAGAAAGTATACTTTAAAATCGGTTACAGGCAGCTGGTCTGCTCATAATGTGCTTTCTTTCTCCTTGAGACAAGTGTCTGTGTAATAAAGTTCCATTCTTCTGTTTATTAAATGGATGTTTTCAAAATACTTGCATAGAAACATATATCCAAATATATGCAGAAGTATCAGAGAACAAAAACTACTTGGATAGCAAAAGTATAACACAGAGTCATTTATGTTGGAGGGAACCTCAGGAGATGTCTGGTCCAGCCTCCTCTTCCAAGCAGGGTCAACTGTGAGAGCAGACCAGGTTGTTCAGTGCTTTGCCCAATTGGGTCTTGAAAACCTCCAGGAATGGAGACTGCACAGTCGCCCTGGGCAATCTGCACACCTGCCTGGACGTACTCAGGCTGAAAAAGTTTCTTATGTCCTGTCTGAACCTCTCCTGTTTCAACTCATGCCTGTTGTCTCTCATCCACCCACCATGGACCACTGTGAAAAGCCCAGCTCCATCTTCTGCCTCACCTCCTCATGGGAAGCTGCTGTCACCTGCCAAGCTGCCGGAGAGCACTGCTGGCTTCCAGCCTGTCCCATTGCAGTAGTTTAGCCCATCCCAGAAGCAGAAAATTGTACTTGTTCTTGAATTCCAAAACATTTCTGTTGGCCCATTCCCCCAGCCTGCCTAGGTCCCAGCACTGCTTCCAAACACAGTTTGGTTTCACCTACAGGCTTAATGAAAGTGCACCACATCATCTCCTTCAGGTCAGTCATAAAGGCGTAAAATAGGATTGATCTCACTTGTAACTAGTCTTCAGACAAGGCAGGGGAGATCCATTAACCACTACCCTTTGAGTCTGGTGATCCAGCCAGTTCTTCATCCATCTGATAGTCCACCCATCTTGACCATAACCACCCGTCTTGAATTCAAATCCAAATATATTGTGGGAGACTGCATCAAAAGCATTCATAAAATTGAGGTGACATCCACTGCTGCCGCCTCATCCTCAGGTCCAGTCATTTCATCACAGGTCACTGAGGTTGGTCAGGCACTATTTACCCTTGGTTCCCAGTCACCATCTTCTGCTTCAACTGCCTAGAAGCCAACGAGACCTGCTCAAGGATTTTCCCAGAGACTGAAATGGGGCATACTGGCCTGCAGTTTCCCAGATTGTCCTTCTTGCCCTTTTTGAAGACTGATGCAACAGTTGTCTTTCTCCAGTCACTGGCAACTTCCCCTGATCTCCGTGACCTTTCAGAGATGACAAAGATGACTTGCAATGACATATTACAATGACATAAGGCAGCTCTTTTGGGACCTTTGGACAAACTCTATCTAGTTCCATGGACTTGTATACATCAAGGTTTCCCAAGAAACCACTGAGTCAATTCTTTGCCCCTTTTTTGAGTTTCCCTTCTCTCTGACCACTGCTGCTAGGCACAAAGGCCTGAGAGACCTTGTTGGTGAAGACCAAGGCAACAAAGTCATTGCTCAGCCTTGCATCTGCTGACACTACTACATTCAGCAGTGGGTCCAGCTTGGAGACTACAAGGTGCTCCTGACAGTGGTCTTATTTCCCTTGACCTTACCAGACAACTCCTAATAAGAACCTGCTGGAGGTACCACCAGGTTAACATACATTACATGTGGGGTGTTTGTGACAATACAGCAAGGATGCTTTAAAGCAGTTTGCTTTGGCCCAGCTCAGAGAAGCAATAGTAAACGTTGTAGTAAAGGCAGGACATCTAAATGAATCTGCTATGGAGCCATAGACGTTCTGTTTACTCCTGCAAGCCTCCCTTAACCCAGTCAAAGAGCTTAACTTTATGTTATTGTATTTTATTTTACATATCGCTAGTTCTTGTGTTTGCAATTAAAGAAAGCCTTTTTCATGTCCTGTTGACGTAGATGCTACTTCTTTCACAGAACTAAAACACAGAACGCAAAATCTTGCTGGTGGTTGTTGTAGCCCCTTAGTCTCACAGGAAAAAGGGAAGGAAAAGTTTTGAGTCATACAGCAATAACCACAGGGAAATATAGCCCCATCCACATTCATTTCCAGAGAGGAATTTGAGGTTTGGATGATATAGAAGAGGAATTACTGGAGGGGGAAGGACTTCCCAGGCTGTGCTGATAGAAGGACCTTCCAAAGTGTAGATGGATTTTATAGTTTCTGTAATTCTTCTAACTCTGTGTTTCTCACTTTATGAGTGTGAGCTGTCTCTGCTTCCCTGCCCCTTCCTGTTGGGCTCATTCATCTTGGTGTAACCCTGATTTAGCAGCAGCTCAGTGCCTCCCAGGATGAGGGTGAGAACTGGCTGTATTTGCTGGCTACAGGGACAAACATTACCTTGCCAGAGAGGAACGGAGCTGCTGCCAGCAAATCGAGTCAGTGAGCAGAGCCTTGGCTGAGCTGCAGACACCTCTCACTTCCCCCTCCTGCAGGGAGTGAGCTCCTTCTGACTAACAGTGATTTCTGGTAACTCTTCATGATGCCTTGGACCTTTTTGCAGCCTTTGGGGTGAAGAAAAGGGACATGGAAGTGCAACCTCCAATTTCAGAAAAAGTGTTCAACATCTTCCAGAAGAAGTGACAACTGTGATGAATTGATGGATGGCCAAGCTCTAAACATGTATAAGCATTTGAAGAGCAGTACTTACTTGTCTTGACAAACGTCCCAATTAACAATGGGACTCCAAAGCCAGTCTTTTTAGCTCTACAGTTGGGTCCTCATCTGGGCTTGCCCACGTGCCCACTTCCTTAACATCTTGGCTCAAAGCTTTAAAAAAAGGAAATACAGTAAATCCTCACTTTTCTATTTATTCAAAATGAATTCTCTTGTTATAGTGTTTGAGGTATTCATTTGGGTGAGGTATTCGTCTTGGTCCCACTGAAGTCAATAACAGCCCGATTTCCACTGTTTGCAATTCATTTGCTGTGCATAGTAGGTGCTTGTGAAGAACTGTTGGGGCTAAGCTGAATCACAAACATGAGTTTTGCATAAGTTATTTGGAAAAATATGGAGTCTGTAACCTTGTTTATATCTCCTCAGAATGAATTCCAGTCCCATTTCAACTTTAAATCCATAAAATATGAAAATCGCCCCTGCACTGATACCAGGTACAACACATAGTCCTCAGTTACGTGCCATGGCCATGACCCAACTACTTTCATGGAGCGAGAAGCAGGCTGCTCCTGTGAGCCCTCCATTTTCTACACTCTGGAGCTTCTTTGCTGACTTTGGTAGTTGCCCCAGAAACACAACTGTTGTAGGAGGTGATAATGCAGGAGATGAACTCATCCACTGGCATAGCTATGTGGGCGTCTGATCACCAAACAGTAAATCTTGAAACAGATTTCTTATATGGTGGGGTCAAAATGTGAAGAATGCAGCACTGGGATATGATCTGTTCCACTAACCAAGTAGGTTGCAGCATTTTATACCACTGGAAGCTTTTCTCAGGATGGTGGCAGTTCTCATAATGGGTTGTTCTTACCAAAAGGTGACTCTGAATCTGAAGAGTCTTGTGAAAACAAGACTGCAACTAAGAACTGCAAAGAATGAACGTGAAAGCTGAAAGTTCATAACCTGTATGTGTCCAGGTGAACCCTATTGAGTATATAGTTTTGTGGCATTTTCAGTTATAGAGTAAAGCCTCTGTCGTTGCTAGTTTTATGGCAACTTTATGCTGGTCATGCAAAACACCCTTACAACTGATATATTTAGGCCTATTCACTCGGTTGTAGACCCTGGCGTTACCGAATCAACTGAATGACTTCAGAACTACTCTCTCTTTCTGCTGATGGCCTGTGATCGTGGGTTTTCTGACAACTGAACATCTTTAACTGCCCTATAAACTGTCGGCAACCGATGTCTGATCTCATTTACACCCAAGACTGGGCAGATGCGCAACCAGTGTGGGGCTGGGGAGCTTGGGGATCGCAGGTGAAGAGTCTCTGTCATGGTCTGATGTGCTAAGCCTTCTGCAGGAATTAATTGGTCATGCAGCCAATACTTTTGTTAATGTTTTTCTTGGCAAGAGTGAACTGAAATGGTTTGTATATAATCACACGGCTTTACTTCGACTTGTGCTTCCTGATTATGCTAATAGGCAGCATTTTTGGCTATTAAGAAATCTCTATATAAACTTACACTGTACATGGTGATGATGTATGAATTGATATTGGAACAATGACTGAATTCCTTCATGGTTTATTAATACCATTCTGAATTTAAACAGTTTTGATTAAATACTTGCCCAAACTCATGCTGTTTTATAGCCATGTGGCGCTTTTTGGAAAGAGGATTTTTCTTCTGACTTGTTTGTGTAAATACTAGTCCTGATCAAAACATAGAATTTCTGTGTTCAGGGGATTTTTTCATTGAAATTTTAAAAAAATTCTGAATCAAAAGAGAGATTACATTGGAACCTATTTTCCCTACACTCCATGGTACAGAATTTTCTTTTAAAAGTCTTATCTATTTAGAAAATTGTAATTTTTTTCTAGTTTGAAACTTTTGTATCAAATTTTTAACTGCTCGATGTATTTCTTATTTTATGTTTTTACATTTTTATATTGATACTACTTTATGCTAGTTTTAGTATTTTGGAATCAGTTTATGACTTCAGGGGGACTATATTTTATTCTATTATTTTAAAAAATCATTAAGTTTGGCTTCTGTTTACTAGTCATGAAAGCATTTGATCTTCTCGATGTAACTGTCCACTGTTTCTATTGAGTTGAAACAGTTTATCAGACTGTTCAGTTCCAATACAAACAGGAAATACTTAGGCAGGAGTGACATAGCAGTTCTTTGGAAAAAAACAGGAGACACTGTGATCAAGGAAAGAGGTTTCATTCAGTCTTAGATAGCAGCACACAGTAATGATTTTAAAAGACATTACCACCCAGTAAGGGAATAAAGTATTTCAGCTATGATGTTGGTCTGTATTATATTATACTATGTCGTTATATGCCAACTGCAGTAGTGTATAACATGCCATAAGTTATAGAAATGATTTTTAAATGAATACAAGACAAATAGGAACATAATTTCAGAAAACTGAAATGAAGTTTCATGATGTATGATGAATTTTATTTTCTTGAATAGTCAACATTTGTGCTGAAAGCCTTCGAGGGTGGAGTTCATTTGTATCAACTTATTTTAAAATGTTTTGATTTTGATGAAAAGAACACTATTGCATTGGAAAATACTTTGATGGAAAAGTCAGCCAGTATTTTAAGTACCATTCTAAGACAGGATGGCAGTTTATTAAAACCTATGTGTGAAGGAAATGAACACATTTCAAGGACATATGCAGACGTGGATGTAGATATTGCTGCTTATTTCCTGAGAGGTGGGCTGAGCTACCATTAAAGTCCACAGAAAATATCTTATTTACTTTTCATGTCTTATAGTGATGGGTATTGTTTAGTTCTTGAAAGGCTATTAAATATCTGCTTGAACTTCAGCTGCTCTTTGGAGACACTGTTTTTAGAGCAGTTTTATACTTTCGCTCTTTCTGATGGTGCTAGCTCTAGAGAGTAAGGTGGCACTTTTACAGACATCCTATGCTTTAAACTTTCACATTCAGCAGCTTTGAAGACAAGAAGCAGTCACTGAAATTTTGGCCCTTCTGAAGTCCCTGGGATATCTGCCATTGATTTTGTTGATGCCAGCATTTCACTTCATGTTGAGAGGATTACCTTTTTAAAAAAAAAAAAAAAATTTTTTTAAATTTTTTTAAATTTTATTGGCAGGAAGGAAAGCTGTGCAAATCCAATACAGTTAAACAAACATATAATGGGTTTGGATATGTAACTCCTCTTTGTATCCATATTAGAGGCAAATTGTGCTGGAACCTGCCTATGCTCATTGCAAGTTAGTGGCAGACTGATCACGGATTCATAGCACCACACGAAGTTGTTTGAAAGCCAGAATTTCCCATACATCTGTAGGAAATAATGTTGCAACACTAGCAATGACCTAACAAAATAAAAGCAAAGCTATATACAGGGAGAGGTGATTTTGTTTGAAAAAATGAGGGAATTTCACTCATATTCACACTCTTGTGCCCATACATTGATGCTGACAAGCACCAGGAGGGGTATATACCCAGATGGATGCATTCAGGCATCCAGATGTGAGTACCCAGGTGGTCTGGTTGGGACTCCCTGGCAGGTAGGACAAAGGATGCGACCTATGGACTCCTCTACACATCTCCTGGTTTCTTCTTAGGTTGGAGACAATGACTCGGTTTTATATGTGCCTCTTTTGTATCATCTAGGAGTTGAGTCATTATTCCACTTACTTCAGCCTGTCCCACCTCTGTGTCTCCCAGTCTGCGTGTCCTGGGAAGCCACACACAGATCAGCTGAGGTCTCCGTGGGCTGCTAATCCAGGCACCTCCAGTAGCTGTTGTGCTCATAAACCTTCTCACGATGCTTCAAGTGGTTTCCCATCCTGACTTTCCCACTCCTGCTCCATTCATACCAGTCCTAATGTTTCTACTGCGGTTCTCTACATGTTGATGCAAAATTCAACAGACTTCCTTTGTTTGCGACATTTTCCAGGTCTATACAAATTTGAGCTACTTGTGAACAAATACAGCCCCCTTTTCACTTATTTTACTTTGAGAGTGGCTCTATTCTGATGCTAAGATTAACTTTCCCTCTCAGGAAGAAGATCCATCTTATAATGGATAGTTCATCAAGATTGCAAAACTTCACTGAATAATTCTTATGTTTATTTTTTTTTTTTTGTATTACATCAGATTGGGAGGCCTTCACAAGACATATTTTTGTGAGTTTATGTTAAAAAGAATCATATTTTTCATCTTAATGGCTTGGCTGCGTGATTAAGAGACACCCATTTGATGGGGCCCCCTGGTGCTAAGCCCTCTAAGATGAGTAAAAGACATTACTTGCTGTCAAACTGTAAACATCACATACTTTAAAAAAATATCCTGGATAAAGGAGGTATCTTAACTATCTATTAGCTAATGGTTAGTGTAGTTTTTGCCTTTTATAGACTGTTGCATGTGAATGACTGTGTGAAGTTGACCAAATTACAAACAAAACAGATAGCTTTCTATTACAGGAATGAATGAAGGCTTTAAAATGAAATGCAAGAACAACCTTCCGCTCACAAAACCCAGTCCAAGAGTAAGATTTTGATTTATTTGATTCTACACATATTGTTGTCATTAAGCTTTGTAGCATATTCTAAACTTTTGCTGCACTGTTATGCATGTTAAGCCACCAATTCCCACATGGTGAGCTAATGGCAAAGAAAACACTTGTGTCACCACAGTTGAGGAAAAGAGAAAGTCTGAGGCAGAGGGACAGAAGATTTCAATGCTCTCTCAGACATGTTAGCCTACACAGAGATGACACCGTACAGGATTTCTGGGCTATTCTCCCCTGTCTTAGGACACCTGCATGAGCTCCTGTCAGTCACAAGAGCAGAAAGAAGGACAGAATTATAATGAAACCACATTAAGAAAAAAAAAAAAAAAGGAAAAGCCAACTGAGATCAGCTAAGATCTTTAATTTTAGATAGTTGGGCAGAGTTAGCTGTGCAGTTTTGGAATAAATGAGTCAAAATCACAGATGGTCATGAAAAAGAAGAAGTAAAGCTGTTGATAGTAACAGCGGAGCTGCATCAGCTAAGCACGTGTGCGTGTACACGCAAACATTGGGATCCCCGGAACAAGAGAGAAGGGGTGGACCTCCTGGAAAGCAGCCTTGCAGAGAAGGACTTGGGAGTTTTGGTCGACAACAGGTTGACCATGAGTCAACAATGTGCCCTTGTGGCCAGGAAGGCCAACAGTATCCAGGGGTGCATTAAGAAAAGCATGACCAGCAGGTTGAGGAAGGTTCTCGTCCCCCTCTACTCTGCCCTTGCGAGTGCATTCTGCAGTACTGCATCCAGTTCTGGGCTCCCCAGTTTAAAAAGGAGAAGAAATTACTGGAGGAGTCCAGTGGTGGGCTACAAAGATGATTAGGGGTCTGGAGCACCTTTTTAATGAGGAAATACTGAGAGAGCTGGGTCTCTTCAGCCTGGAGAAGAGAAGGCTGAGAGGGGTTCTTATCAATGTTTATAAATATCTCAAGGGTGGGTGTCAAGAGACTGGGACCAGATTCTTTTTAGTGGTGCCCGATGATAGGATGAGTGACAACAGGCACAGACTGAAACACAAGAAGTTCCACCTGAATATGAGGAGAAACTTCTTTACTTTGAGAGTGAAAGAGCACTGGAACAGGCTGCCCAGAGAGGTTGTGGAGTCTCCTTCTCTGGAGACATTCAAAACCCACCTGGATGCATTCCAGTGCAATCTGCTCTGGGTGAACCTGCTTTAGCAGATGGGTTAGACTAGATGATCTCCAGAGGTCCCTTCCAGCCCCAACCATTCTGTGATTCTGTGAAGAGCCTGTAGCTGGTACAGAGCCCATTCACATCTGTTGGAGCCCCACCACTGCCTGTGGCTGCCCCCGGCACCCACCTTTGAAGGCAGGAGGCTCCTTGGACTCTTTCTTCTTTTTTTATAAACAGGGACAACAAATTGTGATGGCTAATGTATATGCCAAACTGTTCTCATCCTTTGAGTGGCTCAAATGATGATTTTCAGAAGTGATTCTGTAAGCGGGTGCTATATATAAATTAGGAGTTGGACATATAAACATCTCATTTATTTATTAATTTATCTGACTTAAAGCTTGGGTGTTCTATGGACTTCTGCTTACTCAGCTGTGTAGGTCCTAGGCCTGAAGAGGTGCAGAGAGTGACACAGCTGCCCTGCAGGAGCTCTTTTGTATTTCCTACTATGCAGCACCTGCAGTTCCCTTCAGAGATGGGAGAGGCGGGATGGATGGAGGGAGCTGCAGCAGCACAAGTGCTTGGACATTGCCCATCATCTTCTGAGCTCACACAAGGGGCAATTTTCTGCATAACATACCAGGAAGCATCTAGTGGAGGAGAATCCAAGAGGGATGCAATTCCCTCCACACGAAAATACAGTTGCAGCTACAGAGATGCCCATCTTCACTTCCTAGCAGAACTATTACATCAAAGTGGCTTACCTCCTTGTGGTGGAAGGCCAGAGTCATTCTGTGAAGTTCTGTTGGCCTACGTCTTATCAGAAAGGAGCATAAAAAGAAACACTCCAAACCTGATGGATTTATCCCCCCAAACTTTGTGTGTATTTGTGATGTTGTTCTTTGAGGTCCTTTTACTGTGTAAGCACAAAACACCATTTATTGGTGAAAGCTCTGTCTTCACTAAAGGTGTTTGCTTGTGTTCGTTGGTCCTCCTTACTAAAGTACCACCTAATGGGTTGGGGGAAAAAAAGAAGTTCAAGGATCACCTTGCACAGCATTACCAAGATAGCTTTCACTACAACCAGATCCTAAGGCTAGCTTTCAAAACCACATTGATTAGTTTTATTTTATTCCCTTTTGCCTGCTTGCTTTTTTGTATCTGTGGGAATATGTGTGGGTGCATGTATTCTTTTAATTTTTTCGCAATTGTTTCACAGTCTCCCTTCTGATGTCTTGGAGACCACACATTAAGGAACACTGGGTGTAGACGAATTGTAAGACTTTCCTAGTAGCATGAATTTAAGCTTGAAATCCCTTCTGCTCTTTTCTTTTTCTTCTCACAAACAATATCAAAATGCCAGCAGACAGAGAGATATTTTTCATATGGGGGCATATTTATCTTGCATCATCCAATGTGCTCGCATGCTGCAAGCATATACCCATCGGGATATGGAACAAGCCTATAAGTTACTTTGAAGGAAATTAAGGGCATGAACTTATAGCATAGCTGTGTCCTGGCGATAACTGCAGTCCCCTTCCATTTTCCCTTCATGTAGTTTACCTGCAGTCATGGCTGTGTAACCTACCTTCTGCTGGCTGCAAGGTAGGAACCCACACTGAGGTGCTGTACAGGAAGGTCATGGCTGGGAGAATTTGTTCATCTTTCTGATTTTTTAGGGCTCACCCCAGTGGAGGGCAAGGTGGCTGAAACACGGCCAAGGAAGTGATGAAAAACCACAGAAAAAAATGAAGAAATACGGGTTTCATTTAAAATATTTATGTACGTATGTGCTATGCTCCTTTGAAGTAAATGAGCACAGCACAGAAATAGTGCTTCATGTTTCTTTTAGATGTGGGATATTTGTTAACATTGTTAGGTGGACACAAAGCCAGATGGCTTCATTTTGAATTGTTATATGGTGTTCTTTTTCCACTGTGTCTAACAAAAAATCATTTATGAAGCACATGAGAAAAAAAAAATCTCCTTATATTACGTAACTGTTAATTCAGCTTCAAAAAAGAAAAGAAAAAAAAAAGAAGCCATTTGGGATCCCATGGAAATATTACTGGATTGTTGCTGAAAATTTATTGCTTAAGACAAACATTGGATTAAATGACAACTATTATAATGGCACCTTCGTGGCCAGTACATGCATTCATGGGAAAATGGTTAATATTCCCTGCAAAGCAGGCAAACTTTGCAGAGAGGTGAAAAAACATACAGTTTTTTTCAGAGCCAGCTGGAGTTTTCGGAAAATTCACACTCCTGGAGGTGCCCAGGAGCTCTGGATGACTGTGAACATCTCCCGCTACCAGCACTTTGCCAGTGGCCTCCAGCACCCAGAGCACAGCCCAGATAAAGTTCATAAGGACCAGCACTGTTGGGTGGCAGATGATGAAAATGAAGCAGAGAGGAGCCATGTGTCATGTAGTGTGATGGTGACAAGGCCAGGAGTAAACGTAGACCTCCTGACTCCCTGCCTTGTGATATCCCCACTAGACATCTTCCTGTTTTCCTTTGAAAATGTTGACAGCTTGCTGGAGAGGAAAATCTACAAACATTACACATTCCACTGTCGAAAAAGGGGCTTTGTTATTTGATATAGGAACTCTTTTAATTATTGCGCTAACTTCACATCATGAGGTCACAAAGGGCAAATTTGTTAGTAGCATTTATTAGTGATCTCTCCATGGGTAGCACACAAGTCCAAAAGAACTGGCTTAACACACTGGAGTTTTTTACATAGTCCCATTCAAGAACATTTAAATAGCAAGCATCATAGCTTTTTTTGACTAGAAATAGTGAAATTGGTACTGATCCAGTGAGAACTGACCTGATTTTTCATGCATCACTTGAATCAACACCAAAACCTGTTCCAGCTCCTGCTTATTTGGATTTTAGTTTCAGATAGAAACAGATGTATGCAAATCCAAAGAGACAGTATTTCCCCGTAGGAGCCGAGAATTTAAACAAAACTTTACATACTTCCATAACACTGACTGTACTTCAATAGTTCAAGTTCTCATACAAATGCAAACTTGTTAATAACAAGGCTGTTTCGGTATCTGGATAGCTAATTCAAATGCTTTCATTAGTCACAGAACATTTTTATTGTTTCTTATGAATATTTCTATTAACTTTGTTCACAATAAGCCATTTTTTCCATTTCTTTGTAAGAGGACTATTAAAGAGATTAGAACTAAAATATGTCTCAGGCAAAAGCTCTCCACTCTATGTACAGTAAACACACAGTAAAAAGCAAAAGTATCCAGCCATGTAAAAATATTATATGAAAACTTATATCCTAAGTTGTTCTTGGTTAGAAGTCAGTAGTGAAATTCTGTCATCTTTTTGCCTCTTGATGGTATGAGGCACACTGAATTCAGCACTGAGACTAAGGCTGACAGAACCTGGCAAGCTTTCTTCTTAAAAAACCCCAAACATGAGCCTACATCTAAGGAGCCGAAGAACGCATCTTTGGGAATTTTGCATTGTGTTCAGAATTTGGTCTGTGCCTGAATAAGGTGCACTGGTTTAATAGAGCCTCTTGCTGGGGTAACTCTGCTCACAAGTTTGTGTTTTGCATCACTGGAACTTGTATGAGCTCTGCAGATCGTACAGTGACTATGGTATTACAGCAGCTGTGCTAGAAAAGGACCTATTCTTTCCACGGCTATGTTAAAAAAGAGCTATGGCAAGCAGTGCCAATGGAAATAAAAACAGCAGCTATGATAGTGACATTATAAACAGCAGCTCTTTAAGAGATTCACAAAGGGAGGTATGGATCTGTATCTTCATGCTGGTGATGGAAAAAAACCCAACACATAAAGCAGCTTCTTACATTCATTCCAAGAGTGAGAGGTGGGAATTCAGGTACCCTCATTCCCCAGACCAGCACCCTTCCTACTAGTGACCACGATATTCAATGTATGTGTATGTATCTGTAATCCCTGGAGGTGAGTCTGCACTTCAGATACACCACGTCAGCTGCCTTGTCCTGGATGTCAGTAGTTCCTCTGCAAGGCTCGGTGGTTTTCAGGGCAAGGGCTCCCAGGCACCATGGGCAATGCAGACCGCTGTGCTTATGTTGCTACCATGGCGTCCTCATTCAAGAGCATGATGAGCTAGCTCTTCAGAGCTTGCTGGTGTGCCACGTTACTAGGTCCTGGTTTATATCGACAGAGCATTGTGACATCTCAGCTATGCAAACCCTTTGCTACGGGCACTTGTCTTAGGTGCCACCACTACTATGGTATTATGTTCAGGAGCAGTGGGGCTGCTGGACCTTGAATCCCTGTATGATCCCAGTCTGCCCTGCAAAGGTCTCAGAAGAGCAGTGGTGGGCCATGCTCAGGCTGTCTGCTCCAGGCTATTAGCCTAGGTTTCATTACTCCTTTTTCCCTTGAACACACAGGACACTAGGATTTGCAGCCTTGGATTGTAGGTGGTCTAAAGGGCTCATGAAGCTCTTGAACTTTGACATTGCAGAGGCACCAGTGTCCTCCTCAAGCACTATATTAGCATCTCTGAATGTGGCCCACATGTCCCTTCCTAGCAATATGATCTGCAAGGGTAGACCTTTATAATCAACCTTATACATTCCCAAAGAAGCTATCAGGGCTATACGTGAGCTGAAGAGTCTCAGCTTTAAATAGCTAACCCTTGTAAACCTTCACAGCCCTTGCGGATGTTTGTGCGAACATAATACTGCACCTTCATAAGGAGGGTTTGTTTTCTGCCTTTACTGATCTGAACATGTGAAATACTTCAGATCATCCATATCATATAGCAGGGTCAAGCATTTTAATTTATAGAGGGTCACGGTTGCTACTTCTCTTAAACACCAATGGAATTTTTCAATATCCTTGAAGTAAATCCCTTTTGCAAAACAGTAAATGTTAGTATGACAGTATGTCAAACATGGATTTGTTCCGAGATTATTTACTTACAATTAGACAACTGTGCTGGCTCTCAGAGGGACTAGTCAGCAAAATCAACATTATTTGAAAGAGCAGCGGGATGGCCAGTGGTTTAGAATCCAAGGAATGTGGTTTTCATAAATTCCACAGCATGGTGAGATGCCACAGAACTAACTAATTTGTTCTATAAAGAGTTTTTTGGGCCCTGTTTTACACACATCTACATTTTAAAGGCTTTCCATTGAGTGAAGAAAAAGCAAATAGTGATTTCTCCATTTTAAAACTTGTGAGATGGACATTTTCCTATTAAGAACAAAGTATTTTCAATATTGGTTTTTTAACTTTACTTTGACATTTATGTACATATACACCTCTTGGGCAGGGCAGAATGGGGAATCAGCTAATAACAGCTGCCAGGCGTGAAATTTCTGAATGCAAAAAGGCAGTTAGTCTGTTTGCAACTCTGATCTGCTTCAAGACACCATTAGTATTTCTGCATGCTGCAGTTTGGAGTCTTCTTTGAAACTGCTGTTTCTTAGTAAGCATTCCGTGTAAATCCTTGCTGCGTGGTTTGCTCATTCCTGAGCTGAAAACAAAAAGTAAAGCCTATACTTACGTGTGAGGAGGCAGTTTGTAAGTAGACACTCTTCCTGGTGTTATGTTTTCAAAAAAATCTTAATTATCTTCTTTACTAAGTTGGCGTGTTTCTCTCCGTGGACTCAGTGTAGTTCAGCATATACTTCTAAAGCAAGGCAGGGACAGCAAAGAAACTACAAAGTCCACTCAGGACTTCAAAAGTGGGCGTTTGGTCATATTTTGCGCACTGACTGAGGGGCTGGCTTTTGGTGTAGCGTAAGCAGCTGGAGCGAGGGCGAAGCAGCCGCGGAGCAGCTCTTCGCCTGCACCAGGGAAAGCAGCCGGCAGCACAGCAGAGCTGCTGGGCCAGAGCATCTGCAGAGCAAAATAACGGTGTCCTGGGAGCCTCCCTCGCCTGGGCCACAGACTCACTGCTGCTTCTGCTATAGCCTCTGAGTTTTAGAAGGGTCAGCCCTCCCAGGGAGCCCTGGTGAGACCCCTGCCCAACTCTGGCTGCACAGGACCTGCTGCTCTGCCATCCTCCTGTTCCCCATGCCAGCCCTGCTCCTCCTGCCTCCGTTTTGGGATGGGGTCTGGCCTCTCTTTTTCACGGCAGCCTTGCAAATCCCTTGGCATCCCTGCCTGGCACCATATATTTGCACAAAAGAGCTAAAGGTGAGGGTATGAAATGTCTGCATGAGCAGTAGGAGCATTCTGCAGGTCTGTGTGGGATGTAGATAATCTTACAGGGATGCAGAGTTTGAAGGCGAAAGTCATAAAACGTTTTACTTGACTTAACTAGTATGTTGTCTATCTACCCATACCACCAATCTTTAATTTTCTCTGCAGAACAATGAGTCTGTAGAAGTATTCTGGCAATTGACACTATTTTTCAGCTTAATTAAAAATAGTCCTTGAAATCCCTGAAGTCTGTTTACAATATCCCAATGAGTTAAACTTACTCTTTTCAAAATGTGTCTGAGACTCAAAGTCTGACTTCAAGACCTCCCTAGTATTTCTGTTTTACCTCTTAGAGATGAATTCTGTGAGGTGTCATATTCCCTCACTCCCTACACCCACTACCATCAGTGAGGACTGGGCTCTAAATGGATGAGAGCAGATAAATGAAGTATCAGCCAGAAATGCTTCACATCAAGTGAGCCAGGTAAGGAAGTAAAAAAGGGAGAGGAAATCAGAAGTTTTTCATACATGTTACAAGGCACTTTTCAAGCTCATCATAACGGGGAAAAGGGTCAGAAAAAGGACCACAGATATTCTTACAGATTTACAGAATCATACTGACTTGATAAGCTAGGTAGAGTCTTGCTAAAACATTAAAGACATTTTTGCACTCAGTGTTCACATAATGATGTGGAAACAGATGCCAGAAATAGTCTCAAGGGAGGAAAAAGAAACAGTGAACTAGGAAACTAGGCTCCTGTTAGGGCAGATAATTAGAATATCTGAAGAGTGACAAAATTCCAGTGCCAAAGCAGCTCCAGTTCACATCATGGAGGAGGTGCCAGGAAGATGGAATATAACAAAGACCCCAGAAAATTGCTAGTTTCTGTTAAAATTGTTGCAAAGGGCCCACACGCTACGAAATTTGCTTCAGAAGCATAGTGTCTTGCTGGTCTTATTCATTTATTCCCTTTATGCCTTCATTACTTAGCAGGGCCTATTGTGATAGGACAAGGGGTAATGGTTTTAAGCTAAAAGAGGGGAGATTTAGACTAGACATGAGGAAGAAATTTTTTACAATGAAGGTGGTAAAACACTGGCACAGGTTGCCCAGAGAGGTAGTAAATGCCCCATCCCTGGAGACATTCAAGGCCAGGCTGGATGGGGCTCTGAGCAACCTGATCTAGTTAAGATGTTCATGCTCATTGCAGGGACCCATTGCAGTCCCCTGGTTTACTTTTACATTGCAGGGGGGTTGGACTGGATGACCTTGGAAGGTCCCTTCCAATCCAAACTATTCTACGATTCTATGACAACTTCAGTATCTGTCCTCTAAAAATTTGCAAGTAGCTGTTGTCCACCACAGGGATTTTTACCACCTTGAACACATGAAGTTTTATATGCACCAGAACTCAACCACACATGAGCATCAGACCCGACCACAACCAGGGCTGGCTGTAGATGAAGGGATCCAGCACTGCTGCAACCTTCCTGAGATCCACTGAGACCAGTTGGCTATATTTTGCATGAGGAGTCCTGGGGCTGCAATAACCATGAGGACTTATTTTCCCTTCAGGACAGGAGAAGCCTGCAAGTACAGATACTCTTCTTTGCATTTGGTTGTGTAAGGGAAGGGGGAGGAGGAGACATCTGGCAGCAAGGAGCAGAAAAGCAGGAAAGAACAGGGGATGTGTTTTGCTCTGCTCCATTTAGTAGCCCTGCCCTGGTCCATTTGTTGTGCAATTTAAAACTGCCTGTCAGCAACATTATTTATGGCAATGCACAGGCTGAGTTTCAGAATCCAGAAGCCAAATCCAGCTTCCTGATGTCATTCTCCACCCAGGCTATTAGATTTTTAGCCTAATTTCTTAAGAAAATGATTCCTGCATGACTTTTGAAGCCTGTTCATATGATGATCTGTGTGCCGTCTATCACTCTTTTCTTAAAAACTTTGCAATGCAATTCACCAGTTTCAATCAGATTTGGCAGAAGGGCACAGGGCTCTAAGCTGTTCAGTTCCCACACGTTTGATGGAACCATTTGTCTGTGTAGAGAAACAAGAGCCAGAGGAGCATCTGTTCCTCAAGGGAATGCAGACAGAGCTCAGCCTTTGTTCGCTCTGAAAGTGGCCACCTGACTCATCTCCACGTGCATGTTAGCGGGCCGGCTGGCGTGCAGGCACGTCCCACAGCCACAGCTTGTGCTGACCAGAAGATTTAGGGGCACTGCAGGACACTGGAGGTGGTTATCCATATTGCAGTGGTGGGAAGGATGGGGGATGTCAGAGGCACTGAAGGCATGGGAGAGAATGAAATGTTCACGAGATGCAAAGGAGAAATGGGATGACTCACCAAGAGGCATGGAGGCTATGAGGTGCAAGTCTGTGGTAAGCCCCTTCCAGCCCTTACAGAGCACCTGAACCATAGCAGGATCCTGGGCTCAGTGTGGCCTTGCACACACCTAGCTGAAGTCTGAGAGAAGTGGCAACACATCGGGAGCAGAGCTGAGCACACTTCATGACATTCTGTGTATTTCTTGGCATAGGCAAAGTGCTGGAGATAAACCAGATGATGCATAAATTCACAGATCATAGTTTAAGAAGATTAAAGAAATATCGCTTTTGACCTTACAAAATCAAAGACTCGAAGAAACCTTAAGGGTAGAAATAGAAATGGGAAGGGTCCAGAGACATGTCGATAGCAGAGGTGATTGCATTCCTAATAAAAAACCAAGGGACTCTGATTTAATCTATGGAATGACCAGACACAAAAAGAATTCGAGTGGAATTCTCTGCCTGCAGAGCAGTGGATAGAACATGCAGGAAAAACAGCAAAGGAAGAAAACGGTGTGGTATGCAAGTATGGGCTAAAACGTATTGTGGAAATTATCTGGAGACTCAGAGAGGGGCACACTTAATTAGAAAGGACTCCTAGCTTCCTTCTGTCCCAAAATGTCTCTCATTTGCTATTAGCAACTCAGTGGGGGTGGTATGATACAATTACTCATTAGGTAAAGGAATTTCAAACCTTTGCCCTAAGAGGAGGCTAAACTTGTCACTCAAACTCAATCCTGTGTCTTTTCATCAGCCTGAGCAATACTTAAACAAGGATGACAGAGCTGGGCTTTACTTTTATTTTGTTGTGAGTGCTCAGAGTCTGACATGGAGAGTTTGCTCCTGGTCGTATGTGCTGTGCTATACTGCAGCTGTCCCCCACACACCCTCCTCCCGCCTGCGACATGAGGCTGAGACAGGCCGGTCTTATCAGCCTCAGCTCTCTTCCCTCAACCGCAGCCTCTGCTTTTCTAAGAAAATAATTATCTGTGAGTGCAATAACCATATTTTATATCCTGGGCAGAGATGGGAAGATGCAGACAATGAGGTTACACAGCTTTGTGGCCATGTCTGCACGAATGATTAATCTTTTGTACCGTCTTACTGTTGTTGCTGTAACTTTTGTGGTTTAAGAGTACAAGAAAAGTACTATTTTGTATTAAACTGAATGACTTAATTGGAAAAATGGGCAAAGCTTTTAGATTTGTGTCCTTTTTTCCCAACTATGGCAGCTAGACTAATAAAAGATATTTCCTTCCTCTACGAATCTTACTTTTCTGATTAAATCTCTACAAACTAAATACCACACTGACTTACAGCACATTCAACATTATCCATGTGTGTCACTCTTTTCAATAAACTAATAAATAAAAATATCAAGTTAATGTACATCAAAGGCATTTAGAATAAAATCTTCAAATTAAACAGGAACATATGTAGCTCACATATCTTTATTTGAATAAAGAATATGGAAAAACTAACAAAGTATACTATTTCAGCTGATCTGTTTTCCTCAAAAAACTTTGCTGAGTAAGACGCTGAAATGTTAAACTGTGTTTCTCTTTCCATTTCTGTTGCTTAAGGAATTTTCTACAATACTGTTGAGTGTGTGTGTTGGGAAAATAACACCGCTTAAACATTTTTTTTTTGTAAGTCACTTCGATTCTCTCTTATGCCAGAGATTTAATGTTTCTTTTGACATCATAGTGGCTGTTTTTGCAAGGACTGCTTGGGACAGCAGCAAAGCCATCTTGCTCGCTTCCCTTTGCATGGGCAGAACAAAAAGCTAATAGATACCGAGCAGTTTCGATGTATATTTGGTGGATAACAAGGAACTAGCAAAATCCCACAAAATTCTCAGAAAGAGACTGAAAAAAAAAAAGAAGGAAGCAAAGTTATCCAGAAATAATATCACTTAGGTTTTGATCAAACTGAAGAGCAGTATCTCGGGTTTCTTTGGGAGGCCACTGCTGGGGATCAGGTGCTCCTATGGGATGTACTCTGCGAGCCAAGTCTTCTCCCCACGGCTTCTGTGTGGGACTGCCTTTGCTTTCCTCAGTGGAAATACCACCCAACCCGTCCAAGGACAGAATTTATCACCTTTGATTTTTCAAGGATCCTTTAGTGGGCAGGAGAGCTATTTCCCCTAAGAAAGCAATATATCGGTCAGCAAGTGAGTCACCCCTCTGCAAACATCAGCCCTTTTATAGCAGTGTTACTTTTGTGCAACCCTATGGCTTCAGATGATTTCCACAGAAATCTCCAGCAGGAGATTCCCCAGACAGTGGACTGATAATGTTCTTTGCTCAATATATCCAAATCTAAGCCTGAGCCTGGAGAATAGGTACTTTCCATCTCTGAATGCTTCCTTTTGTACAACTGGTTACAGAGACATTAAGATTAAACTCCCTTATGACTTCCCCGTGAGGTTGCTCCAGTTAAAGAGATACACACTGAAAAAAAATGGAAGAGCTGATCTTGCTTTTTGGAAAACCAACTCAAAAGTTTTCAGCCAAAATATATTACCTCCATGATCCAAACAGATAGAAAGAAAGCACACGTAGAAAATATGATGAAGAAAGAAGTGAAGCAGATTGACTTAAAGTTGGAATTATGAAAAATGTGACAATGAGCAGAAATACTTTTATTTCTGGCATGTTAGGCAGAGTAAGTTTTCCTGTCCTCACTAACCTGGAAGAAGCTAAAAAGTACGTGTTGGGTATGCTAAGCAGTTATTGCTGTGTTATGGCCAATACTCCAGACAAAGCAGAGCAGGCTATGGCTCTGCAAACACTCTGGGTCACCTGAAGAAGAAGAGCTAACAAGAAACTAGACCATGCAGTGAATGCCTCTGTTCTTCTCCGGTTTAGGCTTGGTATGTCATCAGATAGGAAGAGGCATTTACTTTTAATAGATAGTGACTGGTGGGCTGAATTCCTCTAGTCCTTACTCAGATTTGATTTGCTTGGTGTTTTGCTTGTGTAGGATTAAATAAAAATAAAATGCAACAAAACACACTGTATACCAAGTGCTTTAGCGGAATAGACAACATCTACCTTATTGTGACTGCAGCAGCAATATGCAGCTATTGCAGGTTGCCAGCATCAATGCGAAAGCGTTTAGGGGCAGGATGGTGAAGAAAACACCTTGTTCAATGAAAGAAGCCAGACGAGCTAGGCAAGGAGGATATGTTTACCTGAATAATGGCATTCAGTCAAAACTTATCTCTAGTGAAGACAGGCTGCTCCTTTATGGGGGGGGAGAGCATAGCAGGGTCTCTCATGCAGTGGATAATATCGCTATTGCAGCCCAATGCCATTCAATACCATGCTGCCACCTTGAAACAAAGCATTTTATAAGGGTTATAAAATTTCTCCCAGCCACAGGATTTCTCCAGGGAAATTTCCCTCCCTGGACAGTGCCGTCTTTGCTGTACAGATGTGCTCAGCACAGCCTCCTTTGGCTTGGAGGGATTAGCTGCAGCTCTTGGTGGAGGAGTGAATCATCCTGCCAGTGAAACTGCAAGATGATTGACAGAGAACATTCGAGGAAATCTTTTGGTTGGTGAGGCTATGAGGGTCTCTTGCAAAATCTGCATTGGCAAACACAGCCACTTAACTGGATTCCTAATACAATTGCATCCAGTTGCATATGCAAATAGGGTTTTCATCTAATCACAAAATAGGAGTTGTCTGTCAGTAAATCTCTTTCATTTCACCATCAGTTTCTTGGCTACTTGGAACACAATGAATAAGAAATGGAAGAGCAAGACCTTAGAGGACCCAGCTGAAAAGTAAGAAACAGAAAAATTAAGTGCAAAGGATATAGACTTGGTATTTCTGGCAAATGTCCACATTTAAGTGGACTTTTCACATGATATGAATAAATGTTGTGAGTTCTTGACAAATATAGTTTTTCTGTTTTCTCCACAACATGAAAAATCCCTTTTCTGTTTTTGCAGTAGCTCCAAACACCAAGGCTTATGCTTAGCAGCAAATGCTATTTAATTGCTGGTAAACATTACAAACATGACTTGAATAAAATTTACATGGGGTCTTTTTTGTGCAAAACCAGCTGCCTTAAGCATATAAAAGAGTGAATGCAACTGCTCATCTGCTCCCACTTGGAAGGCTGTTGATATATGTTGCTCTTTAATATTGACTGGTGTGGAAATAAGTAGATTATTAGGTTTTATTCTCTAAGCTGCTCCCTGTTCTGCCAACAGTTATTAAGTCAAGATGCATGAAGCATAAGTGACCACTTTATACGACTATCCCAGTCTTAACTAAGGTTTGCTGGATTTCTTCTAATGGGTTGCACATGTGAAGATTCTCCTGGTATCGAAGATTGGTTGCTCACCAACTCATATTGGTTGCTCACCAGCTTCTTGGTTGCTCACCAACTCATATTGGTTGCTCACAGCCTTTGGGAAGAAGTAAAAGCATTTTATTGAAGAAATTTCTGTCAAAATGTCTCTAGACTAATTTCCTTGAAGAAAAAAAGAAATACCATCTATCACCTCTGAAGCTAGAGCAGGAAGGAAGCTCTTCCTTTAGCTGAAGGGAATGGAGAGAGCACTTCCCCTTATAAAATTTAAAGGAAGGAGTGAATAAATACAGTAGATATCAGCAATTGTGGGTATAAAAAAACAAAGCTTTTTAAAATGGAAGTATTTTATTTTTATGCCTGAACACCAAAAACATCTAAGAGGACTTAATCTGAACACATTTATACCTCTGAACACGTTGCAAAATGAAGTACACATATTTCATTTCTAAAACCACTTCCGTTCTTCGAGAAAACTGGAAGTGAGTTTTGGACATAATCTGACAATTAAAACAACTACTATTTTCTCGTGCTGCTACGTGTCACTAAGCATGACCTTTTATTATGATTTCTTTGGTAGTTGTTCCCTTCAGAATTACATGGGAGCGTGGATACTTCTTCAATGATCAAAAAAATCCTAAATCTATTTGCATATGTGAGAACCGAAGCCTGACTTACACACTACAATACTTGTCATGTGTAGTGAGAACAGAAGTTAGATGTGGTTTCAACAGCAGTAAATCCTTTCCTAACAGAATGACCTGTAAGAAAAGTAGGGAGACCCTACTACTTATTTATGTGATAGCATTTCTCTTATTAATCCATCCTGCCCTTACACATGCTGCTCTTTTAACATAAATGTTCCAGACAGATGGGCGATTGTAGTCTATTTTTTTTCTCATTAATGTTCCCATAAATTATGTGATGGATCTGATCTCCTCAAGTTCTCAAGTCATGGAAATTTACACCTGCTGCCTTGCCTTAAACCTTGACACCATTGCAATAAATGACTATGCTACTAAAGAGAAAGTATAGATGCCATGAGATGGCAACAAAGGACTGTGGCAAAGGTTATTAAATGTTTTTCTTGAAACAGTGAGATCTGAGTGCCCCACATTATGACGGCATGGAGACAGGGATCATTTGTCCATTTGATGCTTCCATGTTACTAACATGAGAAAATGTGTCAGTGATAGCGTTAATATTTTGGAGGTATGCAGGCTAAAACACAGGCTTTTCTCTGATGCCCCTGCACTCTGGGTGTCTTACACAGCTCTTACCTAAACCCCAGATACTTGCGACCTTGGAATGCTTGTCCTAGTTGCTTATCTGTATGGTTTCAGCAGCATGTAGATAGCAGCTCTCAGTTGCAGTTCGTTGCCTTGGCTGGTGGCTAAAAGCAACGCTAAACACCAGTCTCAGGCCTTTTCTCTTAGGTAAAGATTTTGTTGCATTTTTGTTCTTTGAGCTAAAGATTCTGAGATGGAAACATTTTCCTAGAAGAGATGAGAAGGAAAAACTGCTGCTGGGGAAGAGTTTTCACCCTAAGTGCCCAGGTTTTTCAGTACTGCTGATAATGACTTAGAGAAAATATGCACAGAAATATCTAAAGTTCAGCTCCCTCTTGGAGCCATAGGCAACATTTATCAGTTAGAGCTGGAGGGGAATCTGTCACAAAAAAGAAAACTAAACCCAAATGGTGTCAGTGGATGCTCTAATGCTGACTTTACACAAGGCACTGTTGGATTAAGTGATTCATATTATGGAGGAAGGAAATGATGAATAGCAACAGAATGTGAGCTCCCAGGTAATCAATCATGTTTTGTATGCAGTTGATAAATTTGCATCTGCTTAATCTGAAAATATAAAACCTGATTTCACCTCTCTTTCAATTTTATATCCTTCTACCATGAGACTGACAGAAATAAAACGTGCATTTCGTGATTATCTCATCCTGTTTTCCCGAAAATAAGACCTATCCTGAAAATAAGCCCTAGCATGATTTTTTCAGGATTTTTGAGGATGCTCGAAATATAAACCCTACTCCAAAAATAAGGCCTCGTTACAGTTTATTTAAAAAGTCAATTTAAATAGTGTCCAGGCAGCTATACATGTAAAACATAATAAGTTTTGGAGCAAAAATTTGTATAAGACCCTGTCTTCTTTTCAAGGAAACAGGGTAGTTGCATCAAATTGCCTTTAATGTCCCACCTGAGACATAATTTGTTGGAGAAGTACTTTGCATAGGATGAACAATGCACATAGTTTGACTACAGATATGATCATATTCCATGAGAATGACAACATCACTTCAGGTTCCACCTAACCGAGCCACAACAAAGCAACTGTCCTCTTGCAGAATGCAAACCAAAAACGTTTTCCAAAAAAGTCTGAGTTTCATGTGTCCTGTTTTGTTCAGCCAGGAACAATACTCCTTCCCAGACTGAAGAAATACAGAATAAATGACAATCATTATATTTTCATTTTGGAAAGGTTCATCTGGTCTAACCACTTCTGTATGGATATAGGTACCTGCCCCCAGTATTCTAGAGAAAGCTTAATGGAATAATGATGCCACCTTGGCTATGAATAGAATGATTTCAGCTGATTAGTCAAGCTTAACCTACTTGTTTTGACAAGGTCTTCAAGTTTACTTCTGTTTAAACAAGAATAGAAAGCTCCTCACTGATCTTTGTTAATACTTTTCTGTAATGGCAGCAAAAAATGAATGTTCAGAGACAGCAAAAAAACATTTTAAAGTATACTTTGCAGAGTAAGTGCCCCCGTCTGGTTTGTTTCCTCAGATGTAGTGAAAACACCCAATGCACATAATAAAAGGAGATGATCCAGCGTCAAATTCCTTTGTTACGGAGTGAGCAAGAAATAATATTTTATGCATTTATTAGGTAAAAGAATGAGTATTATTCACTCTTAAAAGTGTCACTTAATGGAAGGATCTGCACTACTATCAGGAAACTGTAAATTGCAACTCTGTATAGTAAATCTTAATTAAATGTTGCTTGATCTTGAAGAAAAGAAACCTAAACTATAAATGTAAGTCCAGGTCAGATGCACACAAGGCATTTAAGAATTCAAACCCCTTTTATCTACTGAATTAAATGTACTGGCCACATACTTCATTTTCCACCAGGTTTCCTAAGACCCTTTCTCCACTATATTTTTTCCCCCTCAGACAGTGACAGCTAAGGAGACAATTAAGCCCTTAATAGAGGAAGGTCACTGAGGCAGGAGAGGACAGGAGCCCTTTTATTTGGTAATGCAGAACAGTGGCCAGAGGAACAACAGTTCCCCCTGGAGCTATGGCTCTGAAACTCAAGCTGAGATTAGTTCCTGTGCAGCTTCTACAGCTGCTCCTCATCTCCCTTGGGCTCATCACCCAATTAATGAAAGTTTTTGTGGGAAGTATCACAACATGGTGCATCACCCGTGCTTCCTCCTGTGTGTTTCGGCTTGCATCTACGCACATGTCCGAGGTGCCAGTCCCCCCGTTGAGCAGGTTGTGCGGGCATGTCAGGGTTGGGTGGACAGGCGAGGTGGCTGGCTGATGCACACCCATGTCTAATGCCAATCTGGAAACAGAGCACAGCCTGGACCCAGAAACTGGAAGCGAAGACAGCTCTGATAGCTTACATATTGCCCGAGCATCCTTGTCTATAGTGAAAACATTACTTATCAATCTGAAAAGATACATAGCTCCACAGTTACCCAGTTATCTTTCAACCACAGCTCTGAACTGTCAGACTGAGGCTTATCTGTCCTGACCTGTAATAACAATCAGACTGCTGGGGTGGCACCGAGGAGCATGAGGGACTGGCTTTCAGGTCTGGTGGGATGGGGAGAAGGGCAGAGGAGGAGCTGCCTGTGCAGCTGACCACAGGCGACTCAGCTCCTGGGAGAAGCTTGCTGGAGGCAGTTTCTAACATCTGGTTTGAGAAACAGCTGTGATTTGCTGATCTACATAACTGAGATGCCTCCCTGGAATTAAGTGTCTCCAGAGGAAACTCAGCATCTGAGCAAATAAGACAACCAGGAAGGATGTGGTATTGTGATACGTGGAAGTCAGGTCTTTGTATGCTAAACATCTTTCTTGGGTACCTTGCTTTTCACAGGAGATTTATGATGGGCAGTGTTAGTCCTGCAGCCTCCCAGGATCACCATGTGGAAGTTCGTAGTCCATGACTAATCCTGTGTCCCTGCTTATGGTATTTGAGCTGACAGACACGCATCCCCGTCAGTGCAGAATCTTTGCCCAGGAAGTGTTTCCAGTCCTTTGTTCAGTCTCTATCTTCAGACACCAAAATTTCCCTTTGGACTCAATTCCAGTCCAACAGTGCCAGGGTATTTCGCCTTATATTTTGGGTAATTTTTTGCTACTTTGATCTCTTTGTGGTACCCCACACTCTTCTGCTCCCTCCTCAGCTGCCAGCCCCTATGGCGATGGTCCAGCATTTCTCCCCATACTCCAGTATCAAATGCTCAATTTCACCTGTTAAGCCTTTTCTTGAAAAAGCCTGATCCCCCTGGCCTCTAATCAACATGTACTTTTAACGAAACTCTATGTGAAAGCTTTTTATATGTATGCCTGACAAATGGCTCTCCCATCCCAAATGTTGCTTTGAGTAGTGAGGGGGGAAAGAGAGAAGGAGGAGGCAGGGATCAGGAGAAAGGGAAGAAACAATAATAGAAATATGTTGCATTCCCCCAAATGCATGAAACTATGCCTATCATTTCACAATTAAAAGTGGGATTCTTTTGCCTTTCCCGAGAGTGTTTTGAAATGGCAGGCACAGTTTTTGCAGTATGGAGACTGCTAAGAAATTTCTAAAATATATCATATAGCAAAAGTACCTTCTGCTGGTTTTTTTTTAACTAGATAATTTCATGTGAAAGCTAATTTCTTATTAAAAACCAAATACATCACTTCTAATGATCTTGGGTGCATGCCTGTGACACAGACGAAATTTGGTTTTCAACGATATGTGCCAAAGTTATAATTTTTCAGGAAAATGCAACAATTACAACTAATATGATTGAAAACAGATGCAAACAAAGCACAAGTCACAAACAAGTAGGGGAAGAAGAATCCCTGTCTTATGAAAAGAGGTTATTATTGTAACCACAAGTAAATTTTCCAGGTCAGTCATCTCTGTCAAACACACACAGTTCTGCTATCTGACCAGCCACTGCATTTTACGCTCACATACACATACTTAATGCTTCATGTTTCCTACTGCTTGCTGCCTCAGTCACACCTGATGGCCATAAATGTGGTTTCTTCTGCTCGCCAGTGCACGGAGATGAGCCAGACCTTGTGTTCTTGCTTGTGCTCTACATGGGGCCCAAACCCTTCAAGTATTTTGAGGTGACGCACCTTCAGCTTCTGCTAGGGCCAGGGCAGGCAGCTCCAGAAGACAACTCTGGGTACATCAGTACTTGCTAACTCTGGAGTCAGACTTGTGCTTGAGCCCAAATATCAGATCGTCCACACTGCCTACGTGGGTTGTCAAGCTCTGGCTGATGTCCTGAGCTGGTAGGCTGACCACTAGAAAAGCCCAGGAACAACGGAGGAACTGGCCCTTTCCTTCACACAGTGTAGAAACCAACACTTTGAGACGCAGTTCAGCAAATTAAAGTCCACATTTTGGTGTGGCAAAAGAGATGTAGCCAAGGAGACCTAGACTCTGAAAAAGAAATTTGGGGTGGTTGGCACATCTGAAAATCAGGACTTCGTTGTCATGCCTGGCTAACCGTCTACCTTCCAAATTTGATACACCCACACTGAGAAAACTGACCCTAATCCTTATACGCTTTACAATTTTTCGTCTTGCCTGTGGGAATTTTGAATTGCCAAGTAAATTGAAGTTATATCTCAAGTTACCTTTCCTCATAAAGTCCTGAGCATTTATATTCCAAGGACGGAAAGTGCAGAAGACTAATCCACCCACAAAGACAAAAAAATGATATGCAAATCTCCCTTCTTGTGACTATGCATAACGACAATAATTTTGTGAAGTTGTTGAGATATTTGTGCTATTGCAGCTTGTACAAAGTGAAATATTCATCATTCCTCAACCAACATTCTTAAATACCTTATTATTTAAATGGTGTTATTTAAAAGGCAGAAACATAAACGCTATATAAACACCTCTCTTACAACAATGATAACTTATGTTATATGCAAATATGCAGCTGTTTCTCACTGATTCTATATCCCTGCAGAAACAAGAACAGAAAAATTACAGCTTAGTATCTAGCAAAAGCCCAGCCTTTAAATTACAATCATCTCTCTGCCATGAAAGACGCAGGTGTCTTAAATTGTGATATTTTTGTGAAAAGTGCACACTTAATTGCCCCCAGTACCTGTTATGTCTTGGGTCTAAAGCTAAGAGCTGTCATACTGAAACTTGCAGGAGCTCTGGCTTAAAACTGCAGAAAAATTTTACTGCTATGAACTAGATTCTTAGGGTTATACCAACTGTACTTCTGGCCCAGAACCTGAATTTTTTCTCATTTAAAATGCAGCCAATACTCATGTAAATTATGTGGGCTGATCTCAGTTTTGTCTTGGGAAATGGACAAACTGTGGTGAAACAGCTTTTCTCCAGTGGCAGAATCCTGCAGGGACCTATAGCCTGTGCAAAACTTCTCTCCTATAAGTAACTTTAAAAGCTTTAAACTTCAAAAGACCTTTCATAGAAAAAGCTGAGAAGAATGTCTCCTGAAGATATCTTCAGCTAATTGAGTGTTCATGCACTTAATTTCTGTGAAGATGCTATTACTCGTCCTTTCTGAATAGCTCTGCTTGTGGTCCTTTAGGTATATGTATTTAGTGCAATCTGAGCTGCATTCTTTATGGACTCCTGTTGACTCAGACAGAGGCTGTAGATTGAGCTGAAGTCTTGTTCATGCGGAGTGAAGTCAATAGGAGCATTTCCAGGGAATCAGATGCGCTTTGATGGGCCCTAGCCCAGGACAAGAGTTTATAGCGCTTGGAGCCAGAAAAAAACTGGATGAGATCGTCTGGTCCGATCTCTAGTTAATCACAGGATACGCAAGTTTTATCCAGACATGCCAGTACTGAAACAGCATTTTTGTTTTTTAACTTGGGAGATTAGAAATTGTGTGTCATGGAGAGGAGAAATGGAGGTCACTTCTTCGTGGCGTGGCACCCTGGCTGCCGGTGACTCCAGCTCCATCATCAGCCACCGAGATGCATCTGACTGCGCAGTGGTACCCGCTTCCTTCCCAAATCCTGAAGTAAGCTCAGGATTGTCAGACTGCTGAAAAAAAGTTAATCAGTGCTGTTTCCCATCAAACTCGTGAACAAAGGTGGAAAACAGAAGTCAGGCTGACATACTTTAGGAACGGAAGACTACAAATACTGGTCAGCCTTACCCTCTCATGATGTGTGTGTATGTATAATACAATATCAAAAAGAAATATGGTTGTACAAGGTTAAACCAAAAATATGTATAGCTTAGTACTACTTCCAAAGTAGCAGATGCTTACAAGAAATACAAAAAGCAGGGCAATATAAAATCATCTGTTTCATCATCAGTGGTTTAGGAATCTCTTGAACTGGATTTTGGACCCACACCAGCACACTGCAGTAAACTGGTGGAGGGGTCTCTCCTCCAGGAACTGCCTAATATTTTATTAAGCCATTGAGTTTACTCCCAGAATCTGGATTGATCCCTTTTTTCTTTTAATATATTTAATGTCATTATAAGAACTATGTGTGAGGGTAAATCCACTTCCTTCTCGTAAGCTGTCTCAATATTTTCCTCACAGCTATGAGGAAATGTCTTATTTCAAGGCTGGATTTTTCCAACTCTGACTTCCTGGTGCTAGATCTTATCATGCCTTTGTCAGCACACTTGAAACGGAGGATGGAAAACAGATTTTTCTCTTTCACTTCCCCTGTTGTACTATGTCCATTTTTAAGTAATAGCCACTCAGATTTTTAAAATCCTGATCCAGAGGACCATTTAATCGCCTGATTTACTTTAAGTACAAAAGTAATCCCATTGACATCAATGGGACTACTCTCAGGTTAAAAGTTAAATGGATGGTTAAGTGCTTTGCCTGAATAGAATTTAAGTTATTTTAAATTTCTCATTCCTTGCTCATGATACTTGATCTGCACGATGTGTTGGAAGTGCAGCATTTCAGGTAAATAGTTCAGCATGGGATCACGTAGGTTACAACACAGCAGCTTCCATTGCAGCTTTTGTCCAGCACTGAAGAAATTCTGACTGATGGATACCAAGGGCTTTTTTGATGTTATTTTCTCTGAGGAACTAATGCTCTTCATTCCTGCTAATTCCCTCTGCTGCCTAGTTTATTTTTTCAGCAGTGCCCTAAACAAGAAAGGTTTCCTTCAAACAATAGGCTGCTTTGCACTCTGTGTGTGTGTGGTTTACTGAATCCAGACCTAGGGAAAATGTACTGGTCTTCAGCTGGTATGAATCAGAGCTGTTTGCAGAGATGAGGGAGCTACGCTTATTTACATCAGCTAAGGATCTGACCTGTTGTCTGCTGAGTTAATATATAAATGTGCATATGTGTGCAGTTAAACATATAAGACCTGGACAAATAAACAGGCCTTCCATAAGCTGCTCTTGGGATGTGAGGTATAGTATTAGAGACACAAGAGCAAAAGGCTGAAATTAAAGCTTATTTCTTCCTGAGTTCATTTATGAAAATAGATAATATGGCATCGTCTCCCAGTGCCAATAGCAAAATACTTTTGAATAATGTTTGCAATGTATTTACGTCTGTACTATGGACCTTCAAAAGCTTTCTAGCACTTAAGGTGTTTTAAATAAATCTGCATTATTTCAGAATTTTTAGTAGTAGGCACTGACCATTCCCGTGTCCTATATATACGTGACCGGGGGCTCTGGCTCCTTTTGCAAACAATGCAAAGTGACCATTTCAGATCAGCCAAGCTAGGAAGTTGAGTAATGCCTAACTCATGGTTTCAATTATTTTCTAAAGGCTTCTATATCTGTCTGTTGGCCAGATGCGAAGCTGAACCCCTTCTGTAAGGTGCTCAGAGTATACAGTGAGACTACTCTTTAACATAGAGTACTACCCCAATACTCCAGATTTTTGTCAATATTTCAGAGGAAAACCTTATTTCATGAAATTTCATATTAGCAATTTGCATATAGTAACTATATTGTACCTAGCAGAGATCCAATTATTAAAAAACTAAGTAAAACTCAACTCGAATGAGCAAATGGTTGCATTTTTCTCCCTAATTTCCTGTTGGAGTGAGGTGTGGGTTTTTTTCACATCCTCAAATTTTATAAAAATCTCAGTGTAGTTGCGCAAAAAAGCTTTGATTTGTAGAGGAGGCAGCTTAGTTTTCCAGAGCTCAGGAAAGACAGGGCTCCACTGTAATGAGACCCTCTAAGAGCAAAGAGGTCATCGCTCCAGCAATTCCTGGAATAACATTTTGACGTAATTGCTGAGTCAGACATGCAAAGCCATAAACAAAATTGTACCATTGAAAAACAGTGAAGCAATTCACTTTAGTAATTTTTTGAGAAAAAGAATACCTCCCAGCAAAATATGTAAATAAGAGCCTACCCCAAATATCCTTTCCATCAAGTAGAAGTTCATGGACTTCTCAATCTGGAGACAGCATTTTCTCCATTGTGCTAAGTAACCATAATGGCCCTATCTTTCAAGATTTTTTTCACATTCATTATCTGTAGGAAACAAAATAAAAACATCAGCATCAGGAATCCCTACCAGCCACTGTCCAGAAAGTAAGATGTGCGATACTGTGCTGGAGTCTAATTATAATGTAGCTAACCCAAAATCTAAGTGAAAAGGTGGTATGGCTTTGAAGTATTAGAGTCCAATCCTAAGTAAATTATTGTGCTCTGTAGGACTTTGCCTTCATCTTTTATGAGTTTAAGGTCTCCTCAGAGTCTTATCTTCTCCAGGCTGAACAACCCCAACTCTCTCAGCCTGTCCTCATAGGAGAGGTGTTTCAATCCTCTAACCATTTTTGTGGCTCTCCTTTGGACCTGCTCTAAAAGGTTCTTGCCTTTTTTTATGCTGGGGTCTCCAGACCTGGATAAATGAGGAAATCACAGAATCGTTGTGGTTGGCAGGGACCTCTTGAGATCACCCAGTCAACCCTTCCTGCTCAAGCAGAGCCACCAAGACCATGTCCAGTCAGATTTTTAATACCTACACAGATGGAGACTCTGCACCCTCTCTGGGCAACTTGTTTCAGTGTCTGACCATCCTCACATTAAAAAAGTGGGCTTTTGTGTTCAGATGGAATCTCACGTTTCACGTTGTGCCCACCGCCTCTTGCCCTGTCACCGGACACCACTGAAAAGAGCCCGGCTCCCTTGTCTTCATTCCCTCCTATCAGGTACTTATACACATTGATAAGATCCCCCTGAGCCTTCTCTTCTCCAGGCTAAAAAGTCCCAGCTCTTTTGTCCCATCCTTATACGAAAGATGCTCCAGTCCCTTAATTTATCTTTATATCCCTGCACTGGACTTGCTCCAGTGAGCCCATGTCTTTTTCACTGGGGAGCCCAGAACCAGACCCAGCACTCCAGGTGTGGCCTCATCAGTGCTGAGTAGAAAGAAAGGAGCACCTCACTTGACCTGATGGCAATCTTCTTCTTAATGCAGCTCAGGAGACTGCTGGAAAACACAAACAGACCAGGTCATGCTGAAACTGCATGTCACAACAAGGAGATTCGTCTGTCCCAGTTTTAGAGATCTACATATAGGTTAGTCTGCTGTGTTCGCTTTCTAGTCAGGAGAGAAAAAAACAGGTCTTCCAAAGTGCAACTCATCTAACTCTGAGTCAAGGCCTACAGCAGGTCATTTAAATTGCATCTTAGCCTAGAGCTCTTCTTTGGCTACAAAGAAAACCTAGATCACTCACTAGCTGAGGTGCACACACTGTGCACACTCAAATCTGGACTGAGAAGTCCCATAATTCTTTTCTCAGTGCTCAGTATTTCACAGTGCCTGCAAATGTATTAAGCAACTTGAAGTGTGGGCAAATCCCCCAGTCTTTGCCAGAATGGTTTTGTACCAGAGCAGAAGGAAACAGGAGGAATGAGAAAGGATTTCAAGGGTTATATTCCTACATTTCCCTTTCTGCCTTTTTTTTTATTTTCCCTCATTTCTAATTCTCAGTTGCTCTGAACTCAGTTTTTCTTTTTTATTCTCCTCCCATTTGTCAGGTCTCCGTAACTAATGCTGTTGTTTTTTCACAGTGCTTTAAAGCTTTGAGTACTGAGGCAGGCGCATGGGGCAGTGTACAAGTTATATAAAAGGACAGCTGTAAAAACATGTGTGACGGCAATTAAGCAAGAACTCTTAGAAGCATGAAGTCATTAATTCTAATTGCAGTAAGGCTTGTCTTAGAAATTGTCCCTGATATTCGAAATGGAGAAAAAGTCAGCTTCAGGCAGCATTCCAGCTTTACTTCCTCCACTTCCGTGCTACTGCGAGCAAGGGGACTGCGTGTGTCCTATTATCTGCTATATTGAGGAAGCTTTCTCTTCAGACATCCTTCTCTGGGCTTGCTGTCCCGCAGGCACTGGGGCAGGTTCCACTTTCAATGTGGTAGAAGCAAGAGGCCAAGTTACCAGCCAGAGGCTTGTTCCCCACCAATGCAATTTCCAGTTTCTTCATTGATTATCAAGGCCCTATCCTGAATGCTTTCAATTATTTCTTAAAATAAGCAGCAAATTAGGGCAGTTAGCACCATCTTCAAGAGCTGTTCAGCACCTCACAAACAAAAAATTGATAACTCAGTCATCTTAATTTCATTAAACTCCGGAGTTGTTTCCAATAAGCCACCACTCTTAACTAGCTGATACACAGCTGAATACGACAAAGATAATGCTTAAGCAAACCAGATGAAAATGCACAAGGAACCCTGTTCCTTCCAGTTGCAGGCTGAAAGCTGATATAATACATGTCTGCAGGCAATAAAACTTTTTTGTTTTAATGTTCCTAGGGAAGTTTGAAACTAAATCCTTGCAAAACATCTGGTTCAAAACTTCAGCATTTTAATATTAAATGCTTCCTGAAATCTGTTTGTGTAACTGTACCATGCAAGTTTGCTTCATAGCTTTACAATAAATTATTTCTAACTAGTTTTGTTATCCTTGCACTGACTTTGATATCTCCTGCTGATAACATAACATCAGTAATACTGCTACTCCAAGTTCAATAGTTAGCTTATATTCTAAGCACAAATTCTGATGACAACCACATAATTTTTAGGTTTCACCTTTGTATTGTCTTGCATTCAACTCTAAGGTTTTAATTCTCTGATCTTAAATTTCATTTAATTCCTTTACATTATAGATTTGTCCTCCCAAACACAGTGTTCAGTATCACAACAGTCCCTTCTGCAACATCTCTGGATAAGGCATGAAGAAACTTTGCATGCCTCTGTGAACAACTGTTGTCATGTTACTGCTGGGACTGGTATTTAGAACTTCATGTCAAAGCCTTGGAGGGCTTGGGAAAAAAAAAATCAGCAGTGAAGTGGAAGATCTTTTTCAACACCTATTAGTCATCCTGAGCATCCACGGATAAACAAGCAAAAGGAAATGAGAAAAGTCACACATTTTAAAGCATGCTGATGGTCTTGCTGACCTCAAAAGCTGTAGCTTAATAGTTCCAAATAAAGCCATGTTAAATCTTAGTGTGGTGCTGTAAGTTACACAGGCTGATTCCGTGCCTTCAGCTGGTTTCATGATTGTGCACAGCACAGTGTAGAGTCCTGACCTGGCACTACCTGACCCTCCTCCAGACAGGGCAAGTGAACTTTGGGATCCTCTCATGCTAACAGAGCTGTGCTACTTTGGGGGCCTGAGCTGGTGTTTTTGCAAGATGTGTAGCTTAGACTAACTTTAGCTATCTAACTTAAGGTAGCCTCAACTCCTTAGTCTGAGGCCTTCCAGCATGACTGAGAGCATCTCAGGAGCTTGCCTCTTTCTCTGGGCTAAAGAAGGAGCCTTGGTTCCTAGGAAACCACACAGGGGCTCCTGAAGTACTAGAAAGGATTAAACACTAAACAAAACAGACTTCACACAACAAAGGTTCAATTCCATGGCCTTAAAACCCATACTAACTGTTAGCAAAGCTTTGTGCATGCTTTAGATTAGCCATGTAATTACCCTGTAAACCCCCACTAGGATTTAATTTCAATTGAAAACAGTGGAACTAATGGTGTGCTTACAAATACAGTTAATTAAGATTTTGTAGAACTGGGGACTATTTCATGAAGGTATTGAGAGATTTAATGTCAATATGTAGCACTTTGCATGACTCATGGAGTCCATAAATATGTACAAGTATTTTCAGCCCGATCATTTTATGACTGGTCTAGCTCAGAAAGAAATGTGAAAATGCACAGTAGGAAACAACTCTTCCAAACAGCAAATAATTGTGTAAATATATAACTGGAACAAGATCCTACAGCTGATGTATAATACAGGAAATTCCATTCCAGCATATTTCTTGATGCTTAATCCTGCCAGGTGGAATGGATCAACAAAAAGGGAGAAGCCACAGTACATTGTGAAAAAATGTTATACATTTGTGGAGGTCATCCAATAGGACAGAAGGGAACTCCACAAAGCAGCTACAACTCTCATTGCTTGAGTTCAGCCAGGTTCAAGTTCAATGTCTACCTGGATTTTTACAATTATTTACATTTTGATTCATCAGTATCATGCAAAAATCCTATTTTTACCGAAATCCCTTTTCAAGCTACTTCCTTTCCCCCCCCCCCCCAATATATACATATGATTTTCAATTAAAATATAGCAGCCCTAGAATAACAGTTGGGGAGGGTAAAAAGACGCTTTCTACAACTTGCTCACAAGAGCTTCTTCAGACTGTATCCAGTATGATTCAACATTAGAAGGGTACCTTATCACTTGCAACAGCAACAGTGAGCACTGAATCGTCTGCTTGCATTAGACTGTGAAAAAATGAACATGTCAGTACAAAGTTGTGACATGGTATACTATGACTGATTGAAGCACTCAAATTCAGAAGAAAACAAAATATTAACAGGGAACTGTTGAACATGGCAGCTGAGATAAAAATTGGAGCTCTCCACAATAGGTCACTGCAAATCAGATTTGGAATGTTAAAAGAGAGTGGATATTTGATATGAAACTTGATGGCTTAATTGGTGAGATTTTTGTTTAAATAAATTCAAAATGGAAAGGAGAGAGGGAAAGATTTCCAGAGTGAGCAGGGCTGATAACTGCCTTCCAAGAAAAGTGTTGGGCTCCTAAGTGCACTAAGGTTAAATTTAAGCCCCAGATTAACTTTAACGGGCATACTAGTTCTGGACAATTTTGTCCTCAGGTTCCCTAGACCTCCTCTTTCAGCCATTAGATATATATGAAATAACATGATAGCGAAGAACTAGGATACGATGTTTTTGTAAAAACAAATAGATATATAAAATAATGCCTATTCCCATGTGGTTACATAGTGGTTATAACAAAATGTGAGGAATAACATCTAAGACAATGCAACACACTTTGCAATGTTCAAAATTAACTGCATTGAGCAAAGGAGCCTGACACCCAGCAGGACTCCATGTCTCAGCATTAGCTTCAGTACAGATTTCCCTCAGGGACTGATTCTACAAGAGTGCAAGAGTGCGTTTGACCAGGGACCCACAGAGACCCTCAGATGATGAGCAATTCTGAAAATAAGTGGTGGGATCTGTGCAGGAGGCAAAGATAAATGTCAAAAATGAGGGGGCAAACCCTTACAGCAGAAGACTAAAGTCTTTGCTAGGATTAACTATGTGTGTAGGCTGATGACACACATTTCACAAGTGTCTGTAATAGATTGTCTTCCCCTGTGCAAATGTATTTTCCATTTACTTTCTCCTGAGCCAAGCATGAGGCCCAGAGATAGAGACAGCCCCTTCTACTTCAGTCCAAGCCCCAGGGTTGTGTAGCAGACAGTCTGGCCAGGGCATTGCAAAGTCTGCAAGGATGCTCACTTGGTATCAACACAAAAGAGAACTTGAAAGGTTTTGTGTAGCAATGAGTCTTGGTCAAGGAGTTAGCAGCATTTCAGAGAGCCAGCAATTCATACATATGTTAGAGAAGCTCTAAGGCAGTCTATTGCCTAACGTATATTGAAACAAAATACATATTCCCCTCTCATCCATCACTTTCAGAAAATAAGAGTGGAGCGATCTTAAATTTTTAACTCAAATTAAGGACTTGCAGTTCCCATTAGAGCTAATACGTTCTCCACTTTTCCTGACGATATGTTTAAAAATAAAACCCTCAAATCTCTTGCCTAAGCAGCATTGATCATGCTAGATCTTAACCATCAATCATCAATTGGCTTTTATTAACTATAATGTAAACAAATGAGATGTTTTAAAACTGTCGTTACAGACCATGAGCTACAGACATCTACTTTCCCCATCTCCTCTTTGACCTCAGGGAGTATTATTGCTGAATATCACAAGGTAGGATATGACTTGCTAAAAATATTTGTCCATATTTTATATCAAGTATCTGTTAGTATTCAAATATCTCATTTGAAAGTATCCAACACTTCATGCAGGTCAGATCCCAGACATATTTCGCACACATGGATTAACTGAAGAAAATCATTAAGAGGGCAAACCTCCAAAACATGAGCAAGTATAATGATGTACAAAATGCCAATTTTTTTCTTATTTATTCTTATTTCAGACTTCACTCATATGCCAGCCTGCATCTGGATTTCTGAATTTTTTCAATTTCTATATCTTCAGAAGGTATGCAGAGAAGGCTACTACATAATCCAGTGGTTTTTATAGCAAAGATTAAATGTTGGAAGCTATTTTTAGCAAACTAATTGTAACAATTTCACTAAGAACATAAGCCGCAGATGTCTCCTAAGGCAAAATGCAGGATGATAGAAGAGCTCGTAAAATGAAAGGCTACTGACTACCAAAAAATAGCAGATCCAAATTACATGAAATTATGCAATTCTGCCCAACGCTCCCTCTAGTGGCTTCACCCACAGAAATGAGCGTCAAGTCCCATACACACAAAATCCTCCAGCCTAATGACAAAACGTCCCCTTAATAGGATTAAGTACCTTCTCATCAGATAAGTAGAACATGGCAAAATCCCTGACACTCCCGGCAATTAGATCAGAACACAGCCCGACCCATTCCTGACGCAGGGAGCAATTTTGCAGAGGAGGTGTTTCAGTATTAATGGTAAATATGTTGGGGTTTTTTTTTACTTTTCCTTGGTAACGGGTTTGTATTTCTTTGCAAAGTTAATTGATCTTTCACTAGAAATGTAAAGGTACAATATGCAAGTAACTATAGAAGTAAATACAGGCTATAAATAAATCCAGGCTCTTAATTTACATACGCAGCTGATAACTGCACCTCCAACGAGGCTATGCTGGCTAACAAGAAGGCACTTAAATACTGTGTTCACTTAATCAGATGAGAACTACAAAGTGCAGTTGCGTGGTTTCTAAAAAATCAGCTTTTCTCTTCTGAGTGCTCTTGGGAGGGAAATAAAGCAAATGGCTTTTTTTTTTTTCTCTTATTTTGTAGGAACTTCTTTCAAATGCCGATGTGCTTGTTTACAAAACTGATCAAATTGCCAATTTATTGGAACACTTATTATTGTGCCTGCTGTATTAAGTACAACCCTGAATGACAATGAAAGGAATTGCATGTTTGGAGACAAGAACGGGAAGAACATTCTAGAAATCTCCCTTTTAAAATTTGGCAATAATGTTTAGCATGGATGCATTTATAATATGAACTAAGAACATAGTAGGAGATCAGTAGCTAGTGTGCTTCACAAGGTAGAAAGGACAGACAGAGCTGTATAAGTTTCCAGTTTTATATATATATGTATATATATATATGTCCTGATTCTGTTACACCACTGTGCAAACTCAGTGGAATTAATTTAGTTAGTCTGAACAGATAATTGCAAATGAGGTCAGGCTTCTTACTCATGTGTTTTCATTAATAGTAGCATTTCAGTGCATATTAAAGATCTCAGGAACCATAGTTAAAATCAAAACTAATAAGACTTGTATAGTACTTAGTAAATATTACACCTAGGCATCTGAGCACCATGAAGATGCTTACATTTAACTGCACCATCTTGCTTCTTTAACAGAAAGAACATGAAGTCCTCTTGGTTATTTATAATGTACGTGCTATGGCTGAAGGGTCATCAGTGTGCACCGACAAGGCAGGAGGAAATGAATCTCCGGGAAAACCTGAAGCGTACGTATGTTTTTGCTACCAGGGGTGTGCTAGAAGCTCCTGGGCCCAGGTCTCCAGTCTCCTGGTGCATTTTGACTTCCACACTCACTGGTGTCAAGAGGATTTTCTTTCATGTATGGAGCTAAGAAACCATCATATAGCTGACTACATGCAGCCACACACACACAGTGAGAAGATAAGAACAACCGAGATGAGAAAGTAAAGGGATTAGCAGATAAGTATCCCCTTGCAAAAAAAGTATTTACAGCATTTTTATAGGTTCTTTGGTCCCTCATAGATCATTAGAATATAAACTGAATCCAAAATTCGGTCTAACAGATTTTGAATTATTTTATTTGTTTAAATAATCTTTGAAAATGTTTATTCTACAAGTATATGCTTTGCTGGAAAAGATGGTTATTACAAATAATTGAAATAAAATTACTTAATTTAGAAAAAAAATAGCTATTCTGCAGATGCTCACCTTTAAGCATGGTTTTATTTTGTGGATAGGAATCCCAAGAGGATCAGCCATGAAATATTCCTTTGCGTCAGTCTATATGAATAATATTGCTGTAAGAACAACAACAACAAAGTTTGGGGAGTGGAAGAAAGATGTAAAGGAAGACTGACTTGTGTTTTTGGCAGTCTCAGAGTGATGTGTTCTTTACTTTGTATAGTTCCAGTGATATTCAGGTTATTTCTGCAAAGGCAACAAATACAGATAAAGGATAGGTAATCATGCAGAGCTTCGAGGTGCAACGTGTGGGCCAGCCTGGGCTGTCACCAAAACTCTATGGTCATTACTTCACAGCAAGTCTAGAAAATGTATTTTTATGAAAGCGGATTGAAGGCACCTGTAATCCTCATTTTCAAGACGTAAAGGGAAGCTGTCACAGCCTAGTTTCAGATCAAAGACAAATATACAGGTTATGTCATTAGAAAAAATATAAATAATCCTTGGAGATATCAAAAACTCAGGATGAAGTCCCAAGCAACCTGCTCTAGTTGACCCTGCTTTGAGCAGGAGGCTTGGACTCAACTATTCAGAGATTCAGCGACCAGAAGTAGGATAGCCAGGTATACAGCTTGAGTTCCACACAGCTGATCACGAGCAAAGGCTGTGGGCCAGATTCTTATCTGATGGAAATTATCTTGGTTCTGTATTACTCAGTCTTCACTGGCTCAAGAATTTGGCTTTGCAACCATAAGAAAACATAGAGCTGTTTCATTCTCCCTCATCATCAGTGCATGACAATTTCTGCTAGTGTTAAAGTCTGATTAAGTCACTGTATAATTTGGCTTTTTTTAGTATTATCTGAAGTTGGAGAGAAGTATGTAGATGAAGAGGTAAAGAAAGCTTTGATTGGTATTAAGCAGATGAAAATTATGATGGAAAAAAACGAAGATAAGCACATAGATCTGATGAAAACCTTGAAGAAGAGCAGTGAAGAAAAACAGGTAATTGAAGTGCATCTGTTGTTCTTTTCTCGTCTGTGTTTTTGTTAAGTTGTGGATATTTTAAATCAAAGATGAGACAGATTGTACATGTATTTAGCCTCCTTCATGGAAGTGGTATGGCATGCCATTGTGCTTAGCCCAATCAGTAACCCAGAAGGGATCCCTTGGTGTCTTCCCTTTTCTGGGAAGAATGTAAACCACATGGTATGTACACTCTGAGCAGCATGTCTCTTTAGGTGGTCACATAGCAAAGCCAGGACCGATAGCAAATCTTTGCTTCTGCTCCTTTCTCTCACTAGTGGAAGAAAACTCTCATGGAACTTCTATCCATGTTCTCGCTGCCTGTCTCCCAGAAGCTGGAGCTGGTCCAACAGACATCCTTTCTTAGCGTATGAGGAACCTGGATGTTCACATTTCAGAAGAATTTAAAACATTAGTTTATATTTGCCGATTTCTTAAGAAAGAGCTTGCCTGCTGGCAGGGCCCTGGCAGATTGAGGCTTCACTCCTGATGGAAGCTTTCAGACTGCGCTGGAATGAGGAAGGGCACTGCCTGCCTCGCTGGTGCTTCTTCCAGATTGCGTGGTTCTTTCAAAAGCTAGAGGTGAAAAGTTTCCATCTTTCCTTAGAAATACAGCTTTCTAACCAAGTGACATCTTGTTAATTTTTCCCTGTGGCTGAATGCCTAAGCTCTTTCTAAAATGAAAATAAAAGAGAGAGAACTGGAGAAAATACAGCTGAGTTACCACAAGTTAGCAAGTTACCTTCTCTCAGCCCATTCTACTTGTAAGGTAAAACATGTCATCTGACACCACCTTCCTTGAGATTTGGGTTCTTACATTTTATTCTGCAATTGGGAGGTAACCAGCAGCAGCCTCGGCACAGTCAAGCTGATGGTGGCCATCATGTAGAAATACAGAAGTTCTTTCTGCAGTAAAAGGAGACATTAAATGCTGTATGCGGACTCAAACATTATTCTGGAGAGACAACCTGAGTTTTTTAACATCCAGAAGTCAGAGCTGCTGCAACAGCAATGTGTTGAATAAAGTATGGCGCTTACTGCTCATTTCTCAAAATCTCCTGCTTCACTGAATTCAGACCAAGGCAACTGCAAGTAACTTTCTAAAGGTGTTTCATGCAGGAGGTCCAGCATCTTTGCCTCACGTGTCTTTTTACACCTCAGGACACAAGATATTTGCCAGCTTGTTTTGCCAACTCCAGACCTTCAGAAAAATATCAAAACCACAAATTATAACGTGGCCTAGAGAAAGTACAGTGGATCAGGAGAATTTCCAGTGTCCTAGCACAATGCCTAGACTCAGAGCCATGTGCTCAGATCATCCTGCGAAACAGACATTACTGTATATTTTTTAAAAAATACAAAGATCCTAACTATTGCTCTTGGTGAACTTGAAAGAAAATTCTTTCTTGGCCCAACGTCTGGTAGTTAGTTTAAACTATTCATATTAGCAAGCCAAAAAATTACCTGACAGCTTTCTAACATTTTTAGGAACACCAGTACCCTCCCATTCTCTATGCTGTTTTTAGTTCTTACTGGATGATTTCATTTACACAGAACTCGCATCCACAGCAAGAGTTCATTAAATAGTGAATAAATATATTAGAAAGATCAGAAAATAATTAGACTATGAATACCACAGTTACTGTCTCTACTAAGCACATTCTGACAGAAGTTTTCTGTGAGCCTCTTCCCTATTAAAACGCTGCCAGAAAGGAATAAAAGTGACCACTTAAAAAGGTTTCTGTCATACAACAACCTGGAACATTGTTTGGAAACCTAAACTATTAAAATGTCTTGTACTTGCAGAAAGAAATCCATGACGTGCAATCTATCTGTCTTTCCACTGCCAAACCTATTCTAAAACGCTGCTTCTGATCTGCTCGGCTTTGTGCTCTACCTGATGAAGAATGATGCAGTAAATAGAAGCAGCATTGTAAAATGCGTCTTATTTCCCTTCAGTATAAAAGGAATGCCTCACACTTCCAGAAAAGCAGGCTTTTGATTAGTACAATGCCAAATGGGAAATGCTACAGTTTTACATATTTCTGCATAAGAATTTATGTATGGCAAGGACTGAGCCTCATGAAATATCAGTCCCTTAAAGAACAGAGCAAAGCAACAAAAAGGGCTATTTGTGGAACAGATGAATACTGCAGATACAATACAGAGAAAAAATATCTGAGTTGAGCACATGACCCTGGGAGAGGTTAAAGGTCTCTTGCACAGAAAGACGTGTGATTTTTTTCATAACCTCCAAGATTCAGGTAGACTTTAGAGATCTGTCTGGTTTCATAGGCTGTGCCTATGAAAAAAAAAAAACAACCTCTATAGGGAAAAGTTCTTCAATTTTCAGTTCCCTCCATATGTGACTGCAGCCAAGAAGAAACCTATCCTAATGGTTAGAGATTAGCAAAAAAATGAACCGTAGATACCCCAAATGAGCGATCAACACTGGTATAAGCATTTCGTATATTAATCTGAAAATTTCCCTCAACTGAATCTTTTTTCTTACTTAGCAAGCCTTCCGACTTATGGACGAAGTAAAGGAAAGATTGGAAGAAGAAGAAAGACAATGTCAAGTATCCTTGAAAAATTTATGGGATGAATGTGAATCTTGTTTAGAAAGCACCTGCATGAGATTTTATACAACTTGCAAACATGGTTTGTCAACATTTAGAAGAAAGGTAGGAAGAAATTTTGTATCTGGGAAATACTCCTGAATTCACCTAACAGTTTTAGAGACAGCACATCTTATTTTCTGAATACCAGCTCTGCCAGTTATTTCAGGTTACTAAAATTAATTTGATTCAGAGGGTGTGGAAATGTGCAGTTACATGGCAGAGATTACATGCAGTTAGATTCATTGAATGCTGAGCCAAAATGAGTTGCACCCTGGCGTGACTCCATCAAAATTGATTATTCTCCTGACTCCAGTGGAATCACTCCAGATACACAGTGTTTTCTCTCACAGTAGAACTTGCATTAAGATGCTCAATAACAGTTTGTGAAAAATACCACATAGATTCTTATGGTCCATTTGAAAGTAGGAGAGTTAAAAGTGTAGATATAGTCAGTAAAATTCCATGGGGAAAAAAAAAATCACCTACTTATGCAACATCATTCTTTCCTATGCTTATTTTGATCTATTCTTTAAGTAACAAAATAGCTTTAAAATGCTTAACTGTTTAACAGAAGGGACTGTCAGCAGATTCCCTAATTCTACCAGAAAGAAAATATGCTTTCCTGGCTGATACATTATTATTACAAGATTTAACAAAATTGTAATAACATTTTTTATTTGGGCATATGCTTTAAATACAGCTTAACAACCAAAACTGCCCAATTACTGCTACTGAAATTCTAGCCAGATTACCTAGCTTTCACATCCTCAGGCACTGAAAAATATGATCACTTTAAAATGAAACATGGTGTGTGTCAGAAATTACAAGCTTTAGAGCAAAGGTGTTTAACATTTGTGCATATTCTTAAAATTATTCAGGTGAAAATGTGGAAGATATTAAGACTATAGGCTTTTGAATTTGGACTATTGGATATCTCAAATGCATCTCTTGGACTTTGAGAAGTCTGTGGATGTCAGGTTGAAATTATGGCAGTAAAAGTTATATACTGCACTGACACTATTTCTAGCCCTCTTGGTAACATCCTCAGTGAGATATATGTTTTTTTTGAAGCATTTGAGGTGAGAAACATGTTGTGACTTGAATCTTTTTTAAAAAAGGGGACAAAGACGATAGCTGTGGCCTGTGGCACCCAGGCAGCAGGGGCAATACTGGCTTCGGCTGTCCCTGCAGTGCCATTCACAACGCATCTTTCTTCTGAGCTGCGCTATCAATTAGATCAAGCAGCTGACCTGAATTTAAAAAAAATATGTATATGTATGTGGGTGTGTTTGGCAGGATGCTTCTTGACCCTTACCAGTTTTCTACGCCATGAAGTGTGGCTCCATAAAACATTGCATTTGCTCAGACGAAAGTAGAGCACTAAAGCACAGAGCAGGGAACCAATTGGTGAGACCCAGGGACTGGGAACTCCGCAAAGCAAAGCCAGCACTCGATCTCTTCCACCATCAAACCATGGACGTGGAGCCACTGCTTCAGTGATTGCAATGGGTTTTGGTTTGCACAAGGACATAAGGACTTGGCCATTGGTGAGAGAGGGCAGGTCACGGAGAGAACAGTTGCCTCCTGTTCTCTATGCTGCACATAAGTACCACAGAAATGTTTCCAAGATAAAGTTCAAATTGTTGGAAGAAACCCAAACATCTATACTAGCTTTGAGCCTCCACAGATTGAAGGCCAACTGGCAACGCTTTTACTCCAGATCTCATTTGGAGCTAATAATTTAGATTGGATGTACTTTCACTCTTTAGACTCTAGTGTCTTAAATTACTTTGGACAATATGCCGTGATTGCAGTTATTAAGAGTGCATTGTTTCTATGGGTATTTGAAAGAAAAAAATTAGAGCTACTTTCCTGAGAGATGAAAAGCTGATAACTCATCAGGCAGCTGATTTATCTCTTCCTTATACACAGGTTGAAGATTTTTTGAGGAAAATACCTCCACTCATTTTTACTTTTCATGAGGATCAAGGAAAAGACATCCACTTTAACGAAAAGCCTGAGAAAGAGGATACCCAGCTAGTAAAAATGGAAGATTTATTTAGCCAACTATTATCTGACATGGGCTCAATATTTGACAGAAGTTTCATTTTTTTCAAGCAGATGCAAAAAGAATTTGACCAGTCTTTTCAGGCTTATTTCATGTCTGATCTGGACTTGAATGAATCTCCCAGCATGCCAGCTTTACCTGAGGACACCACCAGAAACAACGGCTCACAGAAAGGCTGGGGTATACCTGGCTTTTTACAGATAATATTTGATTTCAGTAAGACGGTGTTTGAAGGTGTCAGTGAGGTGATTACTGAAGTATTTGACGAATATAGAGATAATAGAAGAGATGTGCCAGAACAAACCAAAGGCAAGTGTTAGAAAATAAAAATCGACTGTGCTGTCAATGACATCAAACCCCTTGGGATTGCTAAACTATGGTCAATGATCCAGTTTGCGGTATGTTAGTGTGAGATTTGGTACAAAAGATCTAGAGGCTTTTTTGGTTATACAGGCATGGGTCAAGGATAAATTTATTGGTTAAATTAAAAGGTTCAAATCACCTAGAAATCTCAAAGAAATGTCACAGGGGGACTTAAAGGTCCTACACAGCCTGATTTTCAGGGCAATCCTCAAAGCATTCACAGGAGTTCCTCAGCAGCTCTTGAATTCATGAAAGATGCAGGTTTTCACCAGGCTGGCTGACAGGTCTGATCTCAGCATTTGTCAGGATATGATTAGTTTCATTTCATATTGATGTGTCACCAATTCTGAAAAATTAGGGTAATTCTGTGAGATGTCCAGGCATATCCCTGCCCTTGCCCAATGACATTAAGCTCAAACAGACAGCTGCAAGGCCTGTTCCAGGCTTCTGCAGCAATGCAGGGTGCCAATCAAACACAAACCAGCCACTTGGTTTTCCAGTGATCAGAAAAATTCTGGCCATAATGGTGGTTTCAGGTGATAAATCTCAACGGAGGGGAAAAAACATGGTCAGCTTTCAGAATACAAGTAAGTCCTATCCTTCCTATCTTACTAGTGCAAATAGAAAATAAGCATAATACAAACACGCTGGTGCCTATCCGTAAGGTCACCACACTAAGCACATGCCATATACTTCGACTGGCACATGCCATAACCATTATATGGTCATCAAGAAATATAAAGTTAAGTGATTCTACAACAGCATTCTTAAATTTTTCCTGTATCATGACCCGCATTACCCCAGAAATAAGCTTTGGTACTGTGCTCTCATCTAGCTGTACATGATTACAAAACATCTTGCCTTTTAAGAGTTAAAAAGATCTTGCCAGAACTCGCATGTTGTAGAAATAATGTGTAATAACATTAGCAATTGTTTGGCTATTAGTGGGGAATATGCTACTATGCCTTTATAAGGGAATATACTACAGTGGCATGAATTCCTTGAAAGAAAATATGATTTGTATCTTCTCCTGACTTCTACTTTTCAATGTTTCATTCCCTTTTTTAATTTTTTGGGGGGGCAGGCAGGGAGTGGGGGGTAGGGGGAAGGGATTTATGCCAGATATTTTAGATTTAGAGCAAGAAATTATATTATAACACACAAGAGTATGTAACAAACTTATACTTATCAAGACCCTAAGTCTAAAAATACTGTGACTTCATTCTAGATCCTGACCGAAGTGGCATGTTCTCAAAAATTGTGTCAGAGCGCCGGAGGCCTCTGTGCAGGGAGCTTCGGGAGAACTCCTCTGGATGCCCACAGTTTCACGTGAGATGTCAAAAATGTCAAGACAACCTTTTGCATGGTAAATAGCTATTTTCCAATTCTTTTCTGTATGCATTGATCACTGGTTTGTAGACTTCGAGGCTGTCATTTTCTACTGCGCTGTTTCCATAGCTTTGGAATTAACATTCAGTCACTGAGGTTTTATTATAACTACAGATACAAACACTATTCCTCGTTCCAGCTGACATCAGTTACCTTTCCCCACTGTCTCCACAGAGTGTCAGTATAACTCAGTTGTTAACATACCGCTGGAGGTCCAAAGAGAAGTTCTACACACTCTAACAAAAATACCTATATATTTTGTCAGAGTTGCCATCCAAAAGAGTAGCAAGAGGCCAGGCAGTAATCGGCCTTGCCTGGGTGCAGAAGTGTTGAGCAGAAAGCGAGAAGCTCAAACTTGCTTCTCCTGCAGACAGACAGACGTAACATCAGGTAGCATTCAGCTCCTCACTGAGAAAGCAAGTGCTGAAGAGCCTGTAATTATTCTTTCTCGAACCATGTCAGCAAACAGGGCTAGTGTGAAGGACAAAAAGGGGACTGAGTGCCTGTCAGTATGTAAGGGGATGGCAAAGCTCTGGCATGCACTCTCCACGGGCACCTGGAAAAAAATCAGACTGTGTCACCTAGAACTGCTCTCAGGACTCCTGCTGCAGCATAATACACCTGTATTTCCAGAATTACTTAGGTATTAACATCCACAGAATATGCTTAAACCCAAATGTCTTCAGAATATCTTCAGTGCAGCAAATATTAATGATTCAATGATATGTTTTGAAAAGAATATCAGACTACTTCTATCTCACTAAAAATACCTTTTTGTACCAGTCTGTATCTGTGGTTACTGTACTATCACCTTAAGGGTGTCCCTTAACAGTCCTATTTAACAGAGAATAAATTGAATTTGTCCATGGTTGTCATGGTTTGACCCCAGCTGGCAACTAAGCACCACGCAGCCACTCGCTTATTCTCCCCCAGTGGGATAGGGGAGAGAATCAGAAGAGTAAGTGGGAGAAAACTCGCTGTTTGAGATGAAGACAGTTTTTATAAATAAAGCAAAAGCTGCACATGCAAGCAAAGCAAAACAAGGAATTCATTCCTTACTTTCCACTGGCAGGCGGGTGTTCAGCCATCTCCAGGAAAGCCGGGCTCCATCACGTGTAGCCGTGACTTGGGAAGACAAATGCCATCACTCTAAACAGCCCTCCCTTCCTTCTTCTTCCTCCATCTTTACATGCTAAGCATGACACCATATGGTGTGGAATATCCCTTTGGAATATCCCTCCCAGCTTCTTGTGCACCCCCAGCCTGCTCACTGGTGGGGTGGGGTGAGAAGGAGAAAAGTGTGAGAACTGCTGAGCAATAATGAAAACACTCCTGTATTATCAACACTGTTTTCAGCACAAATCCAAAACATAGCCCCACACTAGCTACTGTGGAGAAAATTAACTCTATCCCAGCCAAAACCAGCACAATGGTAATTTTTGTATAGGAATAATATAATATTCTGGTTTCAAGTCCATATTTTAGTAAAGAAAAAAACAGCAATCTTTGGTTCTGAATTCATGGCAGATGATACTAGTCACATATTAATGTCTAGATATTGTTAGATAAATATTAGGCCTTAACACTCAACAGGTATCCTAACATACATTACAGGCTTTCTTGCAATAACCTATATGCTTGGGATGGATTGATAACACAATATGAAAAATAAGATAATAAGGAGATCAAGAAGTTGCTGTATGCACAAACTACCAGTTCTTATTTAGCATATCACAAAATCTACCACCATTATATATGATATAAACCTTAAAGTACTTGGCAGGTCATCGTAATATCACATACAGGATAATTAATCCATTTAGTCATTTTCAGCCTAAACTAAATCTACCAAAATAAGTCACCAAGAATTACTGGTAGGGTTTTTTTAGCATTGTTTAAACACCAACCCAAAACATGCCCCCTTGCTAGACTTCTTTACAGTTTTCCATACTTCAGATAGAAAAGATGAAGTATAAGACATATTACTTTCCTATAAGCTTCATGCTGGCTGTCTTTTCTAACAGATTGCCCAAATGTTCCCGAACTGCACATAAAGTTTGATGAAGCCTTTAAGCTGGTTAATCTCTCGGGGGAGCAGTATGAGCAGATTCTCCAGGTGGTTCAGCGTCACACAGAAGACACTTCCTACTTGTTGAACAAAATGAAAGAACGATTTGGGTGGGTGTCTGAGTTATCCAATACGACCATCGGACCAGAAAACATTTTCAATATAGTTAAGGTAAGGGGTTTTTACTGAAGGGAACTATTGCACAGTGCTGTCTTCAACCTACGTTTTGCTCATACTTATGCTCTTGGGGATTGCAGATGTTTGTACACGTGTAATGTTTGGTTTTTACAACACGAAGTTCCTACTCATCTTGAATTTGTGTATGCTTGATAATCCGTCAATGAGCTGAAACTCCAGAGATTAGAAACTATTTTCCTCTAAATCCTTTTAGTCTGATGGATGGCTGACAGGCTAACCTGAGTCACTGACTGATAAGAGTAAATTGTCACTGGCAGCTTTGACTGGCCTCAGATTCCCTTCCCAGATAAATTTCACTGTACCAGTCAGTAACACACCCTTATTAGATCGCTGAATATATAGCTATATGTCTACGTCTGTACCTATATATCCTAGAGCTCAAAGAAGGCAAATGTTATGCAGGTTATTGCAGTGGAAGCTGCATATCTTTAACGGCATCTGTCAATATTGCAATAAGTACATAATAATGAACTGTATCTCACACACAAAGAGATATCCGAGGTAAATTCAATCCATTTTCCTGGGCAAGGGACAAATCCTGTTCTCCCTTACAACCCAGAAATCCAAGGTACCACTATCACTACAAAAATTTATGCAAAATGATTGTGCAATCCACCAAAAAGCACAAAATTGGGAGCAAGGGGACAGGCAATATTTCAGAACCCTTTCCCAACTGAGTCTGCTCTTAGTTCTACAGAACTACGTCTGGCTTAGAAAAACACATAGGAAAGAATAACTTCAATCTCACAAGCTGTGTCTCAAAATTAGTGGGACGACTCACACACAAGTTTTCATTAGGAGATCGGAAGCTCTTTATAGATGTAGTTCGTGGTGTAAATATTAACAATACGGTCTTGCAGTGCCATGTCAGCTCTTCCCACCACCTACAATAAACTTTGGCATAAATTCAGACACCCACTACTTTTTCAGAAGAAAGTAATTCAAAGAAAGTAGCCAAGTTTAAAATATTCTTCTATTTATTTTTTCCTTATTAAAGGCATTAGGCACAGTAGGTATAAACAAAACCGAAAGTAAGCAGTAGTTTGCAGTGTCTAAAGTACTGTTTTGTTCTCTCCTAGGTGCTACCTGGGGATCCCTCTGGTAAAAATGAAACCGTGGTAGAAGTGAATATTCTGACTTCACCTACTTTCACCATTAAAGTTCCTCCCAACTTAGACCCAAAGAGTGCTGAATTCATTGAATACATAGCTCGGAAAGCACTGCAACTATATAAGCAGAATTTTTAAGTAGTAAGTTCATTTTTTCTCCTTTCATAGAGAATGCAATTTTTTATAAGAGGTGTTTACATTGCAATAAATTTTAGTTGGAACAGGATTCCATCATGGTATATTCAAGACTGTCTCTTCAGAAATGACACATTGATTGAGAGACAAACACAAGCATTATGGAAAACAAACACAAAGGCTCAATGTTCTACCCTGCAAAACACAGATATGATGATATTAAAAGACCTATTTAACTGTGAAACTCTCAATCTTTAAGTAACATCTGGGATGAGGTAATGTGATGATAAATATTTATTCAGAAAAGAATTGCCTCACAACCACAGTCTAGAGCCTTGGCATCAAAACCCATGTCTTTGTGTTCATTAATCACGAATGAACCAGAATTACCACTATACAATATTTTTTTTATTTTAGGTGGTGTTTAAGAGGATGGTCCTTATTATTTTTTATGATAAAGCAGTACAAAGTTAGAATCAGCAGCAGGACTTGAAAGTGCTGTTTTACCATAACATTTTCCCATTAGCGGCTCTCTGCTCACATAAAGTGTCAACAGAGCCTGCAGTCTGACATGCACTAAAAGATCTTTCTCATGGACTTGTAACCATTTTCGTAGAAGGGCTCACAGAGGTCTCTCCTGAGGCTTAAGAAATTCCCAGATGGAAAGAGAAGAACCAGGCCAAGAGGCAGGGGAAAACAATGCTTCATATTCTCCAACCCCATGGGGTTGGTTTCAGGTGGCCTCCGACTCCCATAGTTGGTTCCCCCAGGGGTCAGAGCCACAAGAGATGTGAGACCTACGGGCGAATCACTGCAGTGTCCTCTCAATCTTTGAGGGCGCAGTAGATTTGGACATGGCTCCTCTTTAGGCCATGGGTGTCCGATATCCTCATCTCAGCAAATAAAGTATGACCTGAATGCACGAAGAAGTCTCAGAAGGCACGTAAAAAGGATTCAACATTAACAAAGAAGATGAAGAAAATGTCAGCATTTTATATTTGAATCACAGAATCATAGGATCATTTCAGATCATCAAGTCCAACCATAACCTAACTCTAGCACTAAACCATGTCCCTAAGAACCTTGTCTAAACGCCTTTTAAACACCTCCAGGGATGGTGACTCCACCACTTCCCTGGGCAGCCTGTTCCAATGCCTGACTCTGGTTATTCTTTGGAGGTCAGATTCAATATTTAAACACATGAAAGAAATTACTTTCATCAGAGAGGCTGAGGTGGACTGCAGAATTTACTCAGAATATATTAATATAAGCCTCAACGGGAACTTTGCTTAGGTAATATTGGTGAAATTATATGTATATTATACTTAAAATACAAACATTTTAAATATTTATAAACATATAAAATACTCAACACAGTTTCTCTACAGTTTTTCTTCAAAATTATCTGTAATTTATATGCAGTTATTGACAAAATATAGTCTTTCAGATTATGCAAGACTAATCTTCAAAGCCAAATGATAACAATGTTAATTTCCTTAGTCTGATTAGGATTTTAAGCCTGAATCTTAGTCTCATTTTCCTGTGCAATGTACATTGTGTAGCCATTTCATACCTGAGGAAAGTGGCATTAATTTCCAAATCGCAATCCCATTTTATGTTCAGTTTGCACAACAGATTGAGGGTATATGACAGTGTGACAAAAGCAAAGAGCTAAAACTCTACGAGAAAAGGGAAATATCTGTAAGAAGGGGAAAAGAGAAAAAAAAAACCATTTCTGTCTTTTTAATGTCATGTATGTTTCCTTGGCAGGGCACCAATACATTCTCCATTTACTTATTTTTCTAACATCTTTTTCTCAATCCAAACCCAAAATGTTTAATCACTTTTTTTTTCTCCTAGGAAAGAAGATGTGTGAAAACTTTCTTCCTGAAATCCAGCATATACTCCTTAGGTGAAATATCCCTAAACTCAACGTACAGCTAACTGTTAAATTACTATGGTTAAAATAGTTGCATATAATAAATACTCGCTTAGTAAACAGTTGCTTAGAAAATACTGTGACATACGACCTAGCAACCGCACACTGTAGAAATCTTTTAACTCAAAACCAAATTCAAATCCATTTTAATATTCATTTATTTAAATAAAATGTTATTTATGTTGTAAATTAGGTAATCTTTGGCAACCAGCTATGGCCCTGGTTATGCAAAGATTTAAGGAAATAATCAGCTGTAAGCATACAAATAATTTCCATTTGCATACTTAAATTCAAGCACATTCTTAAGCCTTTTCAAGATTGGTCCCTACAGATGTTGCACATTCAGCTAAGTCTGAATCAAGCAGATTTCCATATGTATGTAGCATATTATTTTCCAATGAAAATGTTCCATTTCTTCTTCCAGTTGCTTTTGATGTTTATCATGTACATTAAATGTCTTTTCTGAATATGCAGTAATGAGTAAGTCTTCTGCCTTTGGCATTTCTTACTTGTAGTTTGCCTCTGGAGTCATAATTAACAGGGAATTCTTTATCAGAAAAGATGTTTGTTTTTTCCTAAATTATACACATTAGCTTTCAATGGTATTTGCAAATTATAATAATGGTTAAGAACTGATGTATCTCTCAGTTAGAAGCAGAGCTCTAGGTGATTCAGTTTCATTTGCTATCCCTGGCATTTCTAAGCATTTTTTTGCACACAGCTATATTCACCATTTCCAACTGTATCTGCTAAACAAATTGTATTAATTTCAAAGTGTACAAAAATATCTATATTAGAGCACGGAAAAATAACTATACCCTAATTATACCATACCTTTACTTCTATACATGCAAAGTATACAAAACTACACAGGTAAGAGGCCATTTCATTGTTTTAATTAGTGGGAAATATAAGTATTCCTGGCTTCTGTAAGGAGAGGCAGCATTTTGTAGTCAGAAACTTGGGCTTTATCTGAGTGATAAGTGACTCTTACAAAACACCTGCCTTCTAAGATACACTAACAAGTAAATATTCAGAGAAAAGTCAGTTTGTTTTGACCAACATAGAGAGTACACCTAGAAAATTTCCAGAGGACACCACGTTGGGAGCAGTTGTAATCAGCGCAGAAGACACAGGTCAGGATGCAAAATGACATAGAAATATGAGAGACAGGAGCTGATGTCAACAAGATGAAACTCTTGAGAGCAGCCCTGCAGAGAAGGACTTGAGGGTACTGGTGGATGGAAGCTTGGACATGAGCCGGCAATGTGCACTTGCAGCCCAGAAAGCAAATTGTATCCTGGGCAGCATCAGAAGCAGCATGGCCAGCAGGTTGAGGGAGGTGATTCTGCCTCTCTGCTCTGCTCTGGTGAGACCCCACCTGGAGTCCTGTGCCCAGCTCTGGAGCCCTCAGTACAGGAAAGACATGGACCTGTTGGAGAGGGGCCAGAGGGGGCCACAGAAATGATCAGAGGGCTGGAACACTTTTCTTATGAGGACAGGCTGAAAGAGTTGGGGCTGTTCAGCCTGGAGAGCAGAAGGCTCCGGGGAGACCTTACTGCAGCATTTCAGTACTTAACACGGTGGGTGTCACGAGGATGGAGCCAGGCTCTTCTCGGTGACAACCAACAGTAAGACAAGGGGTAATGGGTTCAAGCTGGAACACAAGAGGTTCCACTTAAATTTGAGAAGAAACTTCTTCTCAGTGAGGGTGCCGGAACACTGGAACAGGCTGCCCAGGGAGGTTGTGGATTCTCCTTCTCTGGAGACGTTCAGAACCCGTCTGGACACCTTCCTGTGTAACCTCATCTGGGTGTTCCTGCCCTGGCAGGGGGATTGGACTAGATGATCTTTTGAGGTCCCTTCCAATCCCTAACATTCTGTGATTCTGTGATTCTGTGAAAAGGGGCCTGTAAGAAAGATGGGGACAGACTTTTTAGCAGGGCCTGTTGTGACAGGACAAGGGGTAACGACTTTAAACTCGACGGGAAGGGCAAGAGGCGGGGTGTTGCCCCGCTCTGCCCGCCCCTCGGCGCCGCTCGGCGGGAAAGCGCGCGGTTTGGCGGGCTCGGGGGGGAGGCGGCCGGCGGGAGGGAGAGCAGCCGGGCAGCCGCAGCCCGCGCCGCCCCGCAGGGAGCCTCTCCGGGCGCTTTCTCGCCCACCATGCCTGCCGAGGGGGAGCCGCCGAGCGCGGCGGCCGCCGAGCCGGAGCCCGGCGAGCCGCAGTACCTGCGGCAGGTCCGGCACATCCTTCAGCACGGCCACCGGAAGGAGGATCGCACCGGCACCGGCACCATCTCCGTCTTCGGCATGCAGGCGCGGTACAGCCTGAGAGGTCGGTGCCCCGCGGCCCCGGCCCCCCACCCCTGCCCGCCGCGGCCCCAGCCGTGCCCGCCCCGCTCCGGGTGGAGGGGCGCCATCTCCTTCCCCGGGGCAGCCCCGCGGCCGCCCGCTGACAGCGAGGCCTCCCGCCGCTCAGGGCCGCGGCTCGGCCCCGCTGCGGGGCCTGCCGAGGCGTTTGGGGCCGTCCCGTCTGCTCCCCCTCCCTGCCCTCCCGCCAGCAACCCGGACTTCTCCTCTCCCTCGGCCCAGCAGCCAGGCCTGGCTCGGCCCCGTGGCCGTCACCGCGTGAAAAGCCGGATAAGATTTTGAGACAGCCTGTCCTGGTCCTTCCTACCTTTCAAGCATAGTGGGAAGGGTGGTTTGTGAGGCAGATTTGCCAATCGTTTTATCTTAAGCCTCCACTCTCTGTTGCGTACATCCACAGGCTGCGCCACAGAGTCCTTACAGTGGAGTTTGTCCAGGCCCCCGTGGATAATTCATCTTCCCCCTCTGTCCAGGAAAATAAAAGTTGGGTTCCTGTCTTCCTTGGTCTGAATATGAGAATTGCACATCCCCTACCAACGAGGGAGCTGGGGCTGTTCAGCCTGGAGAAAAGGAGGCTGAGGGGAGACCTGATCGTTGTCTACAACCACCTGAAAGGAGGGTGTAGCATGGAGGGGGTTGGTCTCTTCTGCCAAGTAACAACTGACAGGACAAGAGGAGATGGCCTCAAGTTGCACCAGGAGAGGTTTAGATTGGATATTAGGAAAAACTTCACAGAAAGGGTTGTCAAGCATTGGAACAGGCTGCCCAGGGAAGTGGTGGAGTCACCATCCCTGGAGGTGTTTAAAAGGTGTTTAGACGAGGTTCTTAGGGACATGGTTTAGTGCTAGAGTTAGGTTATGGTTGGACTCGATGATCCTGAGGGTCTGTTCCAATCAAAATGATTCTGTGATTCTAACTTCGTACTTCATATGGAAACGTCTGAATGTCAGATGGTGGCATTACCCTCTGGGTGGAGAAAAACCTAAGCTGGGTCATCCTGAGGAATCGCTGGTCACCTCTGACACTCTGAAACTCTTTTTCAGATCAGTTTCCACTGCTAACGACCAAGAGGGTATTCTGGAAAGGAGTGCTGGAGGAGCTGCTCTGGTTCATCAAGGTTCAGTATTTGAATGTCTCCATGGGTGGTGTGCCTGAGAGTGAGGTTATCAATAGAACTAACTAGTGTGGAGTGTCTTAAGGAATTTGAGGTAACTGCAGATGCTTCTGCTGGTATGACAGAGGAAGTGCAATCAGCTAGTATTTTGACTACACGTGGAAGGCCAGTATCTTCAAGACATTCTGTGCGTTTTTGTGGAGACTGTTGCATTGTTACCAATCAGAAGGGGTTTTCTTCAGTTTCTTTTTAAGGGAAATAGTCTGAAATAGCGAGAGCTTTCGCTGATTTGACTATACCCCACAGTTATAAAGTCTAGTAGAGTCTCTCTTTATTAGTGTTTGAATAAGAAATAATAATATGAAGTAGATTGTGGGCAATTTAATGATCTGCTTTTCAATGTTGTGATAGCTTGATTTGAACAGAAACAAGCAATGCAGAACCACAGGTGAAGACAGACTGATGTAAACACTAGGCTTTTTAGTAGCAAAAACCTGAGATCTAGTAGAGCTAATAGCTGTAGTTAGAGAATTAAAATTCAACTGTAGATAATACATTACAATGTAAGTGTTGTTTTGTATGTTGTGACATTGTGCAGTTATGGGAAAGTCTACTTAACCATTTGCTAGATAGCAGGACTCAAATACACATTCATTTTAAAAACCATTTGCTAGATAGCAGGACTCAAATACACATTCATTTTTAAAAGTGTCTTTTTTTAAAATATAAAAGACCAACACTCCCCAAACCAGAACACTTTCTATGTTGGATTTTTGAGTGGGCTGATTTAGACATGTTGCAGAACTCAGTGAGATTTCTCTGGGTCATTTTGTCATATTTGTCATTTTATCAAAAGGATTTTTAAGACCTTAAGCTCATTTTAGGTGGCTTGAGAAAGACAATGCCTAGGCTGTACATTTTTTGTTTGTCTACTTTCATCTGTCTGTAGAGTAAAATCTTGTTCTCTGCAAATGTGTGTATGAAATGGTAGACCACAATTGACCTTGAGACTGTACCGTTTGTGCATTCACAAAGTTATCAGAATCCCAGATTAAATAACAGCAGCATGGCACTTCAAACTTCATCCTAGTAAGTTGCGCATAAGTTTTATTCTGTCTGTGTGTGAGAATGTCATCCAGTACATTAATCAGACTGTTCATGCTTTGTAAGTGGAGAAATACTGTAGACTAGCAAAGCTTAATACAGCTGTTTCATATCATGTCGTCTGTGTTGGGATTAGGATGTAGACTTCTTACTGTCTGTGTTGTGTAGGGTTCTACAAATGCCAAAGAGCTCTCTGAAAAAGGAGTGAAGATTTGGGATGCTAATGGATCACGTGAGTTCCTGGATAAGCAGGGTTTCAGCACCAGAGAGGAGGGGGATTTGGGACCAGTTTATGGTTTCCAGTGGAGGCACTTTGGAGCAGAATACAAAGATATGCACACAGGTAATCACATACAAATACAGTCTTGATTGTTTAGTGAGATAACTATGATACCTCACTTCCAGAACACCAATGCAGCATCCTAATTTCCATGATACAGTTGTGCTGGCAAGAACTGATGTATGTGCACTGCATTCACTGGAGTCTGTGGAAAATATTTTTTCCATTCTGCAGCTGGAGCAAAGTAGGATGTATCCATAGCTGATGATGCTGTTGACAGAATAGCTGTAACAAGTTACAATGTCATGCAGTACCTGTTGATATTATTTTCAGTGGAAGTGGTTCATTAAACTTACTCTGAAGTGTCTTGATGGCTCTCTTCTAAGTCACTGAAGGAGGGGATGTATAAAACATTTAGAGGACTGCCATGAAAAAAAAAAAAAGAGTCGTAAAAGATTGCCCCTGTCTGGTTGGTGTGATTTTTGTCTCAAAATAACAACATGGTTAATGGTGTTTTTTCCTCTTGTGTTTTTTTTGTCAATACAGTCTCAAAGTTCACACTAGTTACAGGTATTAGACTTAGCATTGGCAAGCTGACCGCTGACAGAATACAGTTTTATGATAACACAAATGGTGCAAATTGTGAACTGTCATGTCTAAAAACTTACTAAAATGTTTCAGTGTTTCTGAACTTAAAAGGTATGGGGCATAACATAGCTTGGAAAAAATGAACAGGATAAATTCCCATAGGTTTCATTACGAAAAGATTTCCTTAAAATGTATTACTAATGGATAGGTAATTAGCTTCAGGAACTAACATAACCATTTGAAAAGGTTTCTGGCACAGTATTGCTGGCAGAAGAATTCCCTGAGATGCTAGTTATATATTACTACCTTTTTTTTTGAAAGCTTGGGTCTCCCTGTAATCAATTCGGTGTTGCTTTGCAATAAGAGTTACTAGAAAAAATTAGTTACCAGCCGTGCTGATTCACTGGCATTATTCAGAACAATGAGTAACTCTGCTATTCTGGAATCCATTCTAATGTTCGGTTAATTCCAGAAAATTTCTTATATAACTGGTATTGAGCCTAAAAAGCAGCCTGCGAGCGTCATTGGGTGAAGTGTAATATCCTGTGCTAAATATATGCGATTAAAGTTCTTTTCTGGCACTACATGCTATGGAAATTTAGTTTTCATACGTGACCTCGTGAGTGCTAGATCCGTCGAAAACTTTCTCCTTTTGAGCATGCAAAGAATTCTGGCACCCCATTTACTGGTGTGGGCATAATTTTTTTTTTTTTCTAATTAAGAAGGAGCACTGTACCATGCAAGTTTAACATGTGGAAAGGCATCTTAATCCAGAAATGCAATGAGCAAATCAGTTTAAATGCCACGAATGACTAGGTGGCAATATCTTGCCCATTCCAGTACCGCTTTTGTCCTGTTCAGGTAACAAGCCATCATGAAGGATAAAATAATACGCTCTAACTATTTTTTGTATTGCAACTTTTGTTTTCTGGGATGTAGTGCTTATGCAGACTTCTTTTTTGGTCTTTAAAAAAAGTCTAGTTGTTGAGGCTTGGAATAAAGTGTTCTAAGTAGGAGTGGTCTATTTCAGTGGGTGCTAAAGGTACTCAAAGCACAGAAAAGAGAAGGGGGGACATACAAAAATAACCATAATGAGAATTTCACAAGCCTTAGAACACCCTAAGGAAGAGCAAGAATAGCCTGCATTTAGAGGATGTCAACTGATAAATTTAATAACTTTCAGAGTTACAGTAAAATCTTGGGAGGTTGTCATTTGGCTATAACTTTTCAGTGGGATGTGGGCTGGGCTTTAAAAAAAAATATCATGACTTGAATCTATCTGGCTTAGATCTTATTTGGTATCTTTCTTCAGATTACTCCAACCAAGGAGTTGATCAGTTGCAAAAAGTGATTGAAACGATCAAAACCAATCCAGATGACAGAAGAATCATTATGTGTGCTTGGAATCCCAAAGGTATTGAACAGCAGACTTTAAGTGAATGCAGTTGCGCATTATCTTGCTGTATACTAAACTATGTTCTAATCCTGTGTCAACAGTCAGTTCCATTTGGTGTCCTTGCTTCCTCTTTATAAACTACCAGGAATACAGTAAAAACGGCCAGGGATTCTCAGCTTTGTTCTCTTTCTACTTAATTCTCATGTTCAGACCTCAAAAATTTTGAAGTATTACTTCTAAGTTTTTGTCTCCAGGTTAAAGTGAGGGTTGTACCTGGCTGCCAGTGTCTTTGACATATGGTCTCTGTTCAAAGACAGCGATTATTATTTTAAAAACATTAAAAAAACAAAACCAAGAAGGAGCATACTGAAGCAGTGTCTCTGGTTTTTAGCCATATAATAGATTGTAAACTTACCAAAATCTTAAAACTAGAGGACAAAAATATTATTTGTATTGTAATCATCTCCTAAAACATAAGTTGTCTAGATATCCATTCACTCTGTAGGGCTACTTCTAAATAAGAGCTAGTGCCATAGAATGTTTCACTTGAGCAACAGTAGATCTGTTCACAAAAAAATCGCCCAGCTTTTTTCACTTGTGTCTCTGAAAGGGGATGCCACAGGTTAAACATTCTCAGACACCAGGAGGTACCTCGTTAAAGTTTTCCTTACCAAGCTGTAAATGCACTATCTGCCCTTGTAAGTGTAGATAAGCACTCAAAAGATCATTTGTTTTCTGATTATTAGTTTTTTCTTGATCTTTAATATCTCAACAAGCAGTAAAGGCGCATTGCAATGGGAAGTAAGATGAAGCGGTTAGAAGCTGCTTCAGGGTAATGCTTAATTTTACTCTTAATATCTTCCTCTAGGGAAATCAGCTCTCTCACTGAGGTAAAACTAAACTGCTGTGCAGCATTATGGCATAAATCTGTTCCATGGAATATCTGTTCATGACTTCTCTGGTCATACAGCCCAGGAGACAGCTTGTCATGACCCAGACTTAATTGCTTAGGCAGCAGGTGCTTTTAAATGAGAAAAAGGCAACAGAATGATAGTGCAGTTGAATTTTTGCTCTCTACTGTATCTCGTTAAATGCTTGTTCAGGTTTTGCATCTTCTACATTTGTAACACACTAATACTGTTACGATTTTTTTCCCGCCTCCTTCCTGTACTACAATTCTAGATATTTCTCTGATGGCTTTGCCTCCATGCCATGCCCTTTGCCAGTTCTACGTTGTGAATGGTGAATTGTCTTGCCAACTCTATCAGAGGTCGGGAGATATGGGACTCGGAGTGCCTTTCAATATTGCCAGCTATTCACTGCTCACATACATGATTGCCCATGTCACAGGGCTAAAGGTAGGCTATTTCATCGTTTTACTTAATCTTATCTGAGGAGTGAGGGACTCAAAGATGAGACTCTTCATGTCATATCCAAGAAAAACTGGAATGAACATACTGTTCAAAGTCTTGCTGAAATATGTATAAGGGCCTCATGAATTTAATGTGAATTGCTTCTGGTCTGTATCAGTAGTCAAGATCAGCACTGTAAGAATTCTTAGATTCAGGTCAAACAGACAGAAGATGCTCCAAGTCTTCGTAACTGAACATGTCAAAACAGACCTGTTCCACTAGTCTGCTTAGAAATGTGAACTGAGGACTTCTCCTTATGGGGTAGTAACATACAAGTGATTAAATTCTGTAGCATGTGTTTTTGATTGGAAGCCAACAGTAGCTCAGTGGTTGCTGTCAAGGTTTGGGTATTCTGCCCACCTAACTTCCAGCTATAATTTCAGTTAGGCATTTTTTTTCATTTCCTGATTATGTAGACTGGTGGTATGTGCTCAAATAGCTACTATCCTGACTCTAGAGCTACAATTTGTAATTTGGCGGAGTAATTTAAATGCATCACAACCTTGTACAGGTGAAACCCCCTTTCATGTAAAAAATTATACTACCATGTAAAAAATTATACTACCAAGGCCATTTGGACCTGATCCTCCTGCTACCAGCAACATGAAGAGGAACTTAAACTGGAGAAGTACGGAAGAATCAAACTTCATAGCAGTTGCAGATGTACTTAAGAAATTAGGCCAAAGTACTTGAAAAAAGGGAAGTTTAACATTATGTCCATAAAGCAGCTGTTGTTTCTTAGCCACTTCCTCTCACAACTTTGGTGGTTTTTATTATGATATATCCGAGGGCTGATCTGCGTTGGTCAGAGACCAGCAAAATAGCTGATAAACCTAAGTTAAATTAGATTGCTCAGGTGCTGCTAAGTCACAAAACTAGCACGCTTGCAAAATCCATCTGGATGCTCGATAAGTAGGTTTGGGTTTAGCCTGTGACTGACACCTCTGCTGCCACAAACCACGTTTGGTAGCGGCTAAGGCAACTAGTTTGAAACCAACTTGGGTGAGTCCTGCTTACTAGAAATGGAGTGGAAAAGCTGGATGTCACTGCCTCATTTTGGTGAGAAGATCACTAGTGCTCCATTCATTTACCAGAGCTATTATCCTAGCAGGATTTTAAAGATACATTTTTTGGTGAGCTATGTTTTTCATTAATTATTCTTTAGTCTGGGAAGATAGTATCCTTTGAAGCTTGTAAGGATGCCTTGGTAATCCAATCCAGTACAGAAGCTGCAATTCCACACTAGATATAAGATGCTAAGAATCAATACTCCAAGCATTATAATTTTTTGTTTTCTTGAAACGTGACTATTTGAAAACCACTTGTATCCTCTTTTCTCTTCAGCCTGGAGAGTTCATACACACATTAGGAGATGCTCACATATACCTGAATCATGTGGAACCTCTGAAAGTTCAAGTACGTACTTGTTCTGTATTCTTGTATCCTTTCATCTTCCACGATGCTTATCCAATACAAAATTATCTTGGTATTATAAATATAATTTTGCAAATACTAATTTGTGTGGATTCTCATTTCTACCTGAATAATTGTAGTACCTTAACCTCTGTTCAACTGAGGTGGCAAACAGAAACACAATACAAACGTGACTGAAATGTACCTCAGTGTACCGTTCTAGAACCAAGTTAGAGATCCAGAATCTTTGCCCTTACTTTTGACTTCATCATTCCAAAACCTTAGAAAACCATCCCAGCTAATACAGATAAACACAAAATGTCTTTGTAGTATACCAGAAAAGGATAAATTATCCATTCACAGAGTTAATTGGTATTACTATTTGGCCGAATAAGGCTCTGTTTTCTTCAGAAAGTAATTTGTTGCAGTAGGAGCAAATCAGAATTTTATTTCGTTAGACTTAGCTCAGACTGAATATCCTCACCATTTGTATGGTGTAAAGCCATCCAGAGAACTAGTTATTGGTTCAGACCCAAATGTTCCTGTGAGAAACTGCAGCATATTTGATGCACCTCTGGGTCAGAATTTCCAATTTAGTTTCCCCTGCAAGGAGTCTAATTTGTAACAATGAGAATTGCTCTGCAAATTGAAAATGCTTGCAGTGCATTTGGATGATCAGGGAACCCACTTAAAAATTATGCTGCTGCTCCCTACACTAATGCTATTATAATTTTCTTTTTTTTTGAGTGTAACTCTTCTTGAGGAGGAGGGAAAATCAACATAGTGTAATCGGAATTGAGATTAATAAAATCTGATTTATAACACAAAATCTCTGTGTTAAGTATTAGCTTTATACAATAAACTTGCTTCTTTTTCAGCTTCAGAGGGAGCCAAGACCTTTCCCCAAACTCAGAATTCTTCGTAAGGTTGAAGACATCAGTGACTTTAAGGCAGAAGACTTTCAGATTGAAGATTATAATCCTCATCCACCTATTAAAATGGAGATGGCTGTTTAATGCTATAAAACATCTTTCATTAATGTGGAAATGTACCTAAGCTACTTAGCTTTCTCTGTACTTAAAGTTACACATTTTTTATATATTTTGAAAGATATATACTCTATTATTGAAAAAGAAATGGATACTAATAGACCAGTACTGCATTCAATACTGAACTGTAGTCATACAGAACAGATGATTATCTATTCCTGCTGTACTATGCAGATGCTAACCCAGTTTTAAGTCGTGAGATAGTTTTCTACACGTTTCACTTACCAGTGGCTGCTTCTGTTACCATTCAGTTACTATGTGGGAGTTGCACTTGCTTACATGCTCTATTTAGTACTGAAAATAAGAACTTCTATGTATGACAGAGGATTCCTTCAAGGTTGTAGAAGTCTTTAAGTATGTTCTAAAGAGTATATGTTTAATAAAGCTTTTTTAAAAAAAATATTTTGCAAGGTATCATGCGTATCTAATTTTAGTATGGTTATTTAAAGGTAGTAGTAAATCAGAGCTGGAAAGCAAAGGTGAATTCTGTTTTAGTTTAGGATCTTGGAGGGTGAGATCTAGCAAGGAAAAACAAATTCAAACTTCCCATGGTCTTCATAGATGAAGCAGCAAGAAGACAAAAGATCTCGATAGAGCCTTGTCTGAAATGGAATTGCTCCACAACATCTCTGTATTGGCATTTTTAAAATTCCCTACACGAATGATGAATTTGATATAAATCAAACAGAGCTGTAGTTAAAAAGAGGTTACTGGATCGTATGAGTAATAATCTGTTGGTCGTCATCTAAAACCAGATCCCACAAACATACAGATTGATTTTGCAGCCTGGAGCAGCAAAAGTTAGAGGTTGTAGTATTTGTAGGATTGGAGCTTATTCATTAATCTTAGTTGAATTCAGCTTTCATCTCATCCTTGCAACTTCTGCAGTAACTTCATTCCTTATAAAATTCCTCTTAAGGAATTAAATTATGAATAGATCTACAGTTAATATTCAGACATAGCATATGCAATACATATTTGAACACATGGAGAAATGCAGTAAACTGGTAAATATTTTAAAATTATACAATTTGAGAGAATTCTAAGAATTTAAAGAACAGTGTGCTTTGATTCCGTTCATTCAGGGGCCTGTGTAAGAAGACTGTTGCATCTTTCTTAAACCAAACTGATCGTAACTTTCAAAAGCATGTTTTACCTCAAAATTATTTGCAAATCTTGTAATACTGATCTTTATTATAGTGCTCACTGATCTTCAGACTAAGCTTTTTGTAGTGCAATGTCATGTGCCCCCAAAATAAGTTGTTGTACTCTTTTCCTGACATTTAGTCCAACACAACAAAATCGCAGAAGAATGTCGTTACCTTTCGTAAGAACATCAAATGTGAATGGGCCACTGCTTATTAGAAAGGTTCTTAGAATCCACCCTAGTCCATCTTTCTTGAACAGAGATGATCAGACTGTACGTGCTGTTTCAGCTGAGAACATGTGAGAAACCTGATATATGGAAGGATCAAACCTGTCTCTGAGGCTGTGTTAAATGGGGACTCAGTAGCCAACCTGCAGTTAAACACACTTGGGTCTTCTTTCAAATCACTGAACTCACAGCTAGCAGCAGTGTTCTTGTTACTAGACCTGAAAGCCATGTCACATACTCCTAATAAATTTAATCTCAGCTCAGTCTTATACTTTAAAATCACCTAATTCAGATATTTCAGGTGTCACCTGCATTAATGATACCTCCCAGCTGTAGGTTGTCAGCAGCTTCTTACTGCACGCATACTTCTATAAGCTAAAAGTTCTTGAGTGTATTTACAGTCCTCTAATGCACAAGAAAACAATTTAGGTTGCAAATTCACGTAACAGTTCTGCCTACACTTAGTAAGTTAAGTTCCTTCTGCTGGAAACCACTTCGTGTAGCATGTCAGATGAGGTGGAATCTGGAGGACATTTTAGCAAGTGTCACCAGAGAGGATGTGAAACAAAACGTTGGCCTGGGGGCCTGACTAGGGGGAATTAGCAGGCTCTGAAGTTAACCAGTACAGGAAAACCCAGCCAAGAGAAAAATTTAGAATGGGAATAATTTACTTCCTTTCATAAATTAAAGAGTTAGTACCATCCTAAGAAAGATTTTTAATCCTTTATGAAACATCACAAATGGTCTATTCTCACATAAATTGGGGCATACACAGCATGCTTTGACAGACCAATACATACAATTCTAGAAGAGCTACTGCTTTTCAGTGTAGGAATTAACTACAATGTCATTGTTCCCCGTTATCAGCACGTTTTACTACAAATGGCAGTTGTTGAAATGAAGCTTGTACCTTGAAGCCCAAGAAGGTTTATGCTGCTCAAACGATCAGAAAGCAGTAAAAAGCAGACTTAAATGTGAATAAAAGTGAAAATACTCATATTGTACATTGATAGGTATGAGACTTCTATGATTCCAAGCAAAAAATATGAATATTCAAAGAATTGGAATATATAGACTTAAACAGGAGCCACTCAAGGAATTTGCAGGATATGAAGCCTGTTTGCTGCAAAGATGACTAGTATGCCTGCAGGCTGTATTCGGAGCAGGATTTTACACAAAATGTGGGACGTCATTAGATCCTTTTGGAAAGCTGTGAGAGGAACCCATAGGCCTACGGAGAGATGGGGGCATTCCTGGGCTGATTTCTGATGAATAAGCTGTCCCAGCAGCTCCCTGTGCCTCGCACTTCCCAGCTGATGACTTAAAGAGCTGTATAGGTGGCATCAGAAGTCAGTTCCTTACCAGTTCTGAGTTCTTGCCATTTGCCCTGCGACTGCTACGCTCATTCTGCCTCACAGTTTGGCCTTGCAGAGTTTCCTCTCTTCCATCATTCCTCCTCTGGATGAATCCTTTTATCATTTCCCCACTTTCCAGGGGCAATTCAACCAACTTGGAGTTAGCAAAGAAATTTTTTACCACTTTGCTCAAAAACCAACTGCCTCTCTGTTCTGCCTTCCTAGACAAGCTTTTGTAACCCACGTTATTTCTGACATGTTATGATACATTGCAAAATTTGCCTTACTGCAATACCAGCAAGAATATTACTTATGTAGTCATGATAGATGAGGGGTCAGAAGAGAAGGAACTGTTTCTAAATTTTGAGACAAACACCCGATCAGCCATCAAAATCAATAGTCTGTTAATTAGTCTGACTCGGTGCGTTTGCCACTGTAGTGACAGGGATCTGGGAAGTGTCTGAAGATGAAACATAGCTCAGGCTTCAAGTACCTTAATTAAAACCACAAATTTTTTTAATTTTTACCTGCTTGAAGTTTATTTTAATCCAACTTCTAACTTCCCTTTGTAGCCCACAGGTAGGTGGGCTTGTAGGGTAACAAGACAAATGCATGCTGGGACCACCATGTAGCAACATCTTTTATAAGAAAAAAAAAGAACAATCACCTTAATCAATTGCTAGTGGAGTGTTTTGTAGAACTAACCTGTTTCCAAGCCTTTCAGGTACTGGGATATAATAAAATATTATCAAGTGCTGGACTAATTAACAGAGACAACCAAGTCCATACTAGAGAAAGACAGTGCCCAATAGCAAGATATCCAAAGCCATTTGGTGCAGCCCTACAGCATGACACAAACCAAATAAAATTACAGCAGTGCATGCAAGCTTATGCTTGGAAATCACAAGCATGACAGCTGAAGACACTAATCAGACTAGCATGGAAGGTGAGGAGAGAAAGATTTTCTCTATGCTGTTGCATTTTGCAGACCCTTGCTCTGGAACTTTTTGGCCATCAGCAGCACGGACAAGTTTTCATTCACACTTTCCAGCCTGCAGCTGTCAATTTGGAGACAACTCAAGGCCTTAGCTTGTAGAAGCTGTTTAAATATCACTCTGTTGTGGCAGTGTAACGGAAAAAAAATTAAAAGCTAAGACCTAAAGTCTCCCAAGTTAACGCATTACAAGAGCTGCTGGCGACTCATACAAAAACATTTGTACAGTGCCCCTCTATGTGTCCCAATAAATCCAAATTATTTTAATTAGTCAATTGAAATGAGATATCACATGAGAATTTGGATGAAGTGAAGTTCAATGATGTTGACAATATTCAAAATAATCAGCTTATACTTGTAATAGTAAGACCACTATACCTGACCCAATGAACTGCGGTACGCTGAAAAATAAAATCACTGTGTGCCAAGGGACACTGTCTTATTGCAATGAGTTTGGAAATTATTGCCCCTTAATATATTCAGATATTGAACAGTATAAGTGAAAGTGAAGTTAAAATGCCAAGTGAAAATGGCTCTTCTATTCTAGGACAAGGACAAGGGCTTAACCTACTCAAAGGCAGCTGAGTTTGTAGTGAAATCATTATGTAAGGCTTGCACGAACTGATCGGGCAGCTCTGCCAGATGATTGCTTCATAGACTGCCTCAAAATCTTTTTAGGATTTAGGGTCCTTTAGGAGCCAACTCAACCCCCTCTGGTCATCCGACTGTGTCCCCAGGCAGGGACGTGGGTTACACTGGGGACAGGATGGTCTTAGCCCCACTTCGTCACGCTCAGGAGTGCAGAGCTTTGGGAGGTGTGTGCCTATGTGAATGAACAGCTATTCTCATTTTGGGACAGGTGAAGTGAATATAGCAGTGATTCTGCTGTAGGAAATCATTCCTTCTCCTAGAGACCAATCCACCCAGATGAGACATGGCCCTGTAGACAAGATATGATTGTATAACCATCAGGATTCAATTTCTAACTGTGCTACAGATTTCCTGTCTGGAGCTTGGCTAAATTGTTCAGGCGTCATGTTAATTTCCCAAGGTTTTTAGTATGGATGTAGTACTCTCCGTATTCACAGGGGAATTCTGTGGGTAAATACATTAAATACCTATGTGGTTCTCAGATGTTATGGGGAAAAGAAGAAAAAGGTTATACAAACCACCAAGTAAATTCAGTGTTCAGGGCTGGCCTTTACTTTGTAAAGCAAGGCTATACTAATGGGTATTTCAAACCCATCCTAATAGATGTTTGTTATAAAACACCCTCCTCTGCAAATTGAATGTCCTATCTACCAGTAGGCAACAACTGAGAGTGAGAAGCACAATGAAATATGTTGATAGCAGGGTTTGGCATGAGAAACTGGCAACAGAGAAACTATACCAATGCACCCCGTCGCCTGCAGTTGCTGCAGAGAACTGAGAATTTGTTAATTCACATTGTTTGGCTCTGTAGATTTGGTGTCAAGACTTGGCAAAAAGAAAGGTGCAATGAAAACCAGGTTACTTTAGGTTGGAGACTGGTATTCTGTTAATAAAAGGTACCAGGCTGTCTATTGACACCTCACTGGTCTTTGGATTCAGTAAAAGTATTTCATGTAAAAAGCATTTAAACGTAGCTGATGTCATGGACTAATGCTAGCAGCAAGTTTCTTGTGGTGGGGAGAAGGTTTCAACCTTATAAAATAGCTGCATATAAACCAGCCAAATTGCTCCTTAGGCCAGAGAGGGCACCGAGTGCACTGACAAGGCTCACCTTGACCAGTCTCACCTGGGGCCCACACCCTCCGCGCATGGGCCCCAGTTTCTGCCTGGGCTGCATTGCAGGTGCACCTGCTCCCAGCTGCGGTACAGCTGCGGACATGTCTGGCCATGGACCAACATGCCTGCCTGGCCTCATGACCGTGGCTCTGCCTGGACGCACGCTGGGCTGTGTCTGACCTTGGTTCCCCTCACCTGGCCCGATCCTGAACCCCCTCCTGGCCTCAGCCCATCCTCATCCTTGTCCCCATGGAGGCGCCCAGTGTCCGGGTTTGAGGCAGCCCCACTGCCCCCAGCCAACCCTGCTCCTGACTGGAGGTGGTCCCTGCCTAGACCCAAGCTCCTGAGTGAACCCCTCACTGGGGGGGCTGCGGAGCTCTCCAGGAGCCGAGATTCCCCCTTTCCCCTCCTCAGTAAGCCTGCCACGCCTCTGGGGCTACCCAGGGTCTGCCTGAGCCCCCCACCTGGCTCCAATCCCCCACGCCATGTCCCTTTCCCATTTCCCTGTCCCTGCCCTGGCTCCGTGTCCCCTGAAATGCCCTCTACACCTCACAGCAGTTAAATCACTCTTCAGCAAGTCCCATCTGAGCCCAGGGGTGGGAGGACACATCCTTCTGGGGAGGACCTGCCATCAGGGCGCTGAGGGAAGGGGTGGCTTTGCTGGCCATGTCCAGCCTCACCGGAGGCCTCCCCTGCCCCATTCCTGCCTTCGGGACCCATCTCAGCTCAGGCCATGGTCCCCAGTCCCTGCCTGAGGTGCGACTGTCTCCCATCACACTGCAGCTGTGCCAAGTCATGGACCTCACTGATCCGGACCCAGAAACACAGGCTGATGACCCAGCTTGACTTCATCACTGTGGACAGGCTGGCAGTGACTGGGCAGTGCCTGACCCTGGTCTCTGTCACTAGTCCAGACCCTGCCCTTGTCGTGGTTGAGACGGACAAATGACATAGACCAAGTTCTTCCAGGATGAAAGTAGTAGATCCCATTTATTGCCACAAGTGCATTTTCATACAGTTTTACCAATTCATGTGTCTCTTCACTATTGGTTACAAGTTACAGCAGTAACATCTCATTGACTAAGTTTTCTATCATCAATGTTGCTCTTCTACTCCCTTCTCTCTCACAGGTACATCCCTTCTCTCTCACGGGTACACCTTAATATCTCTGGGTACTCCTTTACTCCCATCTTTCTCACGGGTAGGCTTTAATATCTTCAAGGCTGATCTCTGTTCCCATGCCATCCGTCAGGGAATCCACGGACCCACCGTAGTCCCCCGCATGCCCTCAGGGCTATCTCCTCACCATGGCCTCATCTGGCAATCTTCTCAGCTGACCCTGCCTGTCACCCCCATACCTGCCCTGCCATCTGTGCTGTTGGCTCCTGGCTCACCAGCCCTCCCTGCACTCCTGACAGTGTCCCTGGTGCCACCGAGGGGAGGAACTACAGCTTGTTAACAGCATGATCTGGGATTTTCGTCCTTACGGTTGAGTTAGTGCAGCACAAATACAGTTGATACAAGAAGAGGAGCCAGGAACCTCTCCACTCTAAAAGCACTCTATATAGGCACAGCAAGGTCAAGTCTATACATGTGCTCCTGTGCTGAGCCAAATGCTCTCTTAAGCAACAAATCCACAGAACGAAATGGGAACTGTGATAATTAACCTTGCGCTAGAGGGCATATCAGCTTCAGCAGCCCTGCAGCTGTCTACAGACTGTATTGTCCAGCCTACGTTGTTTTGCACAGGTGTTATCCAAGTTGTCTCATGGAACCACAGTGTTCTCCATGGAGCAGCATGGACTTACTCTTTGTGCCTTGCTTCTCTACCTTTCGTATGGGCAATTACGATCATGGATGCATTCTTTCGTATTTCTCACTGATCTGAGAATATGAAATTTTAGAAGATACTCTCATAATAGTAATAATAAACCCAAATATTTCCAGGTTGTTCACAGGAATCCTGTATGGGAAGAATGAACCAGGGGAAGTAACCTTGGAAGGGAACAGCTGAAATAGATACCAAGTAATTTTCAGCTCCGGTATTTAACTTTAGTGAGAAAAACAAAGGAGTGTTGGCACCAGCTCCAAAGGTTATGCCGCAGTTGCGTTAAACAGGTAATAATTATGGAAAATCCCCAAACATGGATACATATTTTGACATGTTCTCTGGTTGCTACACCAATTCCAGGTGGTGCTAAGGCCTGCAAATAAACATTCAAGACTTGCTTCTGTTTTTTATTTCCCAACAGAGTTACTTAACAGCATAAAGGACGGAATAAGAGTTATTTCAGCGTACTGTTTTCTACTTATTTTACAGAATATGTAACACACGTTATAAAACCTTTTATTGATTTTTTTTCTTTTTCTGCTCTCTCTGCTCCACAGGCAGTGTAAAGAATTACATATCAGGCTGTGTGGAGCAGTAAAGAAATGCACATACTAAACATCATGGGTTTTAACAGTACTGCTAAGTATAGCGTGTTGGGAGCACAAGTTCTCAACTGAACTTCCAATTTCACTGGAAATCACACATTTAAAAAAAAAGGCCATTCACATTTCATACTAAATGTTTACTGCCTTCCTCATACAGGCACTACAGTCCTTCTGCATATTTTTAAAAGAAAAACTATTTATTTAAACTTAAGGGAATACAGGTGCAGAATGTGTGTCAAGGTCCTGTAGCAAATACATTTCATAGTACTCTGAATAACTAGTTCAACCTGAACTCTGAATACGTGAAGGAACAATATCAACATCACACTACGGTACTGACTGGATTCACTGTATTATTATTGAAATTTTTAAAAAACCCCTCTCCAACCTTTGAAATGATTGTATGTCCCATCTGGACATGCATATCCTCATCCGGAAAAGCTGGCTCCTTAATCCACGAGGGTTTAAACTCAACAGGTTTAGTGACCAATTCACTTTCTTCCTTTATTTCCCATAGTTGCTTTGCATCCAGCATCTGGGGATAAGGAAAATAAGAACCAAATACACTGAAGGATTCTATTGACATTTCTTTTTTTCTCTCAAACTCTCATAAAAAGAGCTGCAAAACTGATATGAAGTGGTAGAAATTCAGGAAATGGAAAGGAAATGAAAAGCTGGAATTGCCATTCTGAACATATTGTACCTTTGGCCACACTTACAATGAGTTGCAACGACTACAGCGATACCCAGACTAGGTTTGAACCGAGCAGATCAGGAGCTGTAGGAAGTAGAGCAGAGTCATCTGTGGGAATGAGTATATCTTGGCAGCATATACTTGAGCAAAGCACCCTGAAACAAGGACATGTCTGCCTGAAATTTTCAGCAGGAAAGCTTCTTGACAAAAAAACCAATAAGATGAGTTTCTCAAGCAGCACTTCTCTCCCACACAAGGGAGAATTTTTCTCCATAAAAGAGGCGAAACATCTGAAAATGGCACCACAGTTCCTCTGCAGGCTCTTCAGGTCCTTTCCATCCTGTATTCATGGCATTTGATGTGATGTGGCATCTTGTGAAAGCCCCGTGCTGCGCTGCAGCACCTGGAGCAGGTTGGCAGCTGTAGCGTGTCAGGGGACACATGGGGCAAAGAATCCAGCCCATAGCAACCAACAGAGTAACATTTCGAAATCAAAATGTGTGACTTCCAGCTAATTATTCCTTTTCATTCAAATATTTTGATTTGAAAAACTTCTTTTCCAGTTTATTTTTGGCCAAACATTGGTGAAAAAATATTAACGGGCTTTCCTCTGGAAGCTTCCCTGGATATAAAAGGCACTTTAAGTCTTCTAGAAGACAGTCCTGGAAGTGGGGTTCCCCAACAGGCTTGAATGGAAGTTCTGGCACAGAAATACAGGATAAAATTATTAGTAATACATCTACTTTGATCATGCCCAATACTGCTCTTTGTTGATATATATCAACATTTGTTGCCATCATAATTCAGAATTTGAAGAAGGAAGAAAAAATATTTATCAAGAAATGTGTCTAATGAAAGATATTTCATCTAATGGTTTTAAATAGAAAAAAACCATGGTATAGTAGCAAAAAGTGAAGTTCACCATTATTTTGTCTGGGCAAATAATTTCTTATATAAATCTGTGTCTGCAAATGTTATCCCGCAGACCTGCACCCACTTTTACTTTGAACCTAGATGCATCTTTGGAACAAGATATATATCACTTCTGAATGATTAATGCAGCAGTAAACTGGAATCCATAAACCAGAATTTACAATTTCAGCATCACTGTCTTACAGAAAGAACTTACTTATTACTTCCCTTCCCTTGTGAGTAAGCTTCATCCTATTCTGAAAATAAAACAGCAATGTTTTTTTCATAAATGAATGGAAATACGTTTATCTTCATTTGTGATCAGCCCTCAGCTTTGCCGTACTGTTACTGTTCTCCTGCAATGCAGCATTATGCAGTAGTAGAAGGGGGAAATACCTGAGAAAAATACAGAAGCAAAGTCATTGCTGCCTATATCATAGACCTGGAAGAGTTAGACTAGGTCTAGTCCCTCTGTTCAAAGCATAAAACACAGAAGAAAAAATTGAAATTGAGTCCAACTTTTTGAAGCACCCCATATTTCTAGATACAAAGGCGTATGCTTCCCAGAGGATAAACCCCTGCTGAATTAACTAAAGCTGACACCAACAAACTGTCCAAAGTTTCCATGATATTTCACAGAAAGCTCAGCACAGCAGCTCTCTCTGGCGATAAGAATGCTGCTTTATGAAGGAAGCTAAGGGCCCTCTGCTGCTGGCAGTTTCAGCATATCCCTCAAAGCCAAGGCAACCAGAAGTTCTAGAAGAAACCTGCTATTATAAAACTTTGGATGTTCATGTTGTCTGTGAAGGAGTCATCTGCGGTGATGAGGAACGATTCATATAGACGCAGACAGAGATGCACAGACACAGAGTTCTTGTTAGCAGCCAGAGCAGAGCCAGGCAGAGCTGAGCTCTCTTCTATTAACAGTTTCCGATTTATATGTTTACAGATACAGGGCTGGACCAAGAGGTTAGACAGTTTTTTCAAAAAAACGTTATTCTAAACACAACCACACTCATGTTGTGACTGTTTTCAGTCACGTTCCCATGCATATCTTGTGGGCGGCATTCCAACTCACTCATTCACACGCCCAGGTCCAACATTCACACATCATACATACGGGGGGCGGTTTTCCGACCCGAGATATCATTCTCACTGGCCTGGGCTATCACTTCTTACACTCATAAAAAAACATACTTCTGTATAATCTATCTAAGGCCCTTTAGCTGGAACTGCACATCCTGCTGTTCCCACAGTCATCCCCATTTTTCATCTTTGAAATTAATGCAGGTTAAGGGCACAGTGCTTCTGAACATAGCTATCCAAGCATCGGATTTTCTGTGTTTTCATTAACTCTCTTAGTGATCAGACTTTTAGTTGATTCATATCACTCTCTTGAGTATTCCTATGTGTGTAAGCTCCTTGCACCCATGCAAATGCTCTGTTCTACACAATATACCAGCATAGAGAGACTTCAATTTCTACCTTAACACCTTGTTCTCAATACTCCTATTCCTTGGGCATATCCTTGACCATAGATAGTACTGTAACTCTCTGCCTTGCTGGTAAAATTACTTAAATGGCATTTAAATTACTTAAAAAATTACTTAGACAGCATTAAAAGCAGGCTCAACTGCTTTTCACCTCCCAAAGTGTAAGCAATACAATGTTACATTTTTACTGCGTCCAGCAAAACTTCTAAGTGTTTAGGAGTATGCAGTGAGAATCAATCATCATCTATTAGCATTTCCCCACTTCACATACCATTTAAAATCTTACTGTTATAAGACTGATCATTCAAACCTGTTTTAACTGCTGGTTCGAACAGCCCAGTTAGGCACAGAATCTTGGATAAGCTGGGTATACATGCTCCAACATTTGGAGTTCTGAAGCAGATGAGGATGGTTTCAAGCCAGGCTGTGTTTTATTTTGTTAAATAGTGCATCAAGGAATGTTCTTTGGGGAAATTGAAGGAGTGGAGGTGTTTGTTTCGACTTCATTTTTCCCTTGAATGCCACATTTTTAACCAATTAGTTCAATTTGGCTGAATAAGCCCTTCCCTCTTCCCCCTAGCTATTTCATTGCAAGAGAACTGCAAACCAGGTAAATCCTTGGAAGAAGCAGAGAACAGCACAATCTCCTTGCTAATCCAACATGAAGATTTATATGGAAAACAGTCACCAATGTAGCACAAACGGAACAGCTGATTTTGCACTCCTGGAACAGATGAGATGTTAGCAAACAACAGGCTTCTTCTCACACAGTCCCCTTCCCATTCCTTTTTCCCAAGCAGGTCATTTTTAAGTAATTACACTGAACAACAACTTCTCCTCACCCTTCAGATTTCATCATTACAGTTGCCCTTCCAACCGGTCTTAGTCTCGCAGGCTGGTGGTGTATTCCTGAGGGAACTACTCCCATAAAAAGTGACAAGATAACTCAAGGATTAGGAAGATGGAGGGTACCAAAGTCCAGTGTTAAAGGACAGATGACTCACCATAAGCTTCTTCATCTGTTAGCACATCAGTAACACATGTGAAATCCACACAGAATCACAATTGTTTGGCAGCCTGATTCAAAGATGACATATAAAATAAAAAAGTGTAGCATAGTAAAACAGTATGATGAAAAAAAGATTAAGTAATGCAAGTCACTTGAGGAATTGTTGTCAATCTTTTCCCTGTTTCTCTGAAGCAAGGAGGGAGTTGAGACAGCAGATATTCTAAACCTTCCCCCCGCAAACTACCTCATCAACCTGTGTTGCACTGCCAAATGTGTGAGTGTGTGCCTAATTTCATGGCTGTGAGTAGTTGATAATAAGGCTTTTTCAGCTTCCTTTTAAACTCAAAAAAATTTTTAAACAAAAAAATTGAACAGGAAAGCCAAGTCACACTTTTCAGCTGTCAGACGGGGAAGCACCCCTGTTGTCACACCTCCTGCTCTCAGGGAAAACAAACAAACAACACAAAGCCAAAAGCAAAAACCAAACAAACCCAAACCCATTTTATTTTAGAACAGGATCTTGCAGATCTTAAAACTGAACATAACTCCCCCCAAATGACTGATCACTTCAGTCAATAAGGCAACAACCGAGGCCCAAGGATTTGCCAGCAGACAATATGCAGTTCACACTTAGTTTTTAGTTTTCAGTAGTAAGTTTAGTTTTCAGTAAGGAGTTATTTTTGGCAAAAAAGTCCCCAGCAGTAAAAAAAGGAAGTAAATCAACCCCCCAATTGTCCAAACTTGAAGACAAGCAGCTGCTCTGCTAAATCATAAACAAAGACCTACACATTAAAGCACCATCTAAGTACCCAGTTTCCTACTAGCAGTAGACATCAGTTCCCACTTCCAGCTATGACGCTGGAGCCAGACAGGGTAAGCCGTACAACTTCCCTGGAAGAGGGGCTAGTTTGCATCTCTGCATAAGGGTAGACACGTGAAGAGGGTGCGTTGGGACGGAAGGACACCTCTGAGCAGAAAGTAACACCCACCACCAGGGAAACAGCTTCTGTCTGAAAGGAGTTGTAAGACCATTTAAATTCGGACACTACCTAAACCTCATACTCTTCTAATACAATTAAACCCAAGAGTGTCCAGGTTGGAAGTACAACAAGATTTCCTTACCATGTTGACTAGTAGCTTCCACAGAAGATAGAAAACAAACCACATTAAATCAGTGGAACCACATGGATGCCATAAAACAGATAACACGCAGATGCTTTTTTCTTCATGACGAAGTGTCATGAAGTGCAAGTATGTTTACATTTGGCACACAAAATTAATTACTGACACCAAAGCAACGTGTTTCTCAACCCCAAGCATGAACTTTTGATACTTTCCACTGAGAATCATTAAGAATTGAGCATCCTACTTGGTTTCATTATGGAAGCAATATTGGTGGGATGATTATTAAAAAAGAGGGAAAAAACCACCACGTCATACCAGCTGTATGACATGATGACCTTCCCTCCAGCCTCTTCCCTTGCTGGAAATCACCATTATAAAATAAGCAAAGGCCAATTTCTGCCTGCCAAGGCCTAAAGGGTTATCTGGCTTACAGGCGTGTAGAAATTGTGACTGTTGTTTGGTAGAATTCCGTAATACACAAGGACATGTAGGCTTTAACCTCTACATTTTTCTGCTTTATTACAGATTGCCACAAATACCAGAAAAATCACCACTAGCAAACATATCTATGATTAAAAGAGCATATATGAAAGAATAGATATCAAGCTATTACAAATTACCATCAGCAATCAATAATAGCATCAATCAATATTGTAGTACGGCTAGTAAGAGCACCAGCCAAATACTTATATATTATTATTACTATAGTACTAGATTACTATATACTATTACAGATTACTACAGGTTGTCTTTAATGAAGAGAACTTATCAACAATATAACAGTAGATATATTTGTGATAGATTACTTATATGAATAGATACGGTATCGATATGAAGAAAATTAGATTTCAGAAGGAGCCAAACTATCCCAAAAGGGGGGAACAAACCAATCTCAGAGGGAGACCCAATGATCCTCAAAAGAGGGCAAGACAGATGGAGTGAATAAGACAGAGTTCCACTTCCAAAATGAACCTGGTTTCAGCCAGACATCCCTGGGGACAGTCCAAGAGCTCATAGAAAGCCCATGTAGGATTCAACCAGGAAGTTCTCAGAAAGACAGGCTCCATATTTGTCAAAAATTAAGTCCTTTTTATATCACAGGTACATAAGAGGGACTAGGACATTGAACAGTCAATAGATGCTGTTAAGTTTCTATTTTTCACCTGTAACAGCTGCTTTCTCTTCCAAGAAATTTTACTTTTTCAGACTGCTTTTCACCTTCTCAGATGATAAATTGTCGTTACGGTCCCCTGTTTTGAGCTGATCAGTGGTATCTGTGGTTGCCTCTGGTTTCTAGGTAGCCCAGCTGCACTTCAAAGAGGCCAGCTGCACTTTTCAAGCATGTATTTTTCCAGTTCACAGGGCTAGTCCCCAGGCTTACAATTCCAGGCTGTCAGCCCTTTCTCTGTCAGTATTTTTAAGCAGATAGTATCTATTTTTCAGTAATTTCCCCTTCTAACCAGGCCACCTTTATGGCTGCTCGCATCACTGCCCAAATAGGTTATTTTTAATATACGGTAACATGCTAAGTATATAAGATTTGGCTCCCAGATCAACAGCATATTCAGCAGGAAGTGGCTAAAAGATTAAAATCTCAGATTAACCTCTCCAAGCAAAAAAGATGAAATAAAGAGAAGGGCATACAGTGAAACATTGGATAAGCAGGCAAAAGAATATCTTATTTCAGAAGTGCCAGAGCTCCCACAAAATGACTTTGAAATGTTCTGACCATTTCCACCACTAAGCACTGGGCTGTTGCTACAGTTTTCTGCCCTGCAAAAATGGAGCACATGCAGAGACTTCAAGAACTCAGTGATGCCTGTGCCTTATTTGATATTTTAAAGAAAACGTATGTATAAATTGCTGCAAAATCAAGACCAGATGTACAAATGAGGGCAACCAGGAACAGGGAATCTCTCTGAATTAATGAGGGTTCTCATGCTGAGATCCCATGAGCTTTACCTTTCCCTCTCACTTGGCCCACAGAGCATTCAGGACAGCAGCTATGGCCAAGTGCACAGCACCCTTCTCTGGTCCAGTCTGTTCAGAAAACAAATGGATCCACCAGTGTCATCGACAGTGGCTGATGTCTCAGTTTCTGTTAAACGATATTTTGTTCACCAGAGGGGAAAAGACAGCACTGTTGGTAACACAGCGAGGGGAAAAGTCGCTGATACTGGAAAAAAGGAGGAATATATATTGGTTAAAACTTTAAGAAGAAGCAGATGCCGAAATGTACGACTTGGATCAAATACCCACCTGGAAATCTCTGAGTGGTCACTTTCACATTGGCTTGCCTTAGCAACAGATATGTTCTCAATTTTCAAGAATAAAAATGGAAATACCTTGTGAAAATGCACAACTTGTATGTTTGTTATGATCCTTTTCACAACAGCACCCCAATGCGTCATACCCAGCAGTTGCGTGTCACTGGTGAGCCCTCCATAGAAGCCTCCAAAGTTGTTGACAATGTCTCCCACGTCTCTATTGACCATGTGAATAAAGGAAGCCTTGATAGCACATATGACTGCAAAGCATCGCAGAATTTACTGCCTCATTACAGCCAAATGCCTGCAACAGAATGACTGTGATCCCTTTCCTCAGCTGCTTCTTTGAGAAGTAACCTTTACTGACAGTCTGTGAATTTGAAGTATAAGCATGAAACAATTCACTTTGCACCTAGATCTGGGTGGCCAGTGTAAATTTAGCTGCACGGCCATGTTTCATCTTATACTTGGCTGTTTCCAGATGCCGATCTCTTCCTCAATAAAATACGTATTACGAAGGCCTTTCAAAATGAAGAGTTGCTCCTGTATCACCTCCCTACTCCACAGAGGAAAAAAACGGCAGCCCTAAACCAACAGCCCAGAACACTGTCAAAGACACAGAGGCCATCAGATCACATCTCCTCTGAGGAAAACTGTTTCTATAAATGAGACACCCTTTACAAACCATCCCTTTCAAGCATCTTCTGCATCTCCCAGAGCTGTTTTGGCACTTGCAGTCATGTTCAAGTACCCATTTCCTCAAAGGCATCCCGTTTCTGGCAGGGAGATAACGGCAGTTGTGGTCTAGCTGTTTCACGTCCCCAAGACTCAGGGCTGAGTCTGAACTCTGGTTTTTTTTGCAGTCCCACATACCATCACTCAACATCAACACATATTCCCAGCAAGGGTTTTTGTTAGGGTAAAAACCACACAAATCATGTGTAGCAAACTGCAGAGTGTCAGGGAAAGGACAGACACAGTATGAAGCCTCATGCCAACCATCATTTTCTTTAGCAGCATGAAATAAAGAGAGTCTTAAGAAATATGAGACCATGAGACCAATTCCGTGAGGTCTCCTCTCTTCAGGAGATTTGCTTGAGATCTGAGAAACCATTTTCTGAACCTCAGCTTTGTAAGAACCTTTTCGTGTGATTCCAGGCAAGACACTTTACTTGTCTGTGTTTCAGTTCCTCTGACATTCCTACCTGCAGCGTGGGAAGAACATCGCATCCCACTTTTCCTTGAATGTGATGAATCATGTACTACAGTGGCTGAGGTCATTTAGGTATCTAGGCAGGTTGTACAAAGCACATCTCCCTCATGAAGACAGAAGGGTGTTCAGCATCTTACAACAGGCCAGGTGATACAGACTCCAATCTTAGTCTGACTAAGGAAAATGGTGAATCCTTAAAGAAGCCTAAAATAACTGAGTGTGTGCTTGCCAGATTGCTAAGTGATTTTAAAATAAGGTAGATGTTTCTATAAGAGATAATTGCAAAGGTAGACTGAAGAAGGAAAAGGCGTGATATCATCAAGTCACAGGTTTTGTGGGTGTTCAGCTGATTGCTTAGAGTTTTTTGAGACATTCAGCAGTGTCAGTGAAAAACCAGATGAGTGGCAAAGAAGGAATGGTACGAGAAGGGAGCAATGACAACCGCAGAGGAACTTACACATGTACTCCCCAGGCACTGCTTGTAGAAGACCATCGCAGTTGTGTCCTGTCGTAACAAACTGCTTTGCCTAATGGAAGCCTCCTGCCCGCCTGGCCGTGCGTACCATGGTGTCCGTGATGTGGCAGCCCAGCAAGCTGGAGAAGCAGATACTGCTCATGGTCACTGCCATGCTCTGGGTGGCTGGGGCCAGATTCGGAGGCTGAGGTCAAGCGCGTACTCAGGCATGGGCTGCCTGCGTGGTGGCTGGCAGCACCACGGGGCCACCTGGGCTAGACCCAGGCTGAGCGTGCCAGGGGCTGGAAGGGTTTCGCAACTCAGTCTCCACGGTCTCTGCACGTAATGATTGATACAGCGGCTTTTGTGGCAGCCAAATTGCTGCGTGGGGCCCACAGGCTTTACCCATGTTTTTCCTTTATTTTATTGGAGTAGCTCAGGTGTCCATTGTGGGGCATAACAGGAGATTACTGCAGGCTTTTCTTAGGAAATCGCCTTTCCAAGCTCAAGACCAGGAGACAAGGTTGGTAAGCGATGCTAAAATCTGCCCATCTGAAAGAAAATTCACAGTAGACCGAACACTAGGTTCTGGCTGCTCAGTCACAGTCTTCAACTTAATCCTGGATGAGTCAAAATACCTCTTCTCCCCTTGCTTAATTTGCCATCTGGAGACAGTGAAACTGATCTCATTTGTGAAGTGTTTGAGAGTGAGAAATGCTATATATTAGGTAATAAGGATTGTGGGGCAAGATGGCAGATGTCTTGGAAACTCCAAAGAGAGATGCTGCGTATCAGTGGATTTCTGCCTATTGCCTGGCGTAACACTGTCTGTTTTGGGATGAAGAACGAATGAGGCTTGTGTTATTTTGTTGGCAAATTAAGAGCATTTGCACAGGGCAGGCTGGCCTGCCAAAGTGAATGTGTATCTCACTAACTTCCTAAATGTCATTTGTCATCCCCGAGCTGCAGGAGGGTCATTCCTTCTTATGCACATTAATGATCAGTTGAACTCAAGGGGCATATCTATTGCTAAGTATACATACACTTGCTCTTCAAAACTTTTAGAAGTCTGAAAAGGCTGGTGCCGTTCTGATGACAATGGCACCAGAGATTATATTTAGCCTATTAGTAATCTACATATTATAACCTGAAACCCATTGAAGCTATTGATTGAACTTCAGTTTCATATGAAAAAGAAATCTCCTCTTGCAAATGGTAGTCCTTCGATAAAGGTAGCAAGAAGATAAAATGCACAGATTTCGATGCATTCACCTTAACAAATAACACTAAATTAAAATGTAAACATGGAAGCTATTTCTATCGTACTTTCAGTCTTTTAGCTCAAAGGAAAAATATACATTTACACTACTCATAAGCCAATTTGAAAGAGAGGGTCATTCCAGAAGTGAAGAGGGTAATATAGAACCAAATGAAAGTGATATGGATCTGATCTTGCTCTAATAAGGCTGATCAATTTGCCAGGCACCTCCATTAAAAAAAAACCCAACCAACCAACCAACCAACCAAAAAACCCCAAAACCCACAACATGGTATCTAAGGCTGCTAAAGGCTTCTAATCTTTAATTCTGTGAATTCTTACGTGTTCATGCTATTACTGCACAGCCACACAATGGAGAAGTAAAAGCCAGTCAGCTGTGGTGAAGCGTGAGCACCTAGACTAGAACCGAGAGGAAGGTGGGTAGAGGCCAAAGGATGTAAGTCATATGAGGGCCACCTTTCACTCTTAGAAATGTGAGCCAACACTCTTGCCTTTTCTTGGGAACTCTTCAGAAGGGCAGAACCACAGACTTGGCTTCCTTGCCAGGACTGAACAGGGTCTGCAATCTAGCACAATCATTCACTGCTCAACAACAGACCTTGAGCATCTCCATGAGTGGCATGTTCCACAAGTGCTGGAGGAGCAGGGAGCCACCCTCACTGTTTTCGTGATGAAGGAATCAAACAACCTGATGTTCTTCTTATTTGTGTCATTTTTATCATGGGAGTCATGCTGAACTGAGATTTATCCATTTTTTGTTTTTCAAAGAGTAGAAATGCTTCTTTACCCATCAAATACAATAACAGAATCATAGAATGTCCTGAGTTGGAAGGACTCACAAGGATTATCGAGTCCAACTCCTGTCCCTGCATAGGACAACCCCAAAATTCACACCATGTGTCTGAGGGTGTTGTCCAGTCTCTTCTTGAACACTGTCAGGTTTGGGGCCGTGTCTGCCTCTTTGGGGAGCCTGTTCCAGTGCTCCACCACCCTCTGGGTGAAGAACCTTTTCCTAATGTCCAACCTAAACCTCCCCTCGCACATTTTCTTGCCATTCCCTCAGGTTCTGTCATTGGTCACTAAAGAGAAGAGTTCAGCACCTGCCTCTCCTCCTCCCCTTGTGAGGAAGCTGTAGACCATGATGAGGTCTCCTCTCAGTCTCTTCTTCTCCAGGCTCAACAAATGAAATGACTTCAGCCGCTCCTCATATGGCTTCCCCTCCAAACCCTTCACCAAATTTGTAGCCCTTTTCTGGACACTCTCCAGTAGCTTTATATCTTTTTTATCCTGTGGTGCCCAGAACTGCACACAGTGCTCCAGGTGAGGCCGCACCAGTGCAGAGCAGAGCGGGACAATCACCTCCCTCACCCGGCTGGCCATGCTGTGCTGGATGCACCCAGGACACGGTTGGCCCTCTTGGCTGCCGGGGCACACTGTTGGCTCATGTTCAACTTGCCATCGACCAGAACCCCCAGATCTCTCTCTGCAGAGCTGCTCTCCAGCATCTTGTCCCCTGGTCTGTATGTACAGCCAGGGTTGCCGTGTCCCAGGTGCAAAATCCGGCACTTGCCCTTGTTGAACTTCATGTGGTTGGTGATTGTCCAGTTGTCCAATTTGTCCAGATCCCTCTGTAGGGCCTCTCTGCCCCCGAGAGTGTCGACAGCTCCTCCCAGTTTTGTGTAATCAGAAAACTTACTAAGTAATCCCTTTACTGAGGGATCCCTAAGGTAATCCCTTACTAAGTAATCCTGGCACTTCCAAATGCCAAAACAGAGAGAAGGATCATCGGCCATGGAGACCGTGGAAGGCTGCCCCAAATGTGAATAAATGTGGGGGTATTGAATGAATGGTGAATGCAGCAGCTGGCACCTGTTGAGGTCCAGTACAAAAGTGAGTTGTTAGCACGCATGGGATGGATTTTCAGGGCCAAATGTAAGATGCACAGATCTATCCATTTTGCAGTATGTACTCAGTAGCCTCAGGTAGAGACTCAATAACCTAGCAGCAGGGCACAAAGGAGAGGGGTCAAGTGCTCCTACTGGGAGTAGCTGTTTGATGGAGAAAGGAATGCTTTCACAGCAGTCAGCTTCAGTGTTGGTACATGAATGATTCATCAAGAGTGCTTGTATTCAGGTTTCCCTTTTAAATTTCCAGTCTGTTCCTCAGACCCTGCTGAGTTTAACTAGGTAACTGTCCTCTCTCCTTTAAGAAGAACAAATCAAAAGCAACACGATGTCTAACAAGTGTTTCTACTCAAAGTAAATTAACTACTAAGAGGAGATGGACAACGTTCTGTAAAAGTTCACAGTGCTGTGAATGCTTTGAACCCCCAAGAACAATAGTTATTACAATTTGACAAAAAATATGCCTTTAAATTAAAAAAGAATGTTAAAAATAAATAACCAATGTGCTGCCTACAAGAAGCACATATTTGCTTGAAGAACTGACAAGGGAAATAGGCTCAAAGAGCAGGACCAGTGAAGAATATTGGTCCCAGGGGCAATGCCTGAACTCCGTAAAGTTCCTAGGCATGCTGCACCCACATGGGAAGGAGGGAAAACTAACACAAAATCCTACATCCACTAGGAAAAGAAATGCTAAACTACTTGCCAGAGCATCTGAAATGACATCATTGAGGGGCTGAACTCCAGAGACAAGCATCCCTGCCAATCTGGAATCCAAGGACCAGTATCTCTCTGGTTAGTCTCTCTACCCTTTTTCTATCCTTTTATTTTTTCCCCTTTTTTTTTTCCCCCCTCGTTTTTTTCCTCCTGAGAGCTGGTCAAGGTTCACTCTTACAAACGATAAAAGAATGAAGCTCTCTTTTTGTATTGGGACTCCCCAGCTAATATGAAAGGGCTCTGCTAGGAACCAGTCAGCATGAGCTGACCAGAACCACCACAGGGAACAGAAGCAGCACTTGGCATTAGCCCTGCTCCATTTCCACTGCCCACAAGGGAACAGATGCTCCTCAGTTCCCCTGCATTGCTACCTCCTTTTCAAACTAGGACAGCAAGGAGAGCAGATGACACTTGCTATGCCACATCCCTCAACCTGCTTCCCTCTGCTCTGTGAAGGAGCACAGAACTTTGCACCTCAGCTGCTCACCTCCATCCTTGTCTCGGTCTCTTCCTTCCCTCCCCTCTGCTAATGGAGAAGCAGGGAAGCTGTTGATGTTTCTCCAGTGACGACTCTCCCCGTATGTGTCAGCAGGGAAAAGTGCAGAGAGAAAAAGGAACCTGGTCCTTGAGCCTGCGGCTGTGGGTGAAGTCCTGCAGTGGGTTCTGCTCCCTCCTAGCAACCTCCTAACCCCCTCTCCCACCTAACAACCACCTGCTCAAGAGCCAGCAGCAATCCAGGGTTCTAGATCAGAGCCCAAGTTTTCCACTCTAGGCCATTATATCAAAAATACATACAACCACCTCATTCCCACGTACCATCTCTTCCCACTCTGCCTTGACAATGTCTCTGCCAGGGTTGTGGATTCCCAGGGGGTCCCAGCCCTGCACTGCCCACCAGTCTCCTGCAGCTCCTGGAGGTCAATGGCAGCCTTGGTCCTGCACCAGGGTCAGGCTGAGAGAGGTCCGAGATGTGCTGCTGGGAAGGCATTGACACAAATAGAGTCCAAATACCAGCTGGACAAGACAATAGCTATTGGATGAATCACAATTCGGGACTTCTGCAGTCATTCACCCATACCTGCTTATAGTACCCAAATGAGCTATTCAAATTTAGTCTTAAATACCTTAGCAAGGTGTGAAAATTCCGATTTCCTGTTTGCAATGTACTGCTTACCCTGAGCGCTCCTGTGGTTTAAACCCAACAAGACTCTGTAACTCTTGTGTGTGTTAGGGGAAAGCTGGCACAAATACATGTACAGCAGCTTCACAGAAAACTTAAAAACTGATTGAACAGATCAAAACAAATGATTCTGTGATTCTGCAAAATAAGAGAAGTGGGGGAGTCATTTAGTTGTTTATATTAATTTATACTCATTCCAGGTGTGGATAATGTTTTAGAATAAGCACTATTGTAGGCGACTATGGGTAAGATGACATTCCAACTTGTTTCTACCCATCAGCAAACTCTAGACTTTATTTTTAAAAAAACCAAACAAACCCAACCAACCAAAACCCAACCAACCAACCAACACCAAACCATTCCAAGGTTAATTTTCAGTGGTAAATGCTACTCACAAGCCTAGTGGAACAACAATTCAGTGGTTGCAAGAATAAGAACACATAAGGTTCTTTTCACAATGCTTTTATGCTAAAATAGGGATGTATTTTATCTAAATAGTAGGATCGTACACATTTTTATGTTTGGAAGTTTACTCAAAAATAGTATGAAAATATTCTTAAAATACGACAGCTTAAAACAACACGACACAAACAATCTGCAGGTCTAGCATGCAGAATATGCATCACAATGCTCCGATGGACAATGGGGACAGTGCAGATTATAAGAAATTACATTATTGTTGCCATTAAAAATCATAAAACATTAATTACATTGCAGGAAATACCAAAAATACAGTAGAGTTTGCAGGTTCTGGAAGAAGACTGGTTTTAGTATTATTATTGAAATTCAAACAGTACCATCTCCTTAATCTACAATGGCACTGTCTGTACATGTCAGGATTCGTGATTTGAGTTGTACTGGTCATTGAGACAGGTAACATCCAATGTTATGGTAAAACAAAGTTGCGATTAAACATCAGCTAACACAAGAGAACAAACGTCCAAAATTCCCTGAAAAAACTGCAGAGAAGTCAGTGGCTGCTAATACCAGACAAAGCAAGAGTGAGGAGATGTGTTTGCCCTACAGCGTGGCAGTGGCCACCAGCTGAGAGTCTACATTGGACTTGATCTCATCACAATCCCAAGTCCATCTGTCTGACCGTCACATGGGTTAATTTTAGGTCCAGACAGAATTGTGCTAGCCCATTCCTGCCAAGGATTTCTGAACTGCTCTAGAAAATGCCTCCCTTTCCACAGAAATAATGTTCCATGAACTCAGTATCTTGTACAAAAGTACATTAAAATAGTTTACACAGGATAAAAATACACTCAAAAACTTATGAAGGTTTTATTCCCCTCTTTTTCCCCTCAATATGAACGCTACTCTGCTTTTGCTCCCCTCCCATCTTCCCCCTTCTCAAATAAGCAGATGCAATCAAGGAGAAATTTATTTTGAACCAATTCTGCAAAACAGTTCAATAATGCCATACTTTATAAAAATACTTAGTTACATAATTAAACTTATTACTATTTATATAAAAAGTGTGAATGTGAATTTTAAACTCTGTTAGGGTAAGAATCGCGTCAAGGTCTTCAGGTGAAACAAACAGATTTTCATAAACATACAAACTCTTTTGGAGAAGTCTTATAATACACAACCATTTACAAAGAACATGTTCATTAAGTTAGTGTTTTATTCCTTTACTATACAAGTGTTATTACAATGAACTGTTCCATTCAGTAATTAAAAATCCAAACAATGCCAGTGTCATTTTTGGCATTTATTGTTATAACTGTATTAATACATAAACTCATATGATTGTGTTATTCATTTTAAAATATTTAGAAAAATTAAAATTCCATTGCATTTGCGGGTTTTTTGATTATTTGTGTGTGGGGGTGTTTTTCTTTTTTTTTTTTTTTTTTGGTTGTTTTGTTTTTCTTACATAAAGCCCTTATAAAATTTGATAACCACAGATGTAAAGGTGATGAGTGATGATGAGGGAAAATGAAAAATAATGGCATTGTTCTTACAAAGATCTGTTTGGTAGTTGGATTCAATGTAGTGTAAATTAAACCCATGAAGAATGTTTAGTACCAGAACTATATTACCAGCTTTCCTGAAATTCATTTGTTGGATAGCTTTACAACGATAATATGAATTCCAACCTGGTAGCTAAGTAAGAGTTTAGTGTTTCAAAATTGAAGTCCATAAGCTTGATCAGAAATTCAAGAACCTCATGCAAATTGTTGAGTAAATGACATGATGTTATTGCTTGATATGTCAGTAGCCAAAGAAAATAATCTAGATGTAGTGTCAGCTGGCCAGAACGCCAGCAAATTTCAACGTCACTATATTCGGACAATATTAAATATACTTTATCCCTTTAGGTTTTAAACTTCCACGTTTTGTCTATTTTTAGTTAAATAATTCTGTAGGAAGGGCAGAAATGGGAAGAGCAATTGTGTGTAAGTGTGTCTTAATAGTCAAGAAAAGCAAAAGTGCAATCAAATCCCTGAACTAGTGACAGCATTTATGGCATCCACCTTTGTTAACACACAGAAGCCACATACAACAGTACCAAACCTGTCTCTGAAAAAGGACTAAAAAGTGGCCATTTACCAGCTTCGGTCTTGCTTTCCTGGTGAGCTTTGTTCAGGTATAGTCTTCCCATACAAAAGCTCGCTGTTGGATTGGAGCTTAAAAGATTAAAGGCTTTCCTCCCCTGATTGTATTACATAGCTTCAAGTTCAAATATCATCATACTTTATCAACACAATTTTATAAAACATTACCTCATTTTCTAGTTACCTTCATTATTCTTAATTAGCTATGCAGAAAGAAAAAAAGAAAAATCTCTCATGCTACTTTCCAGTTATATTAATACAAGTATTAACACAGTGCATTATGCTCTCTAATTTCACTATTGAGGTCTACCATTTTGATCAAGTTTGTCATTCGCTGTTCCAATTTCTCTTTTAACCTGCCTACCCTAATTAAGTCCATGCAAGAGGAAGCTTAAAGATCAAGACTATATATCAAATACAGTTGTACCATCTTTTTTTTTTCTGGAGGAGTGAGGGGGCACACACATGTAATTTTGAACACAGGGAGTTTTACAAAACTGGAATAGAATTGCTTGGTCCCACAAAGTTCTTCTGCTCTAAAAATGTCCTACCCCAAGATCACTTTAATTCCAGACAAATCCCTCTGCAGTAGAATGATTTTCAAATATTGGGAAAATAAAGGATTTGAAACCTTGTTTTTCCTGCTATTGTTCACACCAACTCTCATTTTTCTACCCCATATTTTCAGTAAGCTTCCTTTAGACCCTGAAAATAAGTTGGGAAAGAGGAAAAAAATGAAAACATGTCATTGGTAAATTAGAGTATAACACTTTAAAAGTGGTTTTGTGCAACTGCATTATGAAATTCCAGTTTGCCATTAAGAGCATGCAAAGTAGCGAAGATATTCTTTCCTTTGATTCCTTATAGACATCAGGAATTCTTTGCAAGTCTTTTACATTTGGCAGATTTGTGCATGTTATACAGACTGTTGGCTTATAAATTGTCTCCAGGCTGGTACTGTGGTTCTGTAGCAGTAAAGTAGTCCTCCAAGAAAGACTGTATATATTCAAATGTTGGTCTCTCATCAGGGTCCTTCTTCCAGCACAGTTTCATTAACTCATGGAGAGACTCTGGGCAGCCTTGTGGGCAAGGCATCCTGTATCCACGTTCCACTTGTTCCAGAACTTCCCGATTTACCATCCCTAAAAGGAAAGCATTTTAGCTCTTAATGACATTACGCAAAGAACAGTTTCCCAAAGTTTTTAAAATGTCTTTCCAGCTGCAACGCACATGAATATGCCATAACAGAACTTTTAATGAATGTGCTTTATAATGAATGAATTTTTTTTACATTTTGCATTAAATACATTTTCTGAAAATTACTTAATTACACTGGTAATTCCTCAATACCTGGTCCTTCCTCCATTTGTATGCTTTCTCATTTGTGTATTTTCCCAGTGCCTTGGGCCTGTCCTTTCCAAACGGAGACTCAAGCACAAATACCTTCTGCCCACCTCAGGTTCCATTCAAGGACCACTTAATTTGAAATCAGGCCAAGAAAAAGGCATTATATACCTAACAGAACAGCTTCACAAATTCTAGTTGCTGTGAAACATCTGTCAAAATATATTACGTATGTTTAGTTTCAAAAACTGGTCTAGCAGGTTCACTCTGCTGATGCTCACTGTATCCTGGGACAATGTCAAAAGCAGAAATTTCAGAGACAGATAGGAAAACATAAGGATACCCACTAATCTGAAAGGAACTATCAGTCCCATTTACAAATGCTATTACCTTAAAGCACTTTAAAATATATAATAGTTAATCTGTAACTAAAACAAAGTAGCTTTGTGAACACAGGAACCAGTGAAGTGTGATTAAGTTTTTGTCTCTGTAAACTGCAGGCTCTGAATGAAGGCAACAAGTACAAAAGGTAACTTCAGAAGCACAGAATAAAGAAAAATCTATTAAATTTTCCTCTTACCTGGATATGGCACTCTCCCCTTTGTAACCAGCTCTGTCAGTAAAATTCCAAATGACCACACATCAGACTTGATTGTAAACCGACCATACAATGCTGCTTCTGGAGCGGTCCATTTAATTGGAAATTTAGCTCCTACAAACATTGGAAAGACAGATACTCAATTTTCCCTTGCTTGTGTGTTAAAATATTTTAAAAAGAATACTGCACTCAAAAAATTTTTAAATTTTGCTTTGTAGACAAAATTTGAGGTGGTTTGGTATTTAAATATTTCAAACTGGAAACCAGTTTCAAACTGAGGCAGCAACTACTGGCTTACAAGTTTTGGAAGCAGCTAAGACATCTGGGATTCTTAATTAAATGTTTCAAAAAGTGGGATGATCTTCAGAATCTGATGAGCAACCTCTGGAATCTCAGCTCCCTTCAATCTGTAGCAGGTTTTGTCCAGGAAAAAAAAAAAACCAAAACCCAAACCAAAACACAACACCAAAACTAAAAACATTTTTTGAAAACATAAACAAACTACCAGATAATTTTGAACGTTAAAAAGTATACTAAAATTGCACTTAGGCGAGGGGGACACCTAAACATAGTTGTGAAAGCACACATACATAATCTTTTTTTATGCAATCAGAATACACAGACATATTCTGCTAAATTGAATAGTTGTAAGAAATTTGAAGGTAACTGGTCTTATTTATTCAGTAAATAAATGGGTCTTACCTTGTCTTGCAGTGTACTCATTGTCCTCTATTAACCTTGCCAACCCAAAATCCGCTATTTTACACACAAGATTGTCTCCTACAAGAATGTTAGCTGCCCGGAGATCCCTGTGGATGTAGTTCATTCTTTCAATGTAAGCCATGCCATCAGCAATCTTAAAAATAAAGTTTTATTAGAGATTATTTTCATTCCTATATACATTTCTCCCAAGCATTAAGCTGTACCCCCTTATTTTAGCTTTATTCTCATTGTGTAAGTAAAGGAAAAATAGCACAGCAAGAGCTTGTGACAGCACCCAGAGTGTCTCTGGCTATACGTTATCTGCTAACTGGGAACTGGGTTTTTTTGACACATTACAAACCTACAAAAGAATATCTAAGACAGAACTGTATACAATAGGCAGAGCATTCAATACTTATGTTTAGTTGACACCTGATATAGTTTTAAATCTCTTCTCTAAGCACAAAATGCGATTTTCTTGGTTTATACAATGTACCTGAGCAGCCATGTCGACCAGCTGTGGGAGCTTCAAGTATTTCCCTTCTCCTTCTTTAAGGAAGTCTAGCAAGCTGCCTGTAAAAGATGACAGATTTGGGAAACAAAACAAAACATTAATTTGACCTGAAAACATGAATGAGATTTTTTCCTAGACAATACAGTTTACACATTCATCTCCCAAAATCTGTGTTTGAAAACTCATCATTTAACAGAACACATGACTCAATTACTAGGCCTGTAGTTGACTCTGCCCTGATAACTAGCTAGTACCGGTTTTACGCAAGTATTTTGGAATCCATTTCAATAATTCTGATAACTGAACGCTAATAAAACAGACTGCCGCTTGAGGATTATATGACAATACATAAGGATTTTTCCCAATATTCCTGGTATCAGTGCTCTTCCTAGTTGGACTTTTTTCCACAGTGAGATTTAAAATTAAAGAACAAAACCCCTCCTATCCATTACTTAAATTTTTCTGCCAGCTCCAGTTATGCAGTTCAGAAATGATTCTGAATTTGTTGCTTTTATTTTGTTGCTTTTTCTTCCTTACAAGGGAAACCAAAAGCATCTTCCATTCATTATGATATATTATCTTTCCCCATTTATATAATACACTTGTGTCCAGAACATTATGACATGAGTAGTATCTGAAATCAGTTCAAAGGACCTGCACTCCTTTTAAGACAGTAATCTTTAAATGAGTAGTAAAACTTTGCCTCTGACATAACATCTTTCCCTACAGGTGTTATTATGCTGTAAGTGTACAGGAACATAATATCTTCCTTAAGAAACTGGTGAAGATTGATAATTAATCAGTCTCATCACAGTCAAAATACGATAACAAAATTACAAGTGTGGCGATGGTGGAGAAAAAAAAAACCCACTGAACTGCAGATCTTGCAGTGGATTCATGGCTGTAGCTGTGAATTGGATACCTCTGATGTGGTTTTAGTCACTTGCTGTATTTTTGCGTTGAAAGTAAAAGCGCGACAGGCCAGACCCACGCTGCTTCTGCTGCTGCTTGTACTGTGTGTTTGCACAGACTTTTTCCCATTTTGGTTCATGAGCTCAAAAGACCGAAGAAGAGCAAAGACTTCACAGTGACCTCTAGTCACCTGTCCATATTTAAAAAGAATTTTGGGTACTGTGCAACTCTTACCCACCTCTTTTCCTTGTAAAAGGAGGAAAAAAAAATAAAAGAAAAAAGGCTCTTGTTGTATTAGCTTTCAAGTATGAACCACCAAAGAGGTTCTGTGGTTTTTGGTAAAATGTGAGTAGTTTTTCAAATGAAAACAGCAGCTTCCAACGACATTCTGAATCCATAATTTAGACAAACATGCAACTACTTTTCCAGTTATTTACTTCTGCTTTTGCAAGGTAACATCCCAGTTCTGGTTTTAATCTTTACTATTTCTTAGAATACTATAAAGCATTTATTTTTGTCTTAATTGCCTTGCCCAAAACCTGTTTTCTGAACAATGAAAATTGATTTTGCATGGCAGCTTTCAGCTCTGACAGAGACTATCTGGTGTTATTTAGGAACAACAATAACACAAAAGAAACTTCTTAGATTTTCTATTCCTATCTACCCGTTCAAACTTATACAACACTTAAAAGGTCCATCCAAACAGGAAGAAGATTCCCCTGCATATTTGTGGCTGAGTATTGAACATAAATCACCACTCTCTCAGACTTTAACATTGTTTCTATTTCTTACGAGGGTAGCAAAATTTCTCTGTGTAAGGTGAACAGAATTTTGCATTTTGTAAAACTGGAATAATTGACAATCTGCTGCTTCTTAACACTAATATGCTTATGATGTTTATTTCTACATTCAGCCTAAATCTCTAAATCTCTGTTTCAGCAGCAGAGGGAGGGGGAAGTGATATAAAGCAAGGGAAGAAGGATGAAAGACTGAAACCAAGGAGATAAAGAAGAGATTCCGGAAAAAAAACCCTCAACCTTTTTAAAAGGTACTATTACACTGCTGGAAAAGAAAAACTAGAAAAACCCCAAACCCAACTGATTCTATCATTGTGAGCACGATCTGTTTACAGTCAGGCATATTCTCATAATCATATTCCCAGCTATATCACCCAATTTAAATGTAACAGGCAGTGCACACTAAAAAATGAGGAGAAAAAAATCCTAATCTTGTACTTGGAAGATTAGCAAGGGTGACACAGATGTGCAAAAAAATCATGCTTCCACCCACGATCTAAATCAGAACTGCTTCAAGTAGGTCAAGCATTGCTCATTTTAACTTAATCAAAATTACGACTTATACTCCAGTCAGCTTAAACCTAACATTAATTAAGCATTTAATTTTTTTGCTCGGATCTTAAATAATCTTAAAACATACTATCTTGAAACTATTCTATTTTGTCACACACCTTTTGTCATGAATTCAGTGACGATATAGATTGGTTCCTCAGAAACAACGGCATATAGGGGAACAAGCTTGTCATGTCGTAATTTCTTCATGATCTGAGCCTCCTGCAGGAAAGCTTCTGGCATCATTGTACCTGGTTTTAGTGTCTTGATCGCTACTTTTGTGGTTCCATTCCATGTTCCTAGAGAAACAAATTTGATTTTATTTTCCCCTATAATACCAAAGAGATTTTCTGCTGAAACTGTTCGCATTTTGCTACTGTTTTGTTAGCTAACGGTATCATTATAAATTAGAACTATATTGAATATTATTTTTACACCTTTATGTGACTAAGAGAAAGAGTTACCAGTTACAATCAAATTCTTTATCACATTATCTTTTCAGATTTTGATACTGATTTACTTAAACATTCACACAAACAACTGAAAGGTGTCACATTAAGCTCTTACCCATCCATACTTCACCAAAACATCCTTGGCCCAACTTAACTTCCAGCCTCAAGGACTCTCTAGGAATTTCCCAGGCATCTTTTGCTAGTCCCTGTGTTTGTGGTTTCACAGTGGGGCACACAGTTGTTAGCTTATGACACAGCCCATCGGCATGTTCTAGAAAACGGAAAAAATAAGCTTAGCTGCTAAACAAGTGTAAGACTATAAGAAAAATAACATCCTAATGTTGATAAAAAGAACCAGTCCATTTAGTGTTTGTTGAAATGCAAAAGAAATTTTATAATTGTGAATTTTAAGAATAAGCTACATACAATTTTTCTTCCTCATGATAGGCAGAAGGTAGCATTGGGACACTAGAACTTGGGTTTACCTCTGTAGTGTTTCACCAGCTTCTGTAGAGATTCAAATTGTGCTCTGGTTGTGATATAGTATCCACCATTGTCAAGTTTTCTGATTTTGTAGTGTTTCACATTATCACCTCTGACCTCATCCCAGTCACGTATGGAAAGGGAATAAGCACCTAGGAAATAAATCATATTTGGTTCCTCACCAAAATTTTAAAAACACATTTAACATAAGTATGTGCATACGTATACCTATAATGTGACAGACATAAAAATGGCCATTATGTCCAGCTTGGCAGTGGGGGGGTGGGAGATGGGAGAGAAAAGACATATACAAAAATATACATACCTTTAGTGGTTTCACTCTCTCTTACTAGAAAAATACCACGCTGGTTCCCAGGATTTAAAAGTAGCCTTTCTGCATCCTTCCTGCCCATCTTACCAAAATACCACCTAGAAGATGTTGAAGAAAATGCGTAAGTAAAAGCTTCTTTTGCCTTGGTATTCATATAAATACAAGATTCCAAAATCTCAAGCACTGACTAGATGACTAATATCCCAAAGCAGTTACAGATCAACAAAGTAAGGACATCCACGTAATCGAAAGATTAAGATGACCTGTTTCTATTGTTTGCAAAATACATGTAAAGAGGCCTCTGTCTTCAAATACTATGTTTTTCTGATGAACAATGGACATCAACAGTACTCATCATCGAAAGTAACACCTTCCTTCTGACTAAGAAGCTCACAGGTCAAGCTGAAACAGATGACACACTTTGGTGGCACACCTGAAGCACTGCAGCAGCCGAAACTACCTTCTCTAAGAAGTTTTGGCTATATATTAAAACCCCAATATTTAATACAAAGTGGGTGTGTATAAATACCACCAGATCAGGTTGGAAGGGGCCCTTGGGAAGTCTCTAGTCCAGCCTCCTGCTGCAGAAGCAGGGTCAGCTGTGAGATCAGACCTGGTCATGCAGGGCATTGTCCACTCTAGTCTTGAAGACCTTGAAGGATGGACCCTGCACAGCCAACCTGGACAACCTCTGTCCCTTCCCGGCTGTCCTCAGGATGAAAACATTTCTTCTTTTATCCAGCCGGAACCTCCCCTGTTCAACTTCTGTTGCCTCCCATCCTGTACCTCAGTGAAGGGGGCACTTTTTTCTACTGAACATTTAGAAACAACCCTGTGGTAGGTATTTGTCTCTGAGTAATGCTCTATCTTTGTTGCATCATTCTGATAGCTGAAAGTACACAGGCAGTTTGAAATGCTTGCATTTTCTCTTTCCTTAAGTTCTTTCACAAAAGGAATTTCTTCTTTTATGCCCCCAAAGAGTGCTCATCCTGATGAACAGCCTGCACACAGTTTTGTCCTGAGCCAGTGATAATCTGGGTCCATCTCCCCGTGAACCCCCAGACTTCGGAATAACACTTATGTCTAACTATATTTGATTTTGATTGTGTGCCTCAGAAGTCACAAAGTGATGCCAGGTGTAAATTTCAAACATTTTAGTTAGGGCTATCATAGCACCAAACAAATCTGCCTTTGTTGAGCGCTGGTAGAAGAAAAGTAGTATTGGAAACTGCTGTAAAACAACAGTTTTGCGAGTGAAATGGTTTGTGGGGGAAAACTGTAGGTAGGAAGGGATCATTTTGTTGGCCTGTGAACAGAATGGCCTGTACCATCACTTGGGAATTTGAAACTTATTCTTACTTTTTATTGTGTTTGCAGTCTAACTACTTAAGTACATGTGCAAAGTTAGAAGTGGATATGAGCGTACGTGCACTTGAGACAATTTGGATGTAACCTGTGATGTTATCAAAGCAAATCTGAACCTTAGTAATCGCTTCACATGAAAATGCCTCCTCCCTGGACTACTGTGACAATCTACAAACTACATCGTAAAGTGTTATTTTATTTCATTACCCATAAAATAATAGCAGGGTTTACTTGGGGCTTTTTAAATGAGCTTTAAACATTTATATTATGATATAATTCAAAAGCCACACATATAATATGGATCCTGTCACAAGCAGGTTTTGATATAAATGTCTTCAGGCTTAGAAAAGAGCACTTTAAGAAAATCCCAGCAATCTGGGGCTGTGCATTGCTTTTGCACTTGTAACTCCAACTGCAATCACAACACAAAACCTACAAACACTATCAAAGCCCAGAGCTAACAAATGAACTCTACTCCAAATGCTGTGGTGATATTAAATAAAATCAGCACTAGTTCTTTAAAACAGTCAGTTTAAAAAAGCTTCCTCATGCATAATCCCTCACTCTCACCTCCAGCCATCACATAAACCTATGACAAATCCCACCACCTCGTTTTATCAGCCTTCAGGAGCAATGCTTTCTTTGCAGAAACACTACACTCTTGGTTTGCAAAGCACTGTTGTTTTCATTTTACCACCACTGCAGCTGTAATGATGACATACTTTTATTGCATAGTTTAAAAAAAAAAAAGCCTCAACTTTTTTTCAAAAAATCTGAAGTCAATAATTTTAAAAGCTGTTGAAACTCAAGGGCATAAAGTAACAGTGCATCTTTGATGCAATCACTTCTTAATAGCAATGAGCCAGGTGAGAGCAGCAGCAACATGTTAGTCTCAGCTTGAGATTCAGGAAACATCTTGGAAATCGGGCACTTTTCCCAGAAGTGCAGTAGCAAACACAGAAGTGCATAGATCATGTATCAGGGAATTGTTTATTGGCAGTACCATGCCTGTATATTGGAGCAAGAGCTGCAGAGCTTTGTATTTCTCATACTATAAATACAATTAATCCCTTAGAACAATATAACCTGAAACTCACAGTTCCCACAGTAACTTTATGTGATTCTGTAAGTGCTCTGGGATCATTGTTTGTAAACAGATGTAGGAAGTACTGGTACCCAAAGCAATATGATTTTCACAATTCGTAGAAGTTCTTAGTGTGCCTAACAAGTTTCCCACCAAAAAGTTGTTATAGATTAATAAATTAGCAGTAACTGTCTACAGTTACATAGTTGATCCTGAACTAGGGTTTGGCAAGCAAAAATATGGAAAAAAACTTAGGGCTGATGGTGCATGAACTCTTTAACTAAAAAGCATCCATTTTTGCTTTACATGAAACACAGTGAACGTCCCCCAGTTCTTATCTTCAATATTGCATTCTCCCATCCTTTTTCCTTTAGCCCTACATATAGCAAGCAGGCATAAAAAATTTGCACGGGTGTCCACCTCACACTTAATAATTATAACTTTCACATCATTCAAGTAGCATTGCTATCCTTTAAGTAGTAGAACTATCCTACTTTATCCTTAAATGTTACATGTACTGACTTAAAAGAATAGCATCACCACAGGGCACAAAATGTAGAATGGATAATAGGAACAGATTGACAGGATACAATGTCTTACTCTTCTGCTTGAATGGAGTCTGCAGGAGCTACATAATTGCTTGGGATGTAGCCTGTTTTTCCCGTAGCGATGGATCTCGCTTCCCACCAGTCTCCTTCCCTGCAATACATCATCGGTTATCTCTTACACATGCATAATACAACATTCTCTAGCAGCGATACCATCCTCACATACGAAAGGCAGGTTAAACTCAGGTAATGTTATTTTAATTACAAAGGCACCTAAAATAGTTTGTGCTGCACCTAAATATATTTGTTTTCTCATTGTAAGCAACATGAGTTCCTCTTAGTGGAATTTTGTATTTTAAAGATTTTTTTTTTAATGTAAAAGGTATGTATCTATATATGCAAAATGCGAACCTGCAACAAAATGTTTCATGGCAGAAATGCGTAAATAAACTTCCCAGTTCTCTAGTCTTCATCTGCCTCTCCCAGATCATTCTGCCTGTATGCTGACAGTGAGCAAAAAAGGAAGCAGAAGGACAGCTAATGATACAATAAAGAACTGGATAAAGGAAAACTGCTATATGTACAAATTAGAACTATTACCGCAGCTAAAAGCTGCATGCAAACATATCTTCAAGGTTAACAAATTAATTCCTTTTCACCAGACTTCTAGGAATCAGGCCGTGACTTCAAACTACTCCTAAGCTGTCTGAGTGTGGATTTACTGTGGAGATCGGCTAGATGCATGTCCATGGCCAGAAGTCCCTGCCCACAGGCAGGACGCTCGCTCTGGCATTTGTGGTGCTGCCGGCTGCTCCCACCTCCCCATCAGAGAAGGAAACCTCTCAAGGGAAAACCTGCAAGGCACAGAGCCTGGGATGGGGTTGCACAGGCTGCGTCTCCACCTCTGCTGCCCCAAAGCAGGCACCTGTGCCTCTCTGCCACGGGGAGCGGGAGGATGCCACCCAACCAGCCGAGGAGGAGAAGGCTTGGGGCTGCCCAAATCACTGCAGTTCCACATCTGCATCCAAACCCTGATGTCAGCCTGAAGGTTATTGTCTTACCAGTATCAATTTTAACCCCATATTTGCTGAACACGTATTCAAGGAGAGAGGAAAAAAAAAAAAAAAAAAATCAATCAACCTACTCTTCACTGAAATAGGATACACAGATTTCAAGAAGAGGTGAGTGTCTATTTATTCTTAACAACCACCAAGTGAAGTCTGTGAATGAGAACACTTACGTGTTATTTATTATCTGGAACCGTTCACCTTTCTTAAATGAAAGGTCATCTGTAGTTCTAGCTTCATAATCATATAAGGCCACAAATACAGTAACACCACCTTAGGAAAAAGAAAAAAAAAACCACAAAACAACATATGATATAGCAGTAACACTGCAACACTTGATTTAAGGACTTGCCTGTGAAACAACTCCTCAATTTTTATTTGGAAGCAACTGAACACTGTGAGTTGCATCTCATTTTGGAAGCTGGATCAATAATCAGCTCATTTCTTAAGAAACCAGGACATGGAGGAAAGCCTATAAACAGACACCCTAAAAATATGCTTCCACACCACAAAAGGCAGCTAGATACATCACTGAAAGTACTTAGAGCACTTAGATACAGAAATCTGCACAGTACAACAGCCATAAAAAAGCCAGCTTCCTTATTAAGCTACCTTCTTGTAAAGAAATACAATTCTAGATGATCCTACAACACTACAACAGTGAACCATCAGCCACAAATTTTTACAGAATTAGTTTCCTGTTGAACTTCACTATAACTAACTGATGTGTTCCCAGCTTCCTGGGGTTACGCATCAAGAATTAAGGAATTGAACCAGAGATAAAAAGTATCCTGTTGGAGACAAAAAACTAATGATATTTTTTTTTTAATCCCACCCAGCCTCCCCATCAGTGAAGCAGACCCTTGCTGAGGATGATCCATCAGGGCATTAGTCTAGAGAACAAGGACTGAGATACATCGCAAAATGAGCGGCCGCACTCCACGGACCTCAAGGATTTTGCTTCCCCATCCCACTTCCAGTACGGGGCACATGGTTCTTGGATCTCATTTTAGATACTACGATGAACATGGCAGTGATCAGAAAGAATACATAATGCAACAGGTATTGTCTACTTCTAATATTTTTTTACAATGTATGCTTTCTGGTGTAAGAGCTCCTAATCACCAAAATATTTTAATTTGATTTAGAGTCTTCCTGTGATTACACTTTCTCAGCAGGACTCAGCTGGAAATGGATTTACAGTTCCTCAAGGAAAAACAGAACAAAAAAATCCCCACAGGAGGTTACAGTAATTGCGGGGTTTTTTTCAAGCGTGATTTATGAACTGGAGATGAATTATAATATTCCCTAAAAGTTAACCATTCTGAAGTTAAAAATCAACACAGCTCTAGCAATTTTTGCCTGCATCACTACATTACTGCATTATTTTGAAAACAAAAACTGCTACATGGAACAAGAAAATTCTGGGGACACATACTGTATTCACAAAAATGGAAACCAAATGATACAGAACTAAATAGAAACCAAATGATACAGAACTAAACCATCCCCACAGAGTTCTTCAGCAAATGAAGAAAATCAATACTCAAAAGTCACAATACTACAAAAATTTTTAACTGCATATAAAGAAACTAAGAGACTGAGAAATTAGAAGCAAACTGTATCAACATCTAGAAAGATAACAATAAGGGAACAAGAGAGTGATTATTTCATCTAGACAGTGTAGCCCTAGTCAAAGTAAAGGATACAAATGTAAACGATACAATAAGAAAATTATCAGTAATTATCAATATTTGTATAGTCTTAATTATTTTTAAAGAAAGAATTGGAAAAGCAAACATAAATTTTGGAAAGTTTTGATTTCAACACTTCAGCTACCATAAAACCTCCTTGTATTCTCACTTGCAAGTGTTATTTATTTCATAACAAAGAACAACAGAATATTTCAGAAGAACAGCATCAGCACAGAATGTTTTCAACAAATAGATAATGCTCAAATGATTTTTGAATCTTTTGCAGCTGTTTTGTGAATCATTGCAAGGTGATTTGGTTTAAGCTGTTCGAGCTATTTATGGCCATAATATTTCTCTTAAAGGTTATCCTTTCATTAGGTCAGTATTCCCAAACTCTAATCTAGGACTGGTTTTAGAGACAAGATTTTTACTTTTTTGTTCAGCGTGAGGACTACAGAGCACTAGTGCTTCCACAGCTTCATGGGAGGCAAGAACAGCGGTCCATTTTTCCGTTTTGGTTTTCAGTAATGTTCTATAAATGTGAAGTATCTGATGACTTAGAATGTGTAATACAGGAGTAGCGTGACTAATTCAGATTTCTTCTCCTGTTCTGCTCCACAGGAATGAAAGTTGGCTCAACTCTTTTCAGCCTCACTGCAGGCCACGATGACAACCACATCATCCTTTCGTCAGACAACGCTGATGGGCTGGGTAAGTACTGCTGACAGTTATGTCCTGTTTGACAGGCCCATCTATTCTCCTCTCTTCCAAAACAAAGGGCCACAGAACACGATCCACTGTTTCATTAGTCACAAATACGGGAAGCTTACAGCCAGATGAGGTTTGTCATCTTATTGATTCACAAAAACACCCAATGTTGATTGATCTGAAAATTGGTACCAAATGTACCAAACAGTTACTGGTGCAATTTTTTTTTAAAAAAGTATGTTTGTGGATGGGCTGGTTTTATGAAACAAGGAAGAATAATTACATATGCACTACTGATCGCAAAATGATGAGGGTGTTCACCCAAATCAACCTGCCTGCTGATAACTGAATCTGCACTCATGAGATTCAAGACTATCTTTTCAAGAGAAATCTCTCCTGTTGACTCTGGTCCAAGACATAACATGCTTAACTACCAGCAGGACCAGGGACCAGCAAGAGAACATCCTTTCTGATCTGTGCAGCAAAGGATTTGTGGTACCTGGGGTTGGGGGGCTTCATCTTTGATGTCTGATAATACCCAGAAGTGCCTGCAGGTATGTGAATGAAGAACCAGATCTAGTCAGAAGAAACACACAGAGGTTCTTGGAGGAGACAAATATCTCCTTAAGTGTGATAAAGTTTACCTAGTGGAGCTAATGAATAAAAAGAAATGCTGGTCCTATTTAATTTGTGCATATGTTAATCCAAAACAGACTCAGAGCAGACTCAACAATTTTGAGACAGGACAGATGCTCATTTTAGTTATTTGGTTTTTAATTAATTCCCAAAAAGGGAATATGAGGTGGTCATTACCTGACAATTCATATTTGGTTTCCTGAATTGCTTAATGTCAAGGCCACAGTGGGTTTTCATGGATCTCCAATTTCTTGTGTTTAAAAGACTTTAAATGCCACTGTAACAAAGAAAACATTTAAGCACTGCAATTGTGCTAAAATTAGAGGCTTGTGGGAAAACTAGAAATGGACTAATAAGGAATTATTTATCTTGTTTTGTAAAGTGTCTGTGCAAAGCTTCTAAATAAATTACTCTCTCTTTTCTCTCTTGGAAGAAGATTAAATTATGGCTTCCTCTCAAAAATATCCAGCAAAAATACTGAAATTAGCCATATGCACAAAATCAATGTTTTTTGTAATGAAGTTTTAAGATTTTGATACAAAGGTGGGTTTATAACATCAAATGTGCTTATTGCCTTAAAAGCATGTATCTTCAGAGACTTTATATCTCAGACAAGACAGTCTCTGCACTTTGTAAATTCTATTTTTATATTTCAACTTCGGTTTGAATATGACCTCCAGCAATGAGAATTCTGCTCTTTTGTTTCACACATATTCTTCATATAGAACACGGAATATACTGCATATCCTATTCAGCTTTGTAAACAAACAGACTGAAAGTTGCATTAACATAAGTAACTTACAGCTAATCACTTTTTCACTTTGCATCTCTCTCCAAAAGTTTAAAGCCATTATCTCATGTGGATCCCTTCAACACCTTAGAACTGCTAACACTATTTTATCAACTATTTCCATTACTGCCTTTACTGAGTCTTAAATTCATCTGTGCTATGATCCTAAAAAAACCCACCCCCAAACAAAAAACCAAAACACCTCACCCTCAAGGCCCAGTCACTAGCCAATATGGGCTGAACTATTATCTGAGCAGCAAAGATATTGAAAATCAGTAATCCCTAAAAAGCAATTTATTTTAAATTTGCAATTTATTTTGTGTGGTAAGGAGTCATAGTATTTTTTAAATACGACTATCAGGCAGTAATAACAACAACAACAACAATAATCATGATAACAGCATCATTTTATGTAACACTCACCTGTTAATGTACTAGGATATGGACTTGGCACAGCTGAAAATGAAGATGATGCTCCCCCAAAGGGTGTCATTCCTGACGGCCCTCCAAAAGGAGTCATGGAATGACTATTAAAATTAACTGCTGATCCCTTTATTGACGGTGACTGTGTTGCTTGGCTGGAGTCTGATCCGTAGTGACTGACGTGGGAAATAACGGGTTCTGGAGTATTATCAGTTCTGTATTTCATGGCTGGACCTTTATCTTCTTTGCTTTTAATGCACCCCATAGTTGCTTCTGTGAAAATGAGAGGAAAAAATAAGTTCATCTCTATGTTGTGTCTTTAGATAGTTAACATAGAAGATTCCCAAAAAGCTACTGAAAATGCTCATCTATTACCGGTTAAAAAAAACCCTAAAACAACCCCCAGGAATTGCTCCTATGTGCAGTTTGTAAACTCTGATGAAAAAGTGTTCTGGAATAAAATTTTAAGTCATTCCTAGACTAGCGAGGACATAATTATTTTCCTTTACAACAACACGTATTAACAGCAGATTTGGATTATTCTCCCCAGTTCCTTGGTGGACTGTAAATGGTAAAAAAGGAAAAAATAAAAAAAAAAGGAGTCAGGCAACAGATGAAGAAAAGACACTCGAGACTTATACAGCAGGGTGGAAGGGGAAACAGAGGTGACAAATCCTGAGGCAATCACAAGAAGCAAATCCAAAGCAATTACATGAAGAAAACAAGTAAGGCGTTCCTGCTTTCTTTTTTTAAGCACCTGTGCAATAGGTGCTGACCTGCTGGTGGTATTACGACTTATGTCTTTAAAGAGAAGTTTTCATCCATTGGCAGTCCCCAAAATACAACTCACAAACAAACCTGGGATATTCATGGCCAGAGGATAGGGTTAAGCTCTAGAGTCTAACTAGAATTAGAAAAAATATTTAGAAGAGTAATTACACCATCCTTACTAGTTTAGAAACTGAACTGTGCCTGACAGGTGACAATTTATAGCCCTGACAGCCCCAGATTGCCACCAGATACCACTATGTGCAGACTGCACCGGAGCCGTTTACTGCAGGGACACCTATTACCTGCTGCTAGTGGAGGCAATCAGGGAGGAGACCTGTCGCCAACAATTAAAATGACTGTGTCTTAAGAAGTCAGCACCTGTCATTTATCAGGTGGTGACAGCTGAGAGCAGGCATTTTCTGGCTTACCCAGCTGGGAAAACAAATCAGGAAGAAAACAGGAGTCTCTTATTATTAGGTTGGTGCAAAAGTAATTGTGGTTTTTCAATTGTTGAAATTTGCCGTTTGATATTGGAATACATTACACTTTTCTCTCTTTATGTTTTTGCTACTGACTTATTACTTGCTTTTTGTATTTATTTTAGATCATGGAAATGATGTTAGACAAAAAGCAAATTCGAATGATTTTCTTATTAGAGTTCAAAACGGGTTGTAAAGCAGCGGAGACAACTCACAACAACAACAGCGCATTTGGCCCAGGAACTGCTGATGAATATACAGTGCAGTGGTGGGTCAAGAAGTTTTGCAAAGGAGACGGGAGCCTTGAAGATAAGGAGCATGGTGGTGGCCGTCGGAAGTTGACAATGACCAACGGAGAGCAATCATCGAAGCTGATCCTCTTACAGCAACACGAGAAGTTGCCCAAGAACTCAATGTTGACCATTCTATGGCCGTTCAGCATTTGAAGCAAATTGGAAAGGTGAAAAAGCCCACTAAGTGGGTGCCTCATCAGCTGGCCGAAAATAAACAACTCATCATTTTGAAGTGTCAACTTCTCTTATTCTACACAACAACAATGAACCATTTCTTGATCAGACTGTGACACGCGATGAAAAGTGGATTTTATACAACAAATGGTGACAACTAGCTAAGTGGCTGGACTGAGAAGGACCTCCAAAGCACTTCCCAAAGCCAAACTTGCGCTAAAAAAAGGTCACAGTCACTGTTTGGTGATCTGCTGCCAGTCTGATCCATTACAGCTTTCTGAATCCGGGTGAAACCATTCCACCTGAGAAGTCTGCTCAGCAGATTGATGAGATGCACCAAAAACTGCAATGCCTGCAGCCAGCGTTGGTCAACAGAAAGGGCCCGATTCTTCTCCATGATAACGCCCAACTGCACATCGCACAACCAATGCTTCAGAAGTCGAACGAATTTGGCTACGAAGTTTTGCCTCATCTGCCATATGCACCTGACCTCTTGTCAACCGACTGCCCCTTCTTCTTCAAGGATCTTGACAACTTTTTGCAGGGAAAACGCTTCCACAACCAGCAGGATGCAGAAAATGCTTTCCAAGAGTTCGTTGAATCCTGAAGCACAGATTTTCAAGCTACAGGAATAAACAAACATTTCTTATTGGCAAAAATGTGTTGATTGTAATGGTTCCTATGTTGATTAATAAAGATGTGTTTGAGCATAATTATAATTATTTAAAATTCATGGTCCAAAACCACAATTACTTTTGCACCAACCTAATAGATGCAGCAATACTCTGACATGAAAATTCCTATATGCTTGAGAAAAAAAAAAAGTTAAATATTTAACTTCAACAGTAGAAACCTCCACAAAAATACAAAATCAACTGCTCCACATTCTCTAATGAATCAGTTTAAAAAGCCCCCAAACCAGCAGCAGTCTGAAAGCATTACAAATACCTCTTTTGATAGCTACAACAGTTTCATGGGCTCTAACTACCACTTAGGCAAACTGTTTTCCATTGTACGTGTAACTACTTTTTTTCCTTTTCAATTCTCTCTTACCTTGTTAACTATTACACACAGAAATAGGCAACAAAGTAAATGTTACTAAACAAATACTGCTTTAGTATAGTCACACTGAGAGAAACTAATTCCCTCAGTGTAACTAACCACTACAATATTAAAGATATTGTAATCTCCTCAAGAACCGTAAATCAGAATTCCTGGAAAGAAGGAGGTCTGTAACTGGTGAAACAGCATACAAAATGTACTGCTCATAAGATTAAGAATATTCATCCTGTCAATTCAGCCCCTAATGCTGTAATAAAATACAATTACTGGTGCGAAACCAAGCAGCAAAGTAAAACAACTGTGTTTTTACAAATCTTGTCTGAGTTTTATACAGAATAACGAATCATCACAGAAGCATACCTTATCCATATTTTTTTTTTTACTTCTGATAATTATTGCCAACCTATTAATTGTGAAGAAATGTTAACAGAGCAAGAATCAAATACATGCATGAAGAACACAATGTGTCTATATACCTTACAAAAGAAGCCTTACAATCCACAGTAGAAAAGCCAGTTATTAATTCACGATACAAGTCAAACACCCAGTCACATCCTCTGCATTAGACACTGTAATTTGAACAACTTTTTTTTTTTTTTTTTCACCATGAGGCTGCATAGTGTGAATTCTTGCCTTACTTTTAGGCCTATTTCTTTGATTCTCTTTAAAAAACTGCAATTGAAGTCTTCTGCTTGCACAGAATACAAATTCAATCCTCTTTGCCAAAATGTGTTTGCTAATAGTACTGATTCCCTGCCTTTGGTTGAAAGTTAAGCATGACACAGAATTTAAAAGTCCAACACACTACTTACATTAATAATGTAGATTAAAAGGGAAATGTATGGACATTTGTATGATTAAATGCTCATCACAAATATTTTTCCTCCCTTACTTCTGGAATTTGCTTAACTTGTAACAGGCTGATAAGACTTCAAGATTAAAAAAAAAAAATAGAAAACAATTTACCAATTCCTGTAAAACTGCTGGATTCTGCCCACAGTATTGCTGATTTGACCAGATGGCTGGTGTGAACACTACCCTGTATTGCAATTTTAACTGCTATCACCCGTATGTGCTCATCTACTTAAGCTGTGGTTAGCAGCAAGAAGTTACTATCGATATACTCGAGCAATGCAGAGAAAAGCCCTTATTGAAGGCCTGAATTCATTCGAGAGAAACAGGGTTGGCCTCTCCCTTGCTTCTCCCCTCCCCAGCCACTTCGCTGTTAACATAATCTTCTTTCAGGGGTTAAAAAGATTAGCACCACAGATTCAATCAGTACTTCAAAGAGAAAGATATTCAGAAATATGCAGACAAATTTTTTTAAAAGCTCTACTTTTATAACTGCATACCCACAAATTAAAACTAAGGAAGCAAACTCCTTAGCTTTTAGAGGTCAAAACATAGGTGGAAAATACTATAAAATACTGTGCATGCATTTATGAGGAGGAATTAGAGGAATGAGGGGAGAGAAGATGACATAAGCCAAGAGTGAGTGGCAGGGAAGGGAAAAACAATTGCCCACCCTAAGGGGATAGAAACCCAATGACTTATTACTGTTTAGTCTTGTAATAAATTACCAGATAAAGAAAAAAAAAATCCTTAGGCAACTGGTATGCAATGTTGGATTTGATTATTCTGGTACTGCATTTGTTATCAAAAAATGTATGTGACTGAAATAACTTTACAACTATTTTTATCACACTTTGTCTGACCAGCAACAAATTATTAAGGAATATATTTCTGTCATAAAATTCACATCTCTGTTGCTGAAGCACTGAACTGTTTTTAGAAATAGATATAGATGAGGAGCTCCTGTTTGCTCTGCAGAAGTTCACCTATTTAAAAAAATGCTGGCCCAAGGTAGGTTATTCACAAACCACGGACCCATTTCCATTAGTTAAATCATTATTTTAAGTGCCTGAAGCAAACTACTTGAGTAACTTAAGCAACTTGTTCTTTCTTTGAAACAAATACTCTCCTGTTGGTTCTGACCAGAGTGCTCATATGTTTGATGAGTGGGTTGGGAGTCAGCCTGCTGGAGGTCTATCAGACAAAAATCTCCAGAAAGGCATGGACTAAAAGCACAGATATCTCGTTCTGCTTTCTAGATTAAAACAATCCTATGTTAGAATGTTTTCAAGAAGAAACAGAAGCTAAAATGATCACTGGAAGGAGAACTGAAGGTTAGCAGGATGCCCACAGAAATCAACAGAAGAATTAGAGTATTCCAGGAAGTGGTCACCAAATGAGATTTTAGTGATGCCTAATTTGACTTGGGCTTTTTGGAGAAGTCATACAAAGGGCAACAGTTCGTTGTGGTTCAATACTCTACAAACAGCTCAGACAATGAGAGAGGACCCTTAATAACCCCTCTGTGAAACAAGATTGCTCCAAGAAAGTCAATGCTGCCCTCTTATCTTCCCAACTCCATTTTATAGCAGAGTGTTGGATCATGAGGAAAGCTTTGTCCAACAACAATTGACAAGTGTGGCCATCAAAGTCCTTTTGGTTTTTTTCTCCTTTCCTTTCAGAAGGATGACCTACTAGTCCAAGAAAAATGAGTTTTTCCTCAAGAGCCATCATATCCATGGATACTGAGAAATGGTTCCCTCAGGGTGTCTGCAGCCTCATCCATCCACCCTGGAGAGGTGGATGTCGAAGGGGAACCACTTGTTTGTCCCATGAATCTTTGCTCTTTCCAGCTGATCGTTACAGCAGTTATCTACTCATCGGTTCTGTGGGACACAAGGTTCTCAGGAGTCCTTCAAGAAAGGTCTCCTACTGGCATGAAGATGCTAGAGCTTTCTTTGAAAGAGGTGAGTTTAGATCAGGGAGTTAAACTGGCAAGCTGTTCCAGCTAGCTGCCCCAGAGAAAAGTAGTCTGCAAATGTCTCTAAACTCTGTATTAATTTTTCTCCTAATACTCTACACATCAGCATCAAGATTTTGAGGACTAGATGTTAGCCTCTGAAACCCTGAAGACCAAGAGCTGGGAGAGCCTCATATTTTTTTGCACTTGCTGTAATGAATCTGATAACAAAACTCTTTCACCAGAAAAACAAATTAAAAAACCCCAGCCCCCAACAACCAACCAACCCCCACAAAACCAAACCAAACAAACAAAAACCCCAACCAACAAACCTCCCAAACACAAGTAAAATGAGGAGTTTCCTCCTGGGGGACAGCTGGTGGTATTCTTCTAAACTCGCAGTTCTGTTACAATCCAGCACATCCCTAAGTGCCTTCTGGAGACTTGATCATGATGTAAGACCACAAACGACAGCCACACAGGGCTGTTCTGATGTGCCACAAATGGCAAGATGCTCTAACTACTCCTACATTTATACAGTCCTAAAATTACATTCGGCCCTTTGATGGCAACTGTGAGGCTGACATGGCCCCCGGTGAAAATGAGTTTGACACCCCCGATCTATGGTGTTGTTCTCTTTTTGACCTCTAGACTAAACCAGGTACTAAAACTGTACAAGAACTAAATGCAAGAGATAAGGCAAAAAGAAAATCACCAAGGGGAAGGGCAAGTTACAAGATTTCTTTTTTCCATTCCTTTTGATTACTGAAATTGTTCATACAGCCAAAAAGAGCACATAAGTCATTTTTCACTATGAAGAAAGAGGCAAGTTAGAAGAACAAGCAAACCAAATCTGTTTCCAGGATAAAGCAAGACTGCAAATATCCTCCTGCCTAAACCCAAAACAAACTAAATAAACCACCTCCCATGCTACATAAGAATTTCATTTGAGGTTCACAAATTGCTAATAAAGAGACAAAGAAAACATCGCAGATTTCCGCTGCCACTCTACCTTCACTTCTCAGTGTTAACAAAAAAAAAAAATTTCTGTCAAGAAGCGCCTTCACTTCTCAAACGTGAAACAAATGTCTTACAAAAAGGTCCTCTTAACTTCCAACTAAAGTAATAATTCAAAGTTATTAAAAATTCATGCAATGGCAAAGACAGGATATTCTGCAGAAAGTTCACTAATGGACCCATTAGCTGACAGCTGGCTGTTTGCCTAAACTAGCACGGAGCTGGCTCCCTGTGTCACTGGAGACACACAACCTGCAGTGGCTTTTCATACACAAGCCAACAAGGCAGAGCATCCACCAAACAGGTGTTTTCAACTGGTGGTATTGAAAACTCATTCATTTTAAGTGACATAGACTGAAAGGAACAAAGGCAACCAGAGAAGAGGCCAACAACCTCTTTGGCCAATACTGTAACATCCACCTGATTCAGTCCATCTTTAACAGGCCATGGTATGAAAATATGGGTGGGCTTTCTCATCTACAAAGCAACCTGCCACGTTTGTAAGGGAAAATAAACTAAAGATTTGCCCTGCGTTCTTTGCTGAGTATATGCAGTTTTAAAAAATTATGCAGTTTCTATCATGTGATATAATTTATCTTTCATGAGATGTCATAAATTCTGAAGTTTGCTTACTTTACCATGAATAATCCATGGCATTTTGAAGAATGATATTCTACTGGATTCAGCTGTATAATTAGTAATAACATTAATGCAATGAGACCTTAGAGAGTATGCATCATTATACATTTAAAGTGCAACTGACATAACCTTGTAATTCATCATCTAACAAGAAGCAAAAAGTGAAGATAAAGGAAGATAAACAAAGATACTGAAGGAAGGATTTAGGTTACTAGATTTTCAATGTTTACCACACATCTTTGTGCAGTTCTACCCAGCAAAATAGCCATAAACCAGCACTATTAGACCTGAAGTTGCCCATGCACTAAAAATGTATTTAAAAGTAAAGAAACATCCTCTTTATCACTGACTAATGCAATCTGAAATGTTTGATCCTCATGTTTCTACAGACAAAATCCTGCTTTCAACATGACCATGCAAACATATTTAAGGAAAAATTCTGGATCTGCTGTGGTAATGCATTTGATTTCACAGAAGCAGAACAAATACCAGCTTGTTTGCTAATAAAGCTATAACTGGTTAAACCAGTGTAGCAAACAGAGGATGCTGCACAAAGAGTAAAAAAACCCAATTAGTATAAAATTCCTTATCTAGTTGGACATTTTGTATTTCAGAGTTAAAAGCTGTTGCAAATATTACATATTTCTGTTCTAGCTCATGCTTCTTAAAGAAATCAGATTTAAAATTTGCATTAAATTAATGATTGAGACTGATCCTTCTACTGCAGGAGCTAATTAGTTACCTGGCTGACAAGATTGCTAGAACATCAGTGCTCTGAAAGAATACCAGATCTCAAAACACCACCTGGAAAATTAGGATACGGAGGAATTGCATAGAAAAAGAAAAAGGTCCCTCAACCTTTCACATCTTTCTATAATTTCTAGACTTTTTTTTTTTTTTAAACGGAAGAAGAAGTTTGATGGAAGAGTGCTTCCTCTGAGGTCTCAAGACAAAGGCTTCTCTCCTGAAGAAACACCTACTAGCTTTGTTGGAACTAACAGGTAGAAAATGGAGCTGCCCCAACAGGCGGTACAACCCTCATCCCAATCCACACCAGGCCCCACCACAGGACTGCAAGGTCCCACTGGAAGTCAGGTTACAAAGCTGAAGGAAAAATTAAGCACTGCAAGGACCAGTTCTGATAAACAAAGTGGAATTAAGGATTATCAGTGAGGCAAAGTCAGGAGAGACGCAAGCCACTCTTCAGTCTTCCCTTCCAGTCACATCTTCGTTTTATCTGGACCAAACATGTAGGATCTCCTCCCACTCACTGTGTATTTGAACAGCTGAATCTATAGAGGTAGCCTTTCATTTTAAAAAAAGGGCAAAGGCTGCAGGAGCATTGTGGAGAAAATGTCATGGATGATGCGTGGCTGGCTCTGCAAAATACACACTCATAAAACTCTGTTTACTTATGATCAGAGTTTCACCTACACTATCTAAGATAGCATAGGTTTCCTTTAACCAGATGTTGTATGCAAGTATAGCAAGAAAAGGTGGCTTTTCCAATCAGACCAGTGAGTGGTGAGAAAATACAGACTAGAGGTAGAAGAAAGCAAGCCTACTATCATTTTAAAGTATTTTCTAATCAAAGAAGATCTAGTCCAGTACACTGTCTTCAATAGTGGACTTTGACTCTACCCAGGAGCAATTCCTTCACCATGGGCCTGGGCATGGCCTCTGAAAACAAATAAGGTTGTCTCTTTATAGAATGAGTAACCAGCTGCAGATGCCTTGGAAGGCGAGAGCAGCAGGATGAGCACAGACTGCTCCAACCTGCACCAGCCTGCAGCTCAGAAAGTCCACACTCAGATGGAGACTAAGGACTCAGCTATGTGAGAAAATTCCTGCAGGTGTGACCTACCTTATGAATTTAAACTAATGTAGTTATGTTGATGCAACATCTGCACAGGATTTGCATTCAGCAATGTCTTTACTTGAATTGTTTTATGCTGCTTGGTTTAATTCAGAATAATCACATCCGAGAAAACAAAAGCGGTTATTACTATAACGATAGATTTAAACATCATAACTTTCTACTCTAGACAAGGCTTCTGAAAAGCCGCAGGAGGAGTGTGTCACAGCCAAGGTCTGGACTCGGATCTTCCAAGTGCGACCGTAGCGGCCTGACTTTTAGTCTGATACACCTGACCAAGGTTTCCTTGCCAAAGCTGTTCAAGCATCCGAAGAGGACACTTCTATCACCAGCCTCGTTGTCTTCCAGTTGCTCAAATGAGTAACCTCCACTTCAGCTGGAAGCTGCCTACCTTGTACACATGGCAACAGAAAGCATGAAAGAAAGCAGATGCTGGGTGGAAAAAACAACAACCACCACCACCCAAACAAAACCCCACCGCAAACAAAAAAGCAGCCAACACTCCAAACCCACCTGCAGTAGGTACAGAACCTAGCTGGGGGTACCTGACTGACAGCCAGAGGGAGATGCTTCTAACTTCCACAGCACAGCAGAGAAAATATTTGTCAAATTTAAACGGTTAAGTTTCATTTAAAAAAAAATACCAATTGCTAAACAGAACTTCTATTTTAGTAAAGTTTGTTTTCAGGATCTGTTCTGAATTTTCAGTAAAGTCAGTATATTGTTCACATCCAGAAGATTGAAAAAGAATTTGTGCTTTTTGTACACCCAACAAAAAACCTGCCAACAAACCTAAGGCAGATGATGCAAAATGGGCACACAACACTGACGGATTAGTTTTCTTTATTCCAGCAGGCAGGATCACAAGGGAGAGATTAACTAAAATAACAGAATTGCAAAAGCAATTTTATATGCTGAAATACATTATACATATACACGAGAACGTTATTAAAATTTAGAGTTACAAAGTCTAGCTATACAATTGCAAAACCTTTAACGCACAGAGACATTTTCTTTGACAACAGATGATACCACAGGCAAAACAACCAATATATTGTCTAGACAGCATTACTGCTGCTCCTTTGTCTTGAAAATTTAAGTACATAGTCAATAAATAAATGCAAGCAGAAAAGGAATTTTTTTTTCAGTCTAATAGCTAGATGTACTTATTCACGAATTAATAAAAATATCTTAAAAACTAAAAGTCTGATTTATTCAAGAAGTCTGGCCAAAAGATTGTTTCAGATTACAGTAAGATGTATGTCATGCTTTGTCAAAGCCATCTAGCCCATTTCAGACAGAATTTAGGAACCAATTTACAAATGGAAAGATTTTGTTTTCATTGAATCCTATTTGGAAAACAACAAAAAGCGTGCCTGATATCATAGAATATTTTAATACATTCAGTTTCCAACCACTCCATTTAAGTATATTATTTCCAAAAGAGATGCCCACAGAAGTTATTTAAAAAGCAACTTTTAAATATTGTTTACTAAAGTAAACTAAAACTATGTTCTGTGGATCTCACAGCAGGAAGCATGCAATCCACCTTCCCGAGGCACACACATGTTACAGAAAAAATGAAGTAAACCTTACATGGTAGAAGAACAATTTGCAGCATTTTTGTTCTGAAAAAAAACTATGAAAATTTACAAAGAAATTGCTTTCAAAGTTCAACTATGAACTACATAGGAAAAAATGGACTACAACATTTGCATGCTCACAAAAATTCAGAGATACTAAAATTCTTATGAATCTATAGTATTTTTCTTCTTCTCAGCTGGGCATACAGCTGAAGTGGCAATTACATTTTACGATATCAGAGGAATTAAATATCAACAAGAATCCAGCTGCAACTTTGTTTAGTCAACTTAGAAATATGAAGGAAAGGAATAGTCACAGCCATGAAAAAGATGAACCAAAAAAAGACCCTGTAATAAATGACTGCTATATCCATCCAAATTATAGTACAGGAACATTGCTAGGGAATCCCATGAAACTTAATTATTTGGTGCGCGTTTGACACACCTCTTTCACATTTGCACATACCTGCTTTGTAGAGATGAATTTTCCCAGCTACTGTTTGCCAAATGTCACCCTAGGTTGAAAATAAATTCCCTTTTATTCTCAAGCTACTTTATCCAAATATAATTGACATGATTAACATGTTAACAAAAATCTGTAATTAAAGTATTTAAATCCAATTACTGACAAAATGTTGCCATTCATTTATTCAAGGGCCATATACCCAGATCTCCATCAGTAATTAGCTCTTTGCTGAGCAGCAGGAATTTCAAGAAGCCAGCTGGAAAATATCAACCTTTTGACTAAAACAAAAAGTATTATGAACAATTACGACTACACATGTACACTGTTCTTCATGATTCAATACCCTGTGTTTTTCTTTGTACATAAAAAACCAAGTGAAAAGTGCAATTAAATTGTGAAGAAATTCAAAATTAAAAAAAAGATGACACCTGCTAAATAATACCCTTATTAAAAGGGAAGAGCTGGATGACGTTTTAACTAAACAAGAATTATTACCCTAATAGCTATCATTACTGCTGTTATATTGCTGTCTATACTGGCAGATATAATGGTATTCATCCACAAGAAGACCGGGAGAAATTACGTTAATTAGCCTGTCACACATCATGCACAACAGAGGTCAAAGGGCTACCCTAAATTAATTTATCTTTTTTTGGAGTGTTTTTGAAGGTACACACATGATTAAATTAATTCAGTTTCAAAGTGACCTGTTATGGAAAGTTGACCCACATTGGACAAGCCCTAAATTTTAAACACAATAACCACTGAAAGTACATGTCTCATGTCCCATCTGAATTTAATGCCAACCTCCAGCCAGCAATCACGTTACGCCACTCTGTTTCTGTTCCCTACCTAACCATGTAGATCATGGCTCTTTTTAACACTCCCCTTGGCAACACTGGTGGAGTCCCACTAGACTCCAGTCTAGTGACTTTCCAATCACCTCATTTTCTACAAGTTTGCTCAGTTGTTTCAGTGCCTTCCTTTGACAGGGACCACCAGGAACAGACATGGTAGTCCAGGTAAGGAATATGTCTTCTTTCATAGCATCACAAAATGGTTTGAGTTGGAAGGGATCTTCAGAGATCATTTAGTCCAACCCCTCTGCAATGGGCAGGGACATCTTTCACTACACCAGGTTGCTCAAAGCCCCATCCAAGATGACCTTGAACACTTTCAGGGATGGGGAAATCCACAACTTCTCTAGGTAGCTAGTCCCAGGGTCTCACCATCCTCATTGTAAAAAATTTCTTCCTTATATCCAGTTTAAAACTGTTATGCCTTGTCCTGTTGCTATAAGCCCTGGTAAAAAGTCTCCCTCCATCTGTCTTATATATTGAAATGCTGCAATACAGTCTCCCCAGAGCCCTCTCTTCTCCTGGCTGAACCCCAACTCTCTCAGCTTTTCCTCACAGCAGAGCTGTTCCAGCCCTCTGATCATTTCTGTGGCCTCCTCTGGACCCGCTCTAACAGGTCCATGTCTGTCTTGTGCTGGAGGCTCTAGAACTGGATGCGACACTCCAGGAAGAGTCTCACAAGAATGTATGCTCTCCATACATTCATCCTCCAGTCTGTACTGATATTGGGGATTGCCCCAATCCAGGTGCAGGACTTTGCAGATGGTCTTGTTTAACTTCATAAGGTTCACATGGGCCCAACCTGAGAATCTAGTATTTCTTTTGGCAGCAGTCCCTGTCCCTTATGATTCTCAGGTTTTTTTTCAGTACTGCTCTAGAACAGAAATTCCCATATCCTGAAGGCATAGCCCACATCCTTCTTGCTAGAAGTACAATATTATATTTAGTTGTATTAAACTGACACAGACTTTCAAGTAATCTGGATTACTCCAATCATGGAGCCGTGAGAGAAATTTGGAAAAAAAAAAAACCCAAAACAAACAAAAAAACCCCCACTACCACCCATCTGAAAACTGAGACAATAGGACACAGTAGAGTGGAGTCCCACTCTGACCCTACCCAGGGCTTCCCACACTTATGTCCAACACTCCATTGCCCTGTTCAACATCTGCCCCATGAGCACCTGGCACTATGATTTGCAACGTGCATGGAGCTCAGCCATGCGGCAGCTCTACCTTCCATGCTCACCTGCTTCTGCAGGAGAAAGACATTTCTGCTGCACCTCAAGCACACTGCAGAAGGAAAGTACCCACTTTCTTCTCATCTTGGGAGGAAGAACTGGCTTATTTGTAGGTGACAGTCACTTGTCCTAAGTAAGGGTTGGCTCCTGCAAAGTACATGTATCCTCTGTCATCAACAGAAAAGTTTTGTTCTGAATGTGGATGTCTTGCTAGTGATTTTGTGAGCCTGTCGATAAACAAAACAAACTGAAAATCTTAATTTTCTGCTTTCAAAAACAAGGTGTTACTTTCCCTCATGTTCACATTGTTTTATTTGCCCAAGGAATCACAATACTCAACTCTTTCCAGCTCCCGACTAGCAATTAGTGACATGTGCAGTGATGGCATGTAATGGGAAACCACATGGCGCTCACTTCCCATTCCTTGTTTGTTTTCCTTTAGACTCATCTTCTGCTGATTTTTCCTCTAGCACTTAAAACTGTTGAAAGGGCTTTAAACGTAGTTCATAAAAGCATTTCTGAAAAAGATGTCAAAGAAAAGACGAACTTTTCCTGAGGGTATTTTTATTTGATGGAGTGAAACAAAGGGGAACCATCTCAGCATCTCCTGTGATGGGAAGGTTCATCAAAATACAGCTCAAAAAAAAATGTTGATGTCTTCAGACATCTTCTAAGGATACATTAAAGATGACATCAGTTTTCTGTTCACCTTTTTTAAAGGTTTTCCATATTAGACAACGTGCCTTCCCTCTAATTTAGCATTTTCCGTCTCTGATTACTCTACCATGCAGGCAACACAATCCAAGCGTGAACAGGCTGGCACATAGAACACATTATCAGTCACTGCTCTCCAAAGACAGGCAAAGCGAACACAACTGATAACTCTGTTGAGTCTGCTGCTGTACAGGATACAAAATAACTCAGAAATAGATGAGAGAAGGATATGAAGAGGAGAGTGAAGATATGGTAGACCAACAACTGGAATGCCAAGAGTTCTCTTTAAAAACAAACAGAATATTAGTAACTGAAGAACAAAGAAAGTAGCAACATATTCCATGTAGGTAAATGCACTACAGCCCAAAAACATCCCTCAGTTTTTATTGACGGGTTCAGATAACGCTCTTCTAAATAGATAAGTAAAACGTCTTCGCCATTTTGTGTTCTCAATCACTCTGGTAGCATGTTTTCATGAGTACACAATGTATATTGGAAGATTCTCTTCAGGCTAAATAACTACTCCTTAGTAGCAAATTTCCTTGTTCCTAACCAGTAAGCAGAGCTTTTGGCAATACTCTTTTGACTCCAAAAGTATTGCCAGAAGGAAGGACAATTTCCATTTTAATATTAAAGGTAGAAACACTGAAGGGTGGGGGGGGAGACATTAGGGATTCAGCAGAAGCATGCATGTCAAACAGCTTAGTCCTCAGAAACTTCACTTCCATGAGTTACTTAAATTTTGGTCACAGGTCTGAAGGATTTAAGTTATGAGTAACAATGAAGGAAACAACAAATTAACACTATTTGAAAATAATTCATGCTGCCTAAGACAGAAATATTGCAATGACAGAACCTGCCACCTTCAAAAATAAGCAGCATGCTTAAAAGAGCTGAAATATGTACCTTACTACAGATTTGACAAGCTCCAACTGAAAATTTCAATAAAACCAAGTATTTATTTAAAACAAATTAAAAAAATACAAACATTTTAAATAATTCTATTTTATCATGTTCCTATAAAACAAGAGAAAGGGAAGAAAGTCTTGTTCCATTTCTCTCTTGGAGAGTGGGAGAGAGGTATTTTAAGTCCTTTTATGTAGTTTTCTTATTCATTTCAGTGTTCTGGTTCTTCTTAGACTGATCTAAACTAACAATTTACAAATACCTAAAACCTCGCATTTCTCACTTCTCATAAGCTTAAATAGGAAGCTGTATGTGAGAGAAAGTTAGAGGTGTGTCCTATCCGGCAGAAATGGGATTTCTTTGCTAAGCCTCAGATCTTCTAAACCTCAAAAATTCTTTAAGTCCTTACTAGTTTTATAAACTTAATGCTTCTAAATGTCATCGTTTGAGCAGGAAGCAATGCAATACTATCATCCCACAGGTTAGCTTTAAGATTCAATTTTGCATATTTTTAAACACTGCCTTCTAGACTAAACACGATATGAACCTGCTGAAAAACAGGTTTTACTGTTTGCAGCAATTTGTGGACTGCTCGCTGCCAGAATCCACTCCTGCTCACAAAAAATAACACTAAGAGTATTAACCCTGAGGTTAAGCAGAATAAGAAGTAGTAAAAATCTGTACCTTCAGCCACCAGAGGAGCAGCATAGTTCACTGGTGGCTGGTCCAAAGACAGGTCAGACCTGTACAATATAGCACTAAACCCCAAATACACAGCAAGAAGAAAGGAAAACCCAGAAGGGAGTAACTGCCTTGGAAAAGTCTATAATAGAAGGAGAAGGTAGCACTTCATATTTCTACCAAACACTGGTTGTAACTCAATATGAAGAAGGGGTATTGTCCCCAAGCAAAGTCCTACTGGATCTCAAGTGGAGAGCTCAGTGATTGCTCCTTATCACACAAACTGACAGATTTGCCTTTCCTGCTCATACAAAACCCAGCATTAAACTGCCAGACTAGGGATGGGGAGAATTATGCAGCCATACTGAGCTGGTAGAGACAACTGGGGTGGGGTTTTTTTGTGTGTATGGTTTTTTTGTTTGTTTCTTTTGGGGGTTTTTTGTTTGTTTTTGTTGTTGTTGGTTTTGTTTGGGTTTTGTGTGTGTGTGTGTGTTTTTCGTTTTGTTTTGTGGGTTTTTTTATGTCCCCTCTTGTAGAGAAGGTATTTTTTTCTAGGAGTACCTGGCAACTTCCATCTGACAAACGCTCTACTGGTCTTAAGGGCTGGCGATGTGCTTCATCTGTCCTCATATCTTCCCATAGTGTGTCATAGTTGTCACTTCCGACTTTTGCTGTTTTTGATAGAGAGCTTAGAACTGTTTTAATCCTTGTTGGTACAAGGAAGGAGTCCAGCACAATATCTGTAGAGCATCCAGTTCTCCCAATTAGGAACCCCAATAACCCTTCAGTTCCAAATTTCCAACCAACGATTTCCCCTAAGCTCCTAGTGAGGAATTCCTCTTCCTCCCATGTTTGTATCTAGTGGAAGAAAATGTTTGAAGGATATAGGTTTCTATGACATACATACATAACTTGAAATGTTGTTGCGAGTTATCTTCTTATCCCAAACTACTTTTCTAGAATGTTGAGGCTGATGTATGAAATAAAAGAATGCCCACTTTAATGTAAAAACAAATCAAAACACCAAACAAACTGACAGAGCTCCATCAGCCTTTCATATACAACTGAACATAAGTATAATTAATTATGATAGAAAAATAGAAGCAGTACGATAGCTATGAGATTGTAATAATTTCTTACTTTTGATTCAGGTATAAGGATAGAGTCGGATGGCAGGACTTGACCAGCGTGACCAAGAGGGTAAAGCTGTCACAAATTATGACACAAAAAGCAGAGTTCCCAAAAGGAAAGAAAGAGAAAAGAACAGGAGATTGCCACTGACATGAATCAAGACCTATAAACAGGAAAAAAGAAGCGGGGGGTGGGGAAATGAAGAGTTTTCAAGCATGACAGAGTGAGCAAGCATGGCACAGCATGAAAAGTACTTTAAAAGGATACCGGCCATTCCAAGTGTCTGTGCCAGACAAACGGAACAAAAATTAGGGAAGGTATCTACACTGCCTACCTTTTAGTCCTGAAAATCTGAAGGCCAGATCACCTTACACAGGCTTCTTGTACAGCCAGTGGAAAGACACAGGCTCCTTTAAAGGAGCAATGATTTTAACGACATCTATTTTTTTTTTTTTTCATCCCTGGCATTTAACAGAAAGTTTAGAACAGCAAAGAAGTTGTGTTATATGCCCTGCTCTTCTCATTATGCTAGTCTCCGTCATCATCTCCTATCCTAAAAATCAAACCAGTTGATGAGTTAAGACTAATCAAGACTAGTTAAGACTAGTCAGATAGCCTCAAAGAACTAGATGCTGAGAAATTAGGCTATGTGAATATACCCTACTTGTTAAGTTTCAAATCTGCCATAAAAGCAGAGCAGCTTCAAACAACACAATATGAAACAGGCTACAAAGTGCTGATTTTAAATCTCTGAAACCTAATTCACGGAACAAAACAAAAGACTTCTACTCAATTGCCATGCTAGTCAAGCTAGTGCCCTTTAAAATAATCCCCTAGTTTAAACTAATGACATTTATATTCAGTAATGGACTTCAGGTGGAATTCATCTTCCAAATTTAGACATCCATCTGGGGGTGAGATGAATCATGCAGTGAAAGTGCTTATTTCTCTCCACTGACTATAAAGGGAGCTTACAGAACTAGCTTACAGAGAGGCAGCCAAAGCTGGTGTTCACCAACCTGCCTCCTCGTAGCTAATGCTCATGTCTTCATTGCCTAGCAAGCCTAATGGTCATCTTCTATCACTGAATCAAAAAATTAGGCTAGAAAAGTTTTCTTTCAAGAAGGTGAGAAGCAGCACTGCCCTAAATTAGCATCTGGAATTAGCTTATGTTTTATGTAAACATTAGCCGCCACTATTTCCCCCTTGGACAACAGGTAGACATCTGTTCATGGAAAAAGAGGCACATCTTTCAAATACCGCCCCCCCCATCTGACATCTTTCTACAAATCTTAACACCTGTTGAGTATGAAAGAACTACTTTAAAATAATGCAGTCACATACAGAAAGCTATCCAGAAGCCCATATCTTCATAAAATTATGCATAACTGAAAATATACAGGGTGTTTCAAAAAGATGGACCCAATTTGAAATGGGGCCCCATTTGAAATTGGGTCCATCTTTTTGAAACATCCTGTATTACTAAGTCTACTAATTGCCTAAACTCAGCCTAAACTTTAAGAATGTTTCTACAGAAAGCAGGGGTGTAGGATTCAAAAAAATCAGTGCCACAGTATGCTACTAAATCAAAATAATCTATTAAGATTGATCCAAACAGTAAAAATCTCCTTTGCTTTGCACAGCTGTCACACTAAGAAAAGGAAAAGAGCAGCTATATAAAATAACAGCCTCTTATTTCAAATAGTGTGATTCTTTTCAAATGCAGTATTTCTCTTCAGCATGTCTGCTTAATATTACTTCTCCATTTACAAGAAGAGAAGTCCCTTGATTATTTCAAGTCATTACAGACACAAATAAGTATATTTTTATCGATAAGCTGGCCACATACAACAGACACATACAGGTACTTAGTATGTTCGGGTGAGGGAAGTGCAACACAAAAATCACCGCAAAGGAGTCTGAAGGGAGAGCAGAAATAACCAGCCTACAGACAGCCCAAACCAGACATTTGTTTGATAAATACCCACTCAAAACTGACTCTTCCTTAAAACATTTCTTTCCCTAAAGGGCCTCTATTGTGCGAGGAGCAAATGAGAGAGATGTGACTGAAAGTGCATCCATGACTGAAAATAAAGTACTATGCAGCAGTAAGAGGATGAAGTAACATGAAATTAAGCCATTGACTGACCTGTACCTGCACTCCTACCCCTGCTCTGAACACAATCACGGAGATTTTGTATTTTGGTAGCACACACAAGATCACACAAAGAAAAGAACATGTAACCAGTGGTCCTAAACAGGTCAGAACCCCATTTTGGGCAAAAGTTTAAGGGCTACTGATAGAAAGAATTCTGAAAAATAAGTAACAGAGGGAAACATCAATCAATCAATACATAAATAAAGGGCAAGCTTTACAACAAAGGAATGGCTGTACTGAGCAAGATCCAAAGGTCCATGTCCATTCAAATTCCTTCTCACTAACAGGAGCCAATAATAGATAACAAGTGAGGCATGTAAGAACACAATAAATACATCGTAATACTTCCCCAGAACACTCCCTGAGCCCCCAACAGTTTGCAGAAGCAGGATTTCCTGAACAAGAATAGGTATTTGCCTTTGAGGATTCTTCTTCCACGAAACGGCAGTTTGCCTCTGCACTGATGTAATGTTTAGTCTCCTTAAATTCCTGAGGCAAGAAATTCTATAGCTTAATTACACGTTCTGTTGAGAACCACCTTTTTTCTGTTTTCAATTCATCAGCTGTTAGTTTCATTATATACCTCTTAGTGTCTGTGCACTAAAAAAAGACAGTGAATAAACACTATTTATGTCCTGTTGGCTGCTGAACACATTACAGGATTCTGTCACACCACTTTTTGGTCACCTTTTCTACCACAGTGAATTCATGCTGCTCCTCTTACAGAAATTGTTTCATAATTTGGATTTACTCTTCCTTAAAACCTCAACTACGCTCTTTTTGATATGATGACAGGGATAGAGGTGAGCAAGGCAGAACTACATAAGATAATTTCATTTTTTTTAACAGTATAATCATGATTCTCCCTTTCTTTCCTAACAATTTCAAGTGGCAATCATCAGCTTTGAGCTCGTTTTTTAAGATGAGAAGGCAAGCTTGCTCCTCCCCACCTCCAAATACCTCACATGAAGCAATTTATGGGAAATTTCATCTGCTATTTTAACGTCCAGTTGCCGAGCAGTGTCAAGTGCTTGTGCAGTGCTAGGGTCTCCCTTTGCATCTGCTACCCATCAGTAAAGTCTGTGAGCTCACTTTTCTTCTGTATCCTTTATTAAGTTGAACACTTTCCATTAACCTAATTCTGGAGAATTGTTAGCTAGGACCACTCTCTACTCTATTTACTCCAACTCTCCCTATTTTATATTCGTCATTAATTTAACCCCATAAAGTCCTTTCCCCCTATCTTAAGGCTGCTTAGTTTCTTCTAAATTCTTTGGTGGGGGCCTTTGTCAAACGCCCGTTGGACATCAAAGTAAACTATTTCTGTCAGATCTTACTTATTCGTGTGCTTGCCTTCAAAAAAAACCTCCAGTGAATTTGCAAAACATGACAGTAGGCTCTTAACTCTTCCTCAGCACATCATGTTTATCTATGTTATCTTCATTATTATTTCAACTGATTTACCTAGTACAGATGTCAGGCTTACTGGTCTGTAGTTCCCCACATCTCTCCTGAAGCCTTGTGGTTTTTTTTTTTTTTTTAAATAAAAAATAAGTCACATACAGATTAAGACGTTACAGATCATACACAAATTAATTCATATCTTACCTAGATGTTGTATTTGTTGCCTACTGTCTATGGTACAATGATCTTTGCTTGCTTGCCATTTGGAAAGCTGTACTACTTCTAAGTGCAAAAGCAAGCTTCTCTAAGAGACTTGGGTTTTGTCTTTTTCCTTAGAAGTTTTAAGCAGTATCTTTGAGAAGATCAGTACATGATAAAGATTTACCGTTACGGTAATACTACAAACTTTTAGCTATACCGAAAGAACTCTCCTATCTTTCCAGTCTGTAAATGACAGTTCCATAAATATATGCTCCTGTGCAGTAGTAGCCATTCAACTATTTAATAGCTGTCCTAATTACCAGAAAACACAAATGAGCTTGTGAAAACACAGTTATTCATTTGCAAATGAGACAGCATTCAAGGAAAGTATAACTTCTAACATCTTGCTAGAAGACTGGAACTGCAGAAATTAGAACCAACAAGCAGGCAACATGAGACAAGAACTAAACTAAGCCAATTTTCAATATGCACAAGTATTTTTGTACTCAGTCATGTGAAGTTGCAGTTTTGTTTCACAAGGTTTCTAAGTGCCCTTTAAATTTCAAGTCCAAGTTCACTCAATTATTTTTTTTTTTCCAGCATAGCACTGACTTTCATCTTTTTTTTACTCACAAGTCCAAAGACAAAGAGTCAAAAGTGAGTCCCATCTTACTAAACTGATCAGGTGCCTTTCTGCAATGCAAACTTAAATGCTAGGTTTCACTGTGACCATATTTCTATTAGTAAGGTGTCAAATATATTAGTGTGTTTAAATCCACCTGCAACTGTTTCAGCTCCTTTTTCACCTCTGTATTTTGTATTAGTCTAACAGAAGTTTGTAGTTCCAACACTAACAGAACAACAGCATGGATTCATCAATTCAGTATGTTTAGACAAATGTACAGAGAAAAACAAAAAACACACCTTATCATAACTGGTAAAGAGACTGTTGGCGCAAGCGTACCTTTTACATCCTAAGTTTTCACAACGTTAAGAAGAACAAAAAAAATACCCTATCATGGATGTTGAAAAAGCACCTTTCCAAATACGAGATGAAAACATTTCCTTGATTTAAAAGCCTCTGGTGCTGCTCAGTCTTCCAGGAAGCAGTTAACAATGTCCTCACCACCACTGCCATGTGAGTGGGGAGAAGACACAGCAGACAACAAAGCCACACACAGACTTCGTATCAATAACAGAAAGCTAAGAAACCCAAGTGAACAATGCAGTTGCAGAGTTATCTCCCCTCTTCCCAAGCTGTCATAAGAAAGCTGGTAGAAACAAACAAAATCAGCTTCCAAAACAAATAAACAAAAACATTCTGCCTTTTGACACCTGTGTTTTGTTTCATTTCAACTACCACGCTTATTGTTGTGGCCCTCTTAAATCCTTTCATGAAAAATCACAGAACAGCTGAAGTTGGAAGGGACTTCTGGAGGATGCCTACTCCAGCGCCCCTGCTCAAAGCCATGTCAATGACAGCAAGTTGCTCAGGGCTGTGTCCAGTTGGGTTTGAGTTATCACCAAGGATGGAGACTCCTAAACATTTTTGGACCACCTATTCCAGCATGCCCATCACCCTTACAATAAAAAACCTCATGTTTTTTTCTTATATTTGAATGAAATTTCCTGTATTATGATTTGTGCCCGCTGTCTCTTGTCCTGTCAGTGGGCACTACTGAAAGGAGCCTGGCTCTGTCCTCTTTATTCCACACCACCAGGTATTTATACATATAAAAACCCCCTCAGCCTTCTCATCCCTAGGCTGAGCAGTCCCAGCACTCTCAGCCTTTCCTCATAGGAGAGATGCTCCAGACCCTGAACTATCTTAGTGACCTTCTGTTGGACTCTCTCCAGTATGTCCATGTCTCTCTTGTACTGAGCCCAGAATCAGACACAGCATTCAGGTGTGGTCTCACCAGTGCTGAGTAGGGGAAAAGGATCATCTCCTTGACCTGCTGGTAACTCTTTTCCTAATGCATCCAGGACACCTCTGGCCTTCTTTGTCACACATTGCTGCCTCATGTACATTTTTTCCACCAGGACCCTCAGGTCCTTTTCTGTAAAGCTGCTTTCCAGTTGGTTGGAATATACCATATATATGTTCCTTCCCCCAGGAGCAGGACTTGGCATTTCCCTTTACAGAGCTTCATCAGGTTTCCATCAGCCAATTCCTCCGGTCTGTTGAGGTACTTCTGGACGGCAGCACAACCCTCTGGTCTATCAGCCACTCCTCACAGTTTTGTATCCTCTGCAAACGTGCCGAGGGTGCATCTCTGTGTGGCCACCTAGGTCAGTAACAAAGGTGTTGAACAGGACTGTCCCTCGTTTTGAGCCCTGGGGTACACCACTAGTGACAGGCCTCCAGCTGGACTTTGTGCCACTGATGACAACCCTTTCAGCCCAGCATTTCAGCCAGTTCCCAGGTGCTCTCACTGTTCACTCACCTGGCGTGTACTTCATCAGTTTGTCTATGAGGATGCTATGGGAGGCTGTGCTGAAAGCCTTACTAAGGTCAAGATAAACACTATTCACTGCTCTGCTTTCATCTACTCAGCCAGTCACCTCATCACAGAAGGTGGTTAAGCATGATTTCTCCTTCAAAAATCCAGGCTATGCTGACCAACAACTATGTCCCAAACAACTTCTAGTCCTTTGTACTTGGAAGTTATTCTAGCTCTTGTTCTTTGTCTTTTTCAATCAATTTTTTTTCTGATGTATATAATACACTAACTCATTAATAGTTGCATATCTACTAATTGGGATGTCCTTAAAACAACTAACAATTTCAGGGCACTGCTTAACAAACTACTTATTCCAGCCAGGCACTGAAATAACAATGCTTCTTTTTTCTCCACAAATGTGTCTGAACTAGTAGCAATGTTGTTGCAGCTGTAATTGCCTAATGATCTCAGAGAGGCAAGGAAAACACCCTCCTTCCCACCTCCAAATATACTCACGGCTTACTGTTTGGAAAACACAAGTTTACCAGGCATACTGTCCAACCATCACGCCTGTAAGATTTTTTCTCTCCTCTAAACTAGCATTTTGTTAATAGGATCCTTTCCACATATCTAGTATAATTCCCATATTTTGTCAGGTTCTTGACAGACAGAAGAGGCTCCTTTTCTCAGATTTCCTGGCCTCCCTGCAACAGAGATATCGAGAATTTCAGAGAGCATTTTCTCCACATGTGTTTTCCTTAACTTTTTTTACCTTCTCTCTTCTTTTCAGGAGTGCAGTGAAGACATATCAGACCCAAAACAACAGTAAGAAACATCCTGTGCTTACACTTATCGGCGAAGAAAGAATGCACAGCACCGAATCCTCTGCATTCAAGTGATGGTATACCTAGAAGGCAAGCATCCTTTCAACCTCCACTAAAACTAAGAGCACATAAAAAAATTTTGGTCAGCAAAGCAGAAATGCAGTTTTCCTAAATTCTGTCCAGTTCTAAACATTTCCAGATAGTGGATAATCCAGCAGCTGGTTTGGCTAAATGGTAGCTCCGCTCTGTAAGTCTTACAATAATAGCAGGTTACAGTTGTGGTTTTACACTGTGTTATACACCTGACTAAGTGCTTCAAACACACTCTGTGGCATTAAACTGAACTGGAAGAGCAGATTACAACACGAATCCCTCATTCTTTCACCAGTTTAGTGACGTACTGCCAAAAAAAGAGTCCATTTTAAAAGCCGTGTTGTACATTTGGCCAGGACGCGTCTGCTGTAGTTCCGACAGACCAAGGACGATCGTCTGACAAGAGTTTCTGGGGTATTAACACTCTCTGCAGCCAAGTGGTTGACTAAAATACTTTAAACAAATTTGGACACACAATCAGATTATAACAATTTTCAGGCAGCTGAAGCCCTGGGCCAGCGCTAGTTGATGGCATCCATTTAAAAACTCTTTCACACTTGTGCAAAGTTAAATCAACTTGGCACTCTCTCTGGTAGGCAATTGTCTCCTTAAAGTATGAGCACTATTCATCCAAGTGAATTGCTGCATTAAGGGGACAGTTGGCTGGCATGGGGAGGACGAGACCGGTCGACAATGCGCCTTAGTCACAAAGAAGTTGCAGCAAGAGTTTCTAAAAACCAAAAAGCAATTGAGACCATGAATAGATGAAGCTAGCTGAAAACGACAAAAGTACAGGATGTTTCTGGGAAGATGCTGGTGGTTCAATAAACTTCCTAACTATGACTAATCTTAAAACAGTTCTTGTGTCTTGTTTTGTAAATTTAGCACCTCAAGTGTTTCAGAGAATTTCAGTTTACTACTTAACCCCTTAACACCAGCTAAATATTGTGGCAGTAGCTATTTGTGGATTTTTTTTTTCTTTTTTGCAGAGCTATGTACACTAAACAGCTAAGAGCTCTGTGGACCTGCATCCTTGCTAGGGAGGGGATTTTATTTCACACGTAATAAAGAAACACAGAGCAGCATTTAAGGATTCATTCTCAAATTATTCTAAGGAGATTACAATGTTCCAGCTCCCCTTCCCTTCGTGGAACTTCAAAGGGAAAGTACAAGAAAGTCATACAGTGCTCAGGTCAAAATAGTCATATACTGTTGAATTAATTCATTATCCCAACAGGTATCA